>NC_139969.1:8504190-8952786 GCF_963993115.1 Abramis brama
TGTTTTACAACACTTAGAACAAAAACGACACATTCTTTATTGAGTTTTCTCTCTGTTTCTTTCATTCTCAGTGGAGCACTTGCACTGAGCTTCATGATGTAATTCCGATTGCCAGGCATTGAACACTACCTTTCAAAACTATAGGGTCAGTAAGATTTTAGAATACTCTTCTTCTTCAAAAAAAAAAAAGAGTATTGAGATATGAAGATATCGTACTCTTATTCAGCAAGGATGTATTAAATTGATTTTTTAAAAAGTGATGGTAAAGACATTTATAATGTTACAAAATACTTCTTTTTCGAATAAAAGCTGTTCTTTTGAACTTTCTATTCATCAAAGAATCCTGAAAAAAATTATATAATAAATATCATAATCTGATGAGACAGGCCAAAATGAATATGCTGGTGTAGTTACAACATCTACCAGATCGCTAGTTTCTGGCTTATAAGCGTTTAAAATGTGATAATAATTTAGGCACCATTGCGTTTAAACTTTACCTCATGTAAATACAATACTTCAAACAAATTGATGCGCTTAAACTCATAATCGTAGCAAAACATGTGGCTTATGCAAATTTTTTATCGCAATAAGCAGGCATGCAAACACTTCAATCACATCTATTCCAGTCTGACCGAAGTGTGAATGTGCATTTTTTGGGGTCCTGAAAAAACGGAGTTCATGTTGACAATGTCGCGCAAATACAATGCAGTATATTGATGGCCGAAAATAATGAAATGGAGATATTTTAGGCGCGTCACTGAAAAAACTACTGAGGCCAAATACCAAAAAAACAGTCTGTGTGCGCTGGAAGAGCTTGGCCAGTAACACACCTACCGTATGTGAGTTTATGTGTGCCGTGTGTTGAGCTATCTGAATAATGGCGGTAAAAAATATCCACAATTCTTAAAGAATAATGAAAACTGCATGTAAACGGGAGTGAAGAAGTTTGCTCGTGTCATGCAAACACACTGCGATTAAGTCCTACCTCTGATTAAATAATCACACTATTGGTGCACATGTAAAAGTGGTCAATGGCTATGTTTCCATCCATCTATTTTTATGCACATTTTGGGATATTGCATATAAAACACTGAATGGAAACGCCAAGATGCGCATACTTTCTAAAAGTGTGCATAAAAAAAAGTTTGTCATCAAAATGATGTGGTTTAATTCCCTTAATTCCCAGTCAGAACGGTCTCACACGACTGCATTCCCAAACAACAGGCATTCGAATGAGACACACGTCATTTATGCTGTAAACAAATTCCCAGATTGTGGCAACTTCCATTTTTATTACAGATATTGTGTTCCAATATCCCAGGAAGTGACAACTTTGTTCTCTTGAACACATGAGGTGGAAACAGTGCTTTATTCGCAAATGTTTTATGCGAAATTCCAATTTTGCGCACAAGTTAACTTCATAACTTTGGATGGAAACATAGCTAATGTGCCGTAGCTCCCTACGGAGGACATGGTGATGAAAAAAAAATAAATAATTAGATAAGAGTTCAAATATGAGATTCGCTCGCAGATTGTATGCGTTCCACCAAACACTTTGCCTTTACTCACAAAACATCTGAGTTCTATGCGAGCAAATGCAGAACGTAAAACATTGAACCTTTAGGGGCTCCGTAGCTCCCAAAACTTGAAAATGAGCTTTAGACTTGAATAAGCCAGTTTATCAGTAAATGATGGAGAATTTCTTTGCCACTTCTTAACTGCAAACTCATTTATAAGTTGGACTTGACAGATTTGAAATAACTAATGAGAATGCTAGCAACAGATGGCTGCATGCTTGCTAAAAAAAATGTTTGTTATTCAGAAACTCAATCCACTATGTTTGTAAATGAAAATATGTATTTATAGGCAATCTTCAGCTATTTCAAAATTCAAGATGAGTCATGTAAACACAAACAAACTTGAGGAGAAGAGACTTCATTCATCCACTAAAAATCACTGCAAGAAATGGCTCGAAAAAGTGAAATTATTTCTGAGAAAAGCTCTAGCAGCATTAGTTTGCAGACGTTTGACTTTTTGGGAACTCTGTGTGTGTGTGTGATGGTTTGTAGCGCTGCACTACACGCGGGCTGCTGAAGAAAGCGTGTACACAGGCTTAAGCTCATAGCAGAATCACAGCGAGTCAGACGTCGCTGGCAGAGGATTAACGGCAGCAAAGCAATTACACTGCTTTACAGTCCTGTTCACTGCACCTGTACACACAACACTGACTCCTGCAGGTCAACCGTGTGTGTGTGTGTGTGTGTGTGCGCTGGCTCGGAGCAATCCATAGAAGTGTTCTCCAGGGATCTGTCTAAGCGCAATTGCCTTAGTGCTCTTATATCTGTAAGTGTGTGTGTGTGTGTGTGTGTGTGTGATTCACATGAACTACACATGAACCTATACCAGATATCAGTGCTACCGAAAATACAATAATTAGCCGTCTAAATAAGGACACCAATAAACCCACATTCAAACAGCAATCAGTGTTCCATATACACCTAGACATATTAGCTTCATCAAATCCAGACCGGTCTCTGTTGGCCAACCAATCCTCAGATAAGAATTTCTGCTCTTGCACGGCCAAACAAACAAACAGAGGATGCTTTATCCACACATATACAGTACACACACACACACACACACACATATTCTTATCTATATGAGGACATGCCATAGACTTCTATTGGTTTTATATCAAAATAATTCATGTTAACAGACTAACACTTACCCACATCCCCGGCCTACCCATAAAAGAACAGCATGTTTATAATAAAATTTATTATTATTATTATTATTATTATTATTATTAACGACAACAACAACAATGCTACTACTACTACTACTACTACTTATTTAAATAGTTGTTTAAACATTAATTGTTTTTCTAATTGAGGGCATAAAACTACTTTCAGTGCAATGAATAACCTCCACCTACATTCCCACTCTTGCATTTTTAGAAAAAATAATAAGCATTTTAATAATATATAAAATAAATACTTTGGCTGGATTTGATCATTTTGTTCTAAAAAATATAGCAAAGAAAACTTCCACATACACTTGCACAGTAACCGGCGTTCCATGTAAACCTAGACGCATTAGTTGCATCGAACCCAGACTTGTCGCCAACCAACCCCCAGATAACAAGTTCTGCTCTTGCTCGGCCAATTGAAACGGCTAAATCCAAGAGAGAATGCTCCATCTACATGCACAAACAAACCCCAGAACAGAACTGTTTGCCACATAGCTCCTAGATAATTAATCTTGAGGATTGTGCTGTCCGGCATCCTCCAATTAACCAGTGAGCTGTCACCCATCAACACACACACATATCCCAGCAGACATTTCTGAGGAAATAATTTAAAAGGATACTCCACTTTTTTTTGGAAATAGGCTCATTTTACAACTCCCCCAGAGTTAAACAGTTGAGTCTTACCGTTTTCGAATCCATTCAGCCGAACTCCGGGTCTGGCGGTACCACTTTTAGCATAGCTTAGCATAGATCATTGAATCGGACAGGACCATTAGCATCTCTCTCAAAAAAATGGCCAAAGAGTTTCGATATTTTTCCTATTTAAAACTTGACTCTTCTGTAGTTACATCGTGTACTAAGACCGACGGAAAATGAAAAGTTGCTATTTTCTAGGCTGATATGGCTAGGAACTATACTCTCATTCCTGCGAAATAATCAAGAAACTTTGCTGCCGTACCATGAGTCCAGCAGGCGTAATGATATGACGCAGCGCCTGAAAATAGTCGCCAGCTCGGTAACTTCCAACGTGACCGGGACTAAGTTTGTCTAACCTATTAGACCTATTTTCAGGCGCTGCGTCATATCATTACGCCTGCTGGACTCATGGTACCGCAGCAAAGTTTCTTGATTATTTCGCAGGAATGAGAGTATAGTTCCTAGCCATATCAGCCTAGAAAATCTTAGTACACGATGTAACTACAGAAGAGTCAAGTTTTAAATAGGAAAAATATCGAAACTCTTTGGTCATTTTTTTGAGAGAGATGCTAATGGTCCTGTCCGATTCAATGATCTATGCTAAGCTATGCTAAAAGTGGTACCGCCAGACCCGGAGATCGGCTGAATGGATTCGAAAACGGTAAAACTCAACTGTTTAACTCTGGGGGAGTTGTAAAATGAGCCTATTTCCAAAAAAAGTGGAGTATCCCTTTAAGTTCTGATGGAGGCTCGAGGCGATTCGGGCCAGTCCCACTGCACTACTCCCCACAGAGACAACCACAAATCCCCAGAGAGAGAGATAGGAGATCGGAGACAGGAGTACCGTGAGACCGCGGAGGAAGTGAAATTTAACTTTACACTGAAGTTTAGATGATATAATTCACTACATGCACGGTAGGGTGTTATGATCAATTCTGTGGACTCTCTCTCTCAGCAATCGATCACTGTGTTAATCAGGCCGCAGACCCTTTCCCTTTTATATATATAATATTTTTAAATATTAAACATATTTATGTAGCTGCTAGACACTCCACAAGGAATTTCTAGCAGCAGTTCATAGAGAAATATTAATTTTGCATCATTTTCTCACCGACAGTAAAATGACCAGGTGCTGCATGGGCCTTCCTCTGAGCAGGTGTTGGGCTAAATCGCAAATGGCCATCTGTATGTTTCACTGAACGCCATTTTAGACTCTAAATGGAGAATTAAAATGCTGAGAGGACTTTCAAATACAGCTCTTCAGGAACGCAAACACGAACAGGCACTTTTATAGTGCAGCCTCATATTCCTTCGATTCAGCGATAAGGTACAATATATCTGAGAATACAGTCACAAATGATGCAAATATAGTCCTCTTTCCTTTTAAACATGAATGTATTCACACTATGATAATTAATTTAGACAATATTTAGCAGAGTTTCTAATGCATAGCATATTGCCTTTTAAAATGGTGACTATTTGATAAGAACAAATCTGAAAGAATTAAACAGATCTGCAGTGTTTGAAATCTGGAATCTTGAGTTCAAATCTAGCTTGCAACAAAAGCCAGATTGTAACCCAGAAAGGCCTAAATAACTAACTAAATAAAACTGGCTCTGCACTACTGAATTTGTGATTGAAGATTTGGGAAAACTACTGATCAAATTATACATGAGAATTGTATAACTGTTAATTGCAGTGTGTGTGTGTGTGTGTGTGTGTGTGTGTGTGTGTGTGTGTGTGTGTGTGTGTGTGTGTGCAATCTTGTAAGCCTCGCAGCCTCTCAGTAATGACTTCAATTTTTCATTCATATGGAAAAAAACAACAAAAACAATATCAGGGTTCGTACAGATTCTGTAAAATGAAATTCCAGGACTTTCAAGGACTTTTCAAGCACAACTTTTTGGGATTTCAAGGACTTCAATCAGCACTTATCAAACGATATCTTTATTATTAGTTTTTTTTTTTTTTTTTTACTCAAATTACATATATATGGTGGTATCTGATGTTTCACTTCATAGAGATCAATCCATTGACCAGCGTTTCAGGCATGGGAAATCCCCTTAACCACTGAAAGGATATTGAAACAGATTTATTTTTTCCATGAATATATGATTGACCTTAAGAATGAAAGTTGTATTATATACTTATCATATACTTAATATTATGCTCATAGCCATGCTCATAGCTCTATATCTCAGACGGGCTGCAGCGTTAATTTTGCGTGAAATTATTGTATTTAATTATTGAAATTATTGTATTGTACAACAACAAAAAATAAATATTTTTAATTAGGGATGCACCGACCGAAACCACTTTTTGCAGAACGAGTCCGATACTTTCATTTTTGGTACTCGCCGATACCGATACCATAACCGTAACCGATCCCTGAATTTTCACTGCATTTGTAATTTTTAAATGTATAGATAAACCAAAAGAATATAAATCATATTAGTTGGCTTAATTTGTTCATCAAATATATATATAGCCTATATATATATATTTCAGTTATTTTCATGCTTAATTAAGCCTACTAAAATGCATTGTATGAGCTTCTGTTACTGTCACTGTTCATTCTATTGCTCTATCTTTCATTTAATAGCACAACACATATTTAGAGCAGCTCCAGCAGGGCTCAGTGCTGAGGATCGGGTCAGTGGTTCAAATGTTTAGACACCAGTGAAATACCAATTATTTAATCCAATTTTGATACTACAACAAAAACTACCTGCCTAATTAATGTAAATTTAAAACATTATTAAAGACAAGTAAGCAGTCAGTAACAAAATAAGAACAAATAATCGAATTACAAATAGCACAAATAAATACAATAGAACAAAGAAAGGCTACAAATGAAATAAACAGTGTTTTTAGAGTTTTTCGGGTAGATCTAACAGGTACAGAAATTTGAATAAAGTAATCAAATGTGAAAAAATTGCATATTCATTACTATATAAATTAAATATAGACTTTTTGTAAAGTTGAAAAGGTAGCCTATTTAGTCAAGAGCAGTGAGTAATTTCTTTGTCCTTTGTTTGATTAACATTAAAACACAGCAGCAGGTTTATTAGGCTGCTGCTGCCCCCTTAAGACCGAACGCACGGACCCCATTTGAATGTGACTACGTTCACTTGAGATATAGGCCTAACCGACTTTGTTTACTAGGATACTCACCTAGACGGGCATTTTTACATAATTTTGTGTGAATTCGTCCATACAAGCGCAAGACGTGAAAGACAATTTAATTCCGTATTTGCGCGCTGAGACGCAGGTTTGCGGGACGCGCGCTTTGGATGTTTGCGTTCATGGAACCAAACGTCCAGTAATAATGTAGGGAACCACTCGTTATACATAAATCAGCTAACAGTTCATGTTTTACTTTACTTAAGTTTGATTTAGTTTTCATCCAAATAACACGTGCTGAGTGAACGATCAGCAATCAAGAGCATTCAACAGAAGTGCGCTCGCTCTCTCTCTTGTCAGTTAACGTTAATAACAAGCTACATGCCTCGTTTTATTTTCTTTGCCATTGACATCCGACTGAACAACAAACTTTCCACTGATGTCTGTTTAAAGGGATGTGCTCGACCAGCTCGCGCATCTGTGCCGGTGCGCGCTCAATCCACTGCGCGTTTTTCTCTTATCAGCTCGCGCACCACAGCAATGTGTTACTATACACACGCTGCCTGGTAGGCCTATCGGTTGCTGGTATCGGAGCATTTTTACGAGTGCGAGTACATGAGCTCGGTATCGGTGCATCCTTATTTTTAATAATTCAAGCACTTTTCAAGTAACTTCTCAAGGGTTTTCCAGGACTTAAATTTCAAAAAGTCAAATTCAAGTACTTTAAGCACCTTGTACGAACCCTGCAATATTGCTAACTTTTCTCATGAATGAAAATAAAGAGATTGTGATGGATTTTTTAATGAATAAAATAGTAAACTGTATATCAAACTAATCATAACTCTAGCATCTAACCTTACTTTCTCTTTTTAGGCCTAACATGCTAACACTTTGAAACACAATGTACTAAAACCTTCTGTTCTTTTTTGTTTTTTGAATGTTGTTTGGTTGTGTGTGTGTAAAAATAACAAATATGGGAAATTAAACTAGACAGATGACTAAACTTGAAACCTTGCCTCTTAAAGAGAGGGTTTGTCTATGAAGAATCAATCAAATTGTGGAGAAATTAAGTAATGATTCATGTCATTTTTGCCATTCTCCTATACTATAAAAACTGTTGTATTTGTGTTTGCTGGTGGGATTCTCAATGGAATTTGTCTGAGATCCTCCGGCCTTGCTTCTTCTTGGGAGATTATCTGGAGAACTAGTTTAGAACAAGTTAGGGGAACAAGTTAGAGTAAGAAACTCTGCCAGTTGTCGACTGTAGACGCAAGAGCTAGAGTATAAAGATTATTGTGTGTCGATTGTAGACGCGCCAGATTAAGTGTTGATTGGAGACGCTTGGGAGTCGACTCGAGACACCCCAGGTAAATTTAATCATTAAGTGTCGACTGTAGACGCAGGTAATTAGGTTCCAGGTACGTAGTTAGGTTTAGAGAAAAATCTAAACATAATACATAATGTAAAATATACTGTATAATGAGACGTATGTAAAATCAAAGTGGATCAATAAATAAATATTTTTTATTAAAAAATTGTCTTTAATTTTCTTTGTTGCAATTTACATTTAAAACCCACTTGGGTCAAAATCGAAACAGCCATCTTTTTTTTTTTCAGGATGGCTCAGATGATCTCATTAGCGGCCTCAGTTTGGGCTACAACTTATTGGTAGTAGGAACCTGTGCTCTCAAACTGCTTCTAAAACGATGTTATGACTGACCGCTTCAGTTTAATGCTAATGATAATGACAATAACAGTAATATGATGATGATAATGACTCACTGGTGCAGGGCATGTCTGGCTGCTCTCCGTCTGCTCTGTAGTAGCCGTTCCTGCAGACGCAGATGGTGGCCGCTTCAGATGTGGACCTACTGTTAGACGGACACTGAAGACACAAACCCGTCCCTTGACTGGACTTGAACGTTCCTGGAGGACAAGCTAAAGGGAGAGAGAGAGAGAGAGAGAGAGAAAGAGAGAGAGAAAGATCTTGTTAGTGAGCTATTCTGATAATTTACCTTATTGCTTCAATCAAACACCTTCAAAATCCCAATTTGGAGACACATTTCATCTGGAATATTAGGAGCTGCAAAAGTGTAAATATGTTGTTGCATACTTGTCTAGTAAATCTCATAACCTTGTGTTTAATGGATCTGGACAAGAACATAATGCCTTTTTTGCAGCATGGTGACAACCAGGAATAACATTACAAGCTTTAGGAGTGAGAAACACATGATGTTCACTATTAACGTGCAATATGCCAGTTGGGATACAATTTGACCATGCTATTTTTATGCAGTGCATTACTAGCACGGTGTCTGAAGGAGTCAGTGTCAGTTTGCTACAGACAAAAACAGCGTTCATGAGAGCAATTTGCGTGTTTTTGTTCCAGTTTGAGTGCAAGATGAGACATTTCCTGTTTGCGAGGCCTATTTCAAGTGAAATGAGCGAAACGGAGCAAAGGTGCTCCCAAGACAAAAAAGACAGTGTTTTCTGATTGGATAAAAACACACACACACACACACACACACACACACACACACACACACACACACACACACACACACACACACACACACACACACACACACAAGCTGCTCCCCTGACTCTTTCTTGGCATTCACACAAAGTTTGTTCTTGCATTTGTGTTTCACTGTCCTGCATATACCATTTTTGTGTTTAAACATGCCTACTTAGATTTCGAGCCCAGTGAATTTTAAATGCAAAATGCACCTAAAAAAAATATAAATAATAATAATAATAATAATAAAACTGCTCTCTATATATGGCTATATATACATATTTTGAAATAAACATGCAAATAAATTTGCATTTAAAAATGCATTTAAAATCCACTTGGACATGTCTCTTTTTTTCATTATCTGTATAGGGCTGCCACAGAAACTGGGGTGATGTGTCACTATTTCAGTGATTTATGTCCCATAGGGCCATTTTGTGCATGGCATACCAAAAAAAACATCACTTTAAGCACATTTAACAAATTCAGTCATTCTTTTTAAGCTTTAGAAAGAGCACTTCAGCATCCAAATATTATAGACATGCTGAACTTTACTTTCAGGGCTTCTGAGGCACGGCAGAGAGTAGTGAATAAATTCTGCTTGCTTTTCCAGGCCGGGTTTATCTCTCTGAATAAAGAGCTGGATAGAGTGATTCCTGTACTCGTTTATCATTAATTCTGCAGCTATTTGAGATGAACACTTTCTGCTGGTTCAGCTGGATGACCACAAGGATCAGGACTCGGATTTGCGTGATTTTATCACAGTGTACTGCTGCTGACACGGATCACGAAAAAAGAAAGAAAGAAACCATTTCATATTGATCCAAAATAAGTCATATTCCAGACAATGTTTTTGCTCCTATGCCCATTTATAAGGTTACTTAAGGTTTCTTGCACCAAAACAGTCGTTCAGAATTAAACAGGATGTTTTTTGCTACTGACCTTTACGAATTTTAAAACATTATATTCATTGAACATTTGTCCATAATACAACCACTTTTTGCTTTGGGGAACAATGGTCACACACTCTACACCAAGCAATATTTCATGTCAGCACTAGATCAATGTAATCTGCCATTAATACCTTGATTAACTGGCATTACGACAGTGACAGAAGGGACGTTTCAGGTCGCAATGGACCTGGATCGACCTGTTCGCATTTAGAACTGTTATTTGCATGCCATGAATATGCATCAAACTCATAAATATGAATTAAGGAGCAAACATGGGCTATATGGAGAATTTAAGATGTGGGTGTGATTACTACTCTTATCAATTTACATACAAAGATGGATGATGGAAATTAATAAATGGTGTGAGATGGAAGATGTGTAGTGTGAGAACGGGAGGGACTGTCCCTCTCCTTTAATGAGAGAGGACAGGATAATTCATCCCTCCCTTCTATCCATATGAAAGAGTGTGACCTGCGCCGCGTGTGAAATCAGACCTCTGTTCCTGAATATCTGCAGCCTTTGAAGAAATTAATTAGATGCTATACAGCTCATTAAAAGTTTAGAGGGTCGGGTCCACTTTATTACTCTGTTCTTTTATCTATCCATCTACTCACCCGCGGACTTATTCATTTAGTCGTTTAATAAATAAGGGGAGGAGAGGAGATTAGACATGTATGGAAAGATAGAGAAGAGCAGATTAGAAGTAAAGGGAACAAAAAAGAAGAAAAGAAACGAGGGAAAAGGAAAAGGAAAATAAGAAATGAAAGGAAAAGGAAAGGACAATAAAAACCTAAAGAAAAGGACAAGAAAAAAAAGAAGAGAAAGGAAAAGAAAATGAAAAAAGAAAAAGACAAAAAAGACGAGAAGAAAAAAGAGGAAAAATAGAAAAGAAGAGAAAAGAAAAAAGGAAAGAAAAGAAAAGAAAAGAAAAAAGAAAATGAACATTCAAAAAAGAAGAAAGGAAATGGAAAGGAAAGGAAAATACAAAAAAGAAGAGAAACAATGAAAGGAAAGAAAAGGAAAGGAAAGGAAATGGGATTAGAGGAATACACATACTCTATCAGAGGAACATTTGGTGTGGAGCCCCTCACACACACACACACACACACACACACACACACACACAGCAGAATGTGTGAAGGTGTGGGTGTTTGACAGACAGCTTCTGACCCAGCCCATATGACACACACACACACACAATCACACTCGAACGCCTCTCCCATCCCGCACAACGCCACATTCTCACAGTTACGAAACATGCCATGTTTGTCACCACGACAACAAGCACTGCAGCCATGACCTCTGACCCCTGCGGCCCACTCATACACACCAGAACAACAGACGGGGAAACTCCTGTTAGAAGGTGCAATCCTTTAACAGAACGCGTGACAAGTACAGTACGAGGCCTCATTTTATAAGAGAGTTCATTTTCGTCTAAGTAGCAGATTATTGTGTTTGCTAAACCGTCAAACTTGCAGACTCACCAACACTGAAAGTGGACCAACATCTGCTGTAAAATACCTGTATCTGAAAGACACCCCCTGAGGGCGACCACTCAAATGCAACAGCTGAGCGCTTGGCTTCAGGCTTCTGCTGTGGTTGTCTGAGAAGACCTCCATCTCTGTAGCTGTAGGCGAAGCCTGAGGAGACAAGCCTGAAAATCCATCACACCAAACACGCAGTCAGTATACAGACACACTCCAACAGCCTCACATACTGAACGGAGTCGCGGCATCTCAGATCTTTCATGGACCGGTAACAGTGTACATTGAGAAGAAGGCCAACTTGTTTTACCTGACAGAAATATCACAAACATCTTCATACTGTATTGCTCTGTAATGCACACACAAATCTCACAAGCGCCTTCAATATCCACTAACTGCATTAAAGGCCAAAATAAACACAAGCACACAAATGATTCAACACACTGCAAGCATACACACACCACCTGCCTAATATGCTGTTGGTCCTCTGCGTGCTACAAAACAGCACCGACCTGCCTAGGCATGGCCTCTACAAGACCCCTGAAGGTGTCCTGTGGTACCTGGCACCAAGACTTTAGCAGCAGATCCTTCAAGTCCTGTAGGTTGTTAGGAGGAGCTGCCGTGGATCAAACTTGTTGGTCCAGCATATCCCACAGATGCTCAACTGAATTGAGATCTGGGGAATTTGGAGACCAGAGCAACACCTTGAACTCTTCATCATGTTCCTCAAACCATTACTAAACAATGTGTGGCAGGGTGTATTATCCTGCTGAAAGAGGCCACATCCACCAGGGAACACTATTGTCATGAATGGGTGTACCTGGTCCGCAACAATGTTTATGTAGGTGGTATGCGTCAAATTTACGCCCACATGAATGGCCGGACTCAGGGATTCTCAGCAGAACATTGTCCAGAGCATCACACTCCCTCCATTGGCTTGTCGTCGTTCCACAGTGCCTCCTGGTGCCGTCACTTCCCTAGGTAAAAAGAGCGCACGTACATGGCAGTCCACGTGATGTAAAAGAAAATGGGACTCATCAGACCAGGCAACCTTCTTCTACTGCTCCAAGGTCCAGTTCGGATGCTCGTGTGCCCATTGTAGGCACTTTCGACATTGGACAGGGGTGATCACAGGCACTCTGATTGGTCTGCGACTACGCAACAGAGCAGAACAAAAATATTAATAAAATATAGAAAAAACGCATCGCTCATGCATCGTTAAAACTAAATACAACTAAACTGAAAAGCAAAAAAACGACTGACATTTTCAAACCACGATAAATGCGTGTGAAAGTAATGATGTGAGCTCAGTCAGATTGTGTAGCATCCCCCAGGCTACTGTTTACACTTTAAGCTACTGTTTAAAATGGAGCGTCTAGAGCTGAATCAGCGACTGTGAACAGCCTACAGTCAACGTGAGTGAGTGTGTGAGTCCAAATGCAGTTAAAAATGCATCTTTATGCCTTTGGAGCACATTCTTAAAGCACACACACACAAATAAAACATTCCCACACAAACCTGCATGTCCATTGGCTTTCTGACATTGCAAAATGCTATTCTCACTGCGACATTTTCCGCTAATTGTCTCGCGCCTGTTCAGCATGACATGAATTAATCCAGGGCCCTTTCTCTCAGTCCCAGGCGCTACAAGGGTCAACTCGGCAAAGAAATGATGACGGAGGGGAACTGAGGACAAGGAACGAGGGAACCAGGCGTGAAAAAAAAACAACAAAAAAAACATTGAACCACAAAAGATAGCAAAAAAAAAAAAGAAAAAGCACAGAACCTGCCATGGGACTGGGTTTTAATTCGGCATTAACGCTACAAACTTTTTCTAATTGACCTTGCGCATTAGGAGCACGTGGCTCAGGCGTTAAGCGCATTAATTAGCGCAGGGACGTCTCTCCGCAGCGTTCTGTCAAAGCAGACACGGGAAAGAAGAAAAAAATCCACCCAGCTTTTCTGTTCAATCTCAGCCTCGGCGAGAAAAGCCATGTTGCTGAAAGCTGAGATCAGCTGGCACAAAGCCCAGCTCGCAGGCGGACTCATTCAGGCCGGGCTGGGAGGAACGGGCGTTTATTCCTCAAAAGAGCAATAAAGCCATTACGGCGAGTAGGGAAAAGAAACATCGCTCATGCATGGCTGCTGAAACATCAGTCAATAGAGCAGGTTTTTTGCTTGAGCATGTATATATGTACTCTCGTGTAGCCAGACATTTGACTAGCAGCTTGAAGTTGGTTTACATAAAATTGTTCACTTTGACAGAAAGACTGATATGTAAAACAAATAGGGTTGGTAAAACAATCTACCATCAGACAATGTCTGTGAAACATTGTAATGGACGATGACATTGGGATTGGGGTGGGGGTGGGGGGTAGATTCGGTAGATGGCCATCTGTCAAAACATTCCCATATTATGTCATATATAAATAAAATTAGCATAATGTAGTTTGTTTATGTTTTTCTAACAAAAAAAGTTTTAAAAATGTCATATTAGCAATATCCTGAGTATTGAGTAATTATTGATAAATAAAAAAATAAATAAAAAAAAAGGATACAATACTACGAACCTGGCAGCTAGTTTTTCTTATTAGGCACAAATTGCCAGAGCTGATTTTCCAGTTTAAGTTTTGCCAGAAAAGTTCTGTATTTTTGCTATGATTAAAAAAATAAATAAACATCTGCTACAGTAACTAACAAAAACCCCCCAAAAAACCCACAAAGAATGAAAATTATTTAGTCAAAATGAAAAGGAAGTTGCGACAGCGTTTTCTTGATAAAAATGTAGGGCAGGACTTGATTTTGTCCATCGGGAATTTATTGGTTTACATGGTTTGCTATTGGTCGATCTCATGTGAGTGACAGGTTGTCCCGCCCTCGTGCCAGTAGAGAAGAGAAGAGATGTTACTGCAAGAGGGAGGGGAAGTTATTTTGATTAAAGATTACAAGGGCACTATCAATACATTCATTTGTATATTATTTTATAAGGAATATGACCTTTAAAATCTACGACATTACATTCGGACAACATACATCAAAAGGCGATTATGCAAGACTTCTAATCAGGCACTGATTATAGTACCTGTGCATCCTGCCTGCCAGAAATTGTGTAAAACCAGCATATTAGATCGTTCCTTGATGCTTTGCGAAGGCTCTTGCAATGTGTGTGTGAAATACGCATCAGACGATCCACGAACAGTCCGTAGGCGTGCTGTCTGAAGCTGAGACAACTGCAAAGTCAGAGTCCATCGGTGTTAGCTTCATCATCCTGTAAATTCCCACACAGATTTCACTAGCCTCTCACAAACAACAAACAAACAAACCAAAGCAAAAGACTTAACCAAAACCCTCTGATCTCAGTCTCGCAGAAACCAACCCTCTTTTCTCATTGAAGTGATGTTTTGAGTCAAATTTGAAGTTCAAGGGAACCGCCTGAGTTTTATCTTTCTTTACAGCGCGTGTAAGTATAATCCAAAACAACTGTTATGTCTTGATTATAGTTCCACCATTGTACTCTCGCACACATACGTTATTAAAACCGTGAGACTGCACTTCATACGCCGTAATTGAAAATGGAAATGAATTCTAAAGAAAATAAGCTTAGTTTGCATATTCATGTAATGGGGGTGTGAAGTCAGAGAGAGCAGGGAACATCGTGGCCTTTTCCATGGCCGTTTTGATTAACTTTTGTTCAAGGAATATCAAATATCTCACAGCACAAGCACTTTACAAAGTGAGCCACATCCACGGGCCAAACGCTTAGCCTTTCGGGAAATTCTTCATCTGTAATGTTAATGAAAATCATGATCTGCATACGTACGGCCATAAAGAGGGATGGAAGATAAGCTAAATTAAATCTGCAGCAATCAGATCGAGAAAACACAGAGATAGAGAGAGACTGCTGCTGAAGTCATAAAGACCGTTTACACCGACAGCGATTACATCGTTTGAGGTCGCCGTACTGTTTCCTAATGTGTATCATGCGAGTTACAATGTCTGCACTCCCATTGGTAGGCGCCACATTGTGTCACTGCATATTTGCATAGAGCTGAACAGCTGAACTCCGCTCACGTGTTGCATCGCCAAAGGTTTGATTTCACTCAGATCTCAAAATGAAAGGCTTCTGGTTGTCATTAGGGGCTTTCCCACCAGAGAAACGTTTTCATAGTTCCTATGACTATTGGCAGAAGTACCCGCTTTTTGGCATGTTCGCACCGCAGGAACTGGGAGTGATTTTAGTTTTTTGGGGACTACATTAGCTCATACTTCAGAGTAGGGTCAAGCCTGAATGTTGCCCTTAAAGGGATAGTTCACCCAAAAATGTCAAATTTTGTCATTAATTACTCACCCTCATGTCGTTCCAAAACCGTAAGACTTTCGTTCATTTTCGGAACACAAATGAAGATCTTTTTGATGAAATCTGAGAGCTTTCTGTCCCTCCATTGACAGCTCCGCAACTAGGCTACCACTTTGACGCTTCAAAAAGCTCATAAAGAGATCGTAAAACTAATCCATATGAATTGAGCAGTTTAGCCCATACATTTTCTGAAGAGGCACAGTTGCTTTATATGATGAAAAGATTGAAATTAGGCTTTTATTCACATATAAACATTCATCAACTCACACATCAGTTGTAGTAAACGGAAACTCAAGCATGCTCGCTTGATGTGCGAGAACCAGTGAGGTTCATTCTCGTGTTATGCAGCACGTTTGAGCTTCAGCAAGAGGTTTGTTCTAGTGTGTCAAGCAGGTTCGGTTGAACTTCTGATCTATATGTGATCTAAGTCTATATGTGAATAAAAGCCTGAATTCAATCTGGTCATCGTGTCAGTTGCCTAGCTGTCAATGGAGAGACAGAAAGCTCTTTTTGATTTATGTTCTGAAGATGAACGAAAGTCTTACGGGTTTGGAATTACATGAGGGTGAGTAATTAATGACAGAATTTTCATTTTTGGGTGAACAATCCCTTTAAATGACGTCACTGACGAATGGTGGTGGTGCAGATGCAACCAGGAAAATAGCCAGAGGGGAAATATTTGTTCTCTGGGGACCGTCCTAGTGACTAGTTCCAATAACTGAGTTCCTATAAGTACACGGTGCGAAAGCCCCTAATGTGAACCTTTGTCAATGTGGGCCTATCAAAACTGCCTCCAGCATAAACATTGCAAATGAACAAAATGTGCATCAAAGAGCCTTGACCTGAGAATGAATATGTTGTATGACAATATTCAAGCAAAATTCTGTTGCTGCTAGCTATTTGTGACAAAATACTGAACCGAAAGAAAGATGCACTTTTGACTAAAATCAGATAGCATTTAACAACCATCCCTAATTTTACAAGTGATGTTGCCACTATCCTCAACACTCTGCAATAAAAGCAGGGCAAGAATATGAACAGAAAGCACTTTAATTACTGCACAATGAATGAAATGGCACAAACAGTTCAGTAACCAACTGCATGTTCAAGGTATTTGTGATAGTTGGCTGCATGGTGAGAAATCTTGTAGAAACCTGTGATATGAGCTCAGCTGTAAGTCTGTGTATAATCTTTTATTCATCCCTCGTGTGACAATGGCTAGATACTGAAAACGTGCTTCCTTACAGTTCTCAAACATATAAGGCCTCGGACAGAAAAGCCCACTGGTTCACTGAAAGCTTCACAGCAATGTTTGGAGCCATCAGGGTGTACAGTATAGCACGCTCCTAAAAAAGTGGCCACAATTACCAAATAGCCAAAAAATGGGTTGTCAACCATAAACCACCTGACCTTGACTTCCCCCGACAATACACTCTTACACTCCTAGAACCTCTTTCTGTCAGGTGCTTCATATATAGAACCTTTCAGGGGGGGATCATTTCATTCATTTAGTTTTAATTTATTAATTTAGATTTAATTCATTCTTAATTTGAATTCAACTTTACAAATGAAAAGGCTCATAAACAATTTATCACCAGATCTTTTTTTAAAATAACCTGTTAAATAAAGTATTTTGCAATCATTTAAATATGAATGTCATTAAATGTATTATAAAATATCAGTCCACGTGGTGCAAGACATCGATAATACACATTTTAAAGGTCCCATTGCATGAAAATTTCACTTTATGAGGTTTTTTAACCTTAATATGAGTTTCCCTAGCCTGCCTATGGTCCCCCAGTGGCTAGACGTTTTGATGGGTGTAAACCAAGCCCTGGGTATTTTTAGAGAAAATGAAAGCTCAGACGGGCGAATCTAGAAATCTTCCCCTTATGTCGTCATAAGGGGAAAGGTAACCTCCCCTTTCTCTTCTTTGCCCGCAAAGAGAGTTTGTCCCGCCCATGAGAAAATGAGCTGCGCGAGCGCGATATTGGTTTTTCCTCGAGAGACATCATGGCTTGCAAACGAGCGAAGCATGGCAGTTGCTCAGTGTTTGGATGTACAAATGAACACAAAAGTATTTTTTTAGTTCCTTCATCTGAGCCTCTGAAGAAACCAGTGGGTTATGTGAATTTCTGATGTGTAATTGTTCAAGTTCAGACAGATAATCTTTCTCTCAAAGTCGTTCAATACTGTTTATGCATCAGTAAATCAAGCCAGTGACTAAATGACCAACTTCACGTCGTTTCTCTTAGTAGAATGAAAATAATCTTACTTAAACTGTGATTAATATATATACAGAAAGTGATCAAAGAACAATCCCTTTCCAATCGCCCAAGCTGTCAATCACACAGCGCGAGTTTATCTGGACACTTGCCAAAACTCGTTATGAAATCAATGACGCTATTACACTGCACAGCGAAGCTCTTACTGTACTTACCTCATGTTTGCATTAGTGAAAGCATTAATGAGAGTACAGAAACTGCGTTGCAATGATAAGATCTTCATTCACGCGATCAACAGGCTGTCATCTGCTCAATGCTCATCACTGCAACCTTTTATGTGATGGGAATAGATCTAAATACTTTAAAAACTTCTCACGATTCGTTAATCTCGATAGCTGTAATAGAACGTATAACAGCTGTAATAGTAAAAGTTTTCGAGAGAGTTCCACATGTAATGTGAGATATTTCATATGCAAGCATGTCAGCCAATCACAGCAGTGGGCGTTTACACTGAAGTCTCACAGCAGACACGCCCCTTCAAACAGAGCGTTCAAATCAGAGGCTAAAATCAGGCTAGGAAATATGCCTTTTATTTCTAAATTATAACAACTTTTGATCTAAAAAACATACTAACATTATAAGGGCACCCCAGGAAACATTCTAAAATAATAAAATAATCCATGCAATAGGACCTTTAAGCAACACATTTCACAAAAAGTAAATGGAAAGTAAATTTACATCTTGACTCAGTTTTAAAGAACATTTTATGCCAAAAAGGAGATATATAAGAAGAAATGTCTTCTTTTTTTGTGGCTTCAGCATCCAAGCTGTTTGAGAGCCACTGTATTACTCTCTTTTTGTACTGCCAACAATTTAATGAAACAACTCTGAAATAAGTTTTTCATCTTTGCAACTACACAGAATGTCATTGTGAACACAATGTGCCATTTAGCACTCTTTTATTGACAACTTCTGGAAAAAAGTCTTTTTGAGTGCCTCTTATGTAAGTCGAACCTTGAATTCAATATCTATGTTTCACTCTCTTCTGTGGATCTTTCTTTTATCTATGCACAAAGTGCATACATGGTTGTATCTATCTATCTATCTATCTATCTATCTATCTATCTATCTATCTATCTATCTATCTATCTATCTATCTATCTATCTATCTATCTATCTATCTATCTATCTGTCTATCTATCTATCTATCTATCTATCTATCTATCTATCTCTATTTTTTTCTGTCTGTCTATCTACAGTATCTGTCTGTCTGTCGGTCTATCTATTCATGTCTGTCTATGTATCGATCATTCTCTCTGTTTCTATCTATCTATCGATCGATGTTTGTCTGTCTATGTATCATTCTATCTATTGTTCTCTCCCCATTTCCATCCATCCATCCATTTGTCTGTCTGTGCTGTGGGTGTATTTGGGTGTGTTTCTGTCTCACTTTCATTACCTCAGTCTGTTGATCATGAGATTCAGGGCCTGCCATCAGACGCATACGGGGTCAAAAGTCATGACCTCTGCTGACTCTGAGGCTTGGATGTGACAGTGTCCTTTAAGTGGCCACTAATCTGTGTCAGCTTTTCACACAACAGTGTCAGAGTGTGTGCGTGTGAGACAAACAGCCTTAGAGTGCATTTTCACTCATCTTTGTGATGAGCAAGCGTGGGTGCGCACGTGTGTGTGTGTGTGTGTTTTTCCTCTTACCAGAGCGTGACAGTGATGTATGGAGCTGACCAGAACAAACTAAGTTTCACCTTTACAGGCACAGGGAATGGATTACAGTGAGTGTGCGTGATCAGATGTGAGTAGCTGTCATTACCTCTGCCAGACTTAAAATCGCTTTTCTGAGAATCTAAGCTCAGCTCCACTCAGTCTAGAGCCGTCATCGGCGCGCAGATGCGTGTCATTTAATGCACTTCATTTGTTTCCAAACATGCCCTGATGAAAACACGCAAACCACAATCTCGAAGTCTAAATCATCCATTTCATCTGTCAGAGAGTAAAAGCATTAGGCTGCATCATTCTTTATATGAATTGACAAGAACAAACAAGTGAACATCCATTCCATCAAAACCACACATGCACTCAAGAAGCAAAGATCTTGTTCCGCAACTAATACTAATAATTTGAAATTATATCTGGAAAGTAAAATATCTGAACATCCTTAAGACTTGTTTACAGAGAAAATATAGAATTGTGTTCCCAACACACATTTTTTTTTTTTTTTCTTGGTTTAAGCATACATAAAAACAAAATTATACTTAAAAAAATATTTAAAAAATGCCAATTGAGTGATAAAAAAAAATGCACCTCACAAAAAATAGGTTCAAATATTTGAAAACTATCACTCAGCCTGTCATATCCAAAAATGAATAAGATAATGAAAATAACAATAATAAAAAAAAAATAAAAAAAAAGATTTTGTCTTCATCGGGTTACTGTCACTAGAGTAAAACCATGGTCAATTATCCATAAAAGATGAAACCAAAACAACAGTGAAATAAATGACAGGATATTGACATTTGTGTCCCAGAGCGTGAAGTGTGTGTGTGTTTGTACCATATGTGTTGTGACTCACAGGACCTGATAAAAAACCTGACAGCCCTCAGCAGGCTGTTGCCACGACAACGCCACAGCTCTCAACTCACTGGCCTCTCCCAGCATCTCCAAACTAACGGTAAGCGCTAACAGTTTCACACTTGAAAAAGTGTCCTCGGACACGGTCACCAAAACGCCTCTATTCTGTATTTTCCATTTCTTTTAGAGATTAAGATGGACAGTGAGAGAAAGAGACATAATTAGTATTCTAAAGTCCTCCATCAGCACAGTTGAGAGTTGGCAGGATGCGACATCGCTTCGTGAGGAGGTCTGACATCAACTCTTTTCCTCCAAATCGCTCCTCCTCTCTCCTCTATCCATTTTAGTTTGTTATTATTATCATCATCATCATTATTAGTTAATGTTGACAACACAGGCCCCTAAAACATCAGTAAAAATATTTAAACAGCTTTACAGCACAAATAATGCACAATATTTAACAGAGGAATTAAGTGATTTTATAAAATTATAAGCTTTACATTTCTGCTTTTAAATCCTTCAAAAATTGACGTCATGCACTTCCATTGTAAGCACCTCACTGTGATCTCAATTAAAAAAAATAAAATAAAAAAGGGGAAAAAAAAGACGAGTCAAAATTATTCTTTTGAGGTAATCTACATTACATATTGAACCAAGAATATTCCTTGCAGCAACCTGTGCTTTCTAATAACATTCATTTCAACCCTCTCCATGAAATAAACAGTTATTACACACACACACAAATCTACCAACAGCTAACAACTTTCACTTGTTCAAGGTATACTTTTTAATGTTCTCTCAATAAAAGCTCTGCCATTACCATATAATCACTTTCTGATTTCCCAGACAAACAAACCTTGATTTTGTCCTTATGCTTTGATAACAGCAGTATTTAGTTAAGCCCTGAACATCCTCTAGAGCTTTTAGCCTCATGGTGCAGCTAATAGACTGGATAGAGAATCATGCTGTTTTACAAAACACAACTCTTTGGCTCACTTAATGCTTGACAAATGAGGGTTAAAATACACACAAACAAAGACACATATACAGAAATCACAGATAACAAATGATATGGCACATAAGAGCTGTAGCTTCCCAGGGAATGTTCTCAGAGCACTGGCTAATGTTCTGGTAAGGTTCTCTCAAAGTTATGGGGACACCCATTGCAGAACATAGAACAAAGTAAACAGAGGGCTAAATACACAGAAGAAAGCAATCAATGAAACAGGGAACAGATGTGCAACTAATCAGAAACCATAACAACAAATAATGAACAAGGAAAAAAAAGTGGCAAATGAGGCAAATTGTGACAGGGAAAATGAAAAGGAACATGATCATGACAGTTAAGCAAGGTTGTAAAGCCAAAGCTCACAAATTATGTGCTCACAATATACGGTCCTATCGCCGAGCTGCGACTTGACTGCTCACGCTATACGTGTGAAATGTGCACGATAAACCCCTGTGCCGGGTTGTAGGGTAGGCCTACTTTTATTTTTTAAATTCATATTACAATTAATTTTCTCCTCAATAATTCTACAGCGCATCACCGCATAACTGACGTGCTGAGAGGATAATAAAAGATTACTCTCGTGTAAAGTTTGCACATTGCTTGTGTGATATCCACTGACTCGCCTTCATAGTTTAAAACATGGTTTAAAAAAATATTTTTCTTTATCACCAATTTCTTTATCACCCGTTGCACGAGTCAGAATACGGCTCAAAATCGGACGAATATCGCACAGTGTATGCCAGGGAACGGCAACTGGCGGCCCGCGGGCCAAAAGTGGCCTGCCAGCAATATTTTCTGGCCCGCCGGATTATTTTGGAAGTCCTAAATGCTGCACAAAACTCTTCCACTACTTGAAAAGCCGTAGTCGCGCGGCGATTTCACCGCCGCATACTGCGTGAAACGCCCATAGGGAATCATGCGGCGCGGGATTACATTTTAAAGTATAACTGCGTTCACACCGGACACGAATAGCGCGTCAAATTCGCGCCTGCCGCGTCTAGTTATACGCTTGACCACTTTGTGTCCATTCGCGCATCAAAAGACGGTAGCGGTCAGAACTCTGGTGTAGCCTTCTTTGGACGGAGCGGGCGGTCTGACTGACAATAGCCCACTCCCGACATCTTTTGACAGCGTATCCGCACTTAATTCTGACCACCTGTACACCTAGCTCTGAGGAGCTGTTTGGTACTGAAACCATTGTCAGTAAACAACATTCTTTTTTGCAAGGATGTTTGAAATAGTTCGGCAGAAAATAGCCTACTTCATTTGTCAGTAGGGCAATATGATTTTCGTTTATGTTTAGAAATTTGAGTGATAGGCTTTGTCCTATTTAATTTATGTTATTTATATTTCATAATTTCTTTCTGTGGCATTTTTTTCTCTGCTGACAGTAGGCCTACAATGTTAAAATAGCCTAATATTTATATTGACAGACCTCCTTAAATGTGTGTGTCCCGAATAAATAATAATAAAAAAAGGAATAAAAGTTCAAAAGTCGGACTGTAAGCGAATGAGGCATGATTCACACCTTTATTAAAATGGCTGTAATCTGTTCCGTTACCACAATAGTACTTGATCTGTTTAAAATTATTTCCTTGATATATGCCTAAGGTGTTAAATTCAAAATCAAAATTAAAATTTGTCTAATCCAGTAATTATTTTTTTCTATTTTTGATCTGAGCACAATCAGAAAATCAGAAAACCCGTCGTTATTCGTTTTTTCATTTTAGTTCAGGAAATAAATAATGGAAAAACAAGTCGTTTTTCATCTTTTTATTTTTGAAAAACGATTGAACGAATGATCCACGGACGATGACGGACCCATCATATTCTGCGATTATAGGCCTATATAAGAGTATTTAATTTGTATCCATAGGCCTACTCTGTGTAGCTGGCCCGCCATCTACTGGCTAAAAAAAATATTGGCCCGCGGCCAAAGTTACTTGCCGACCCCTGGTGTATGCCGTAAAATGTTTTGTACACATTGTCCTTGGAACTTTTTTCCTGAAAATTTTTAGTTTGTATATTTATTTTAAATGTTACTAGTTTCAGAGTGTTCAAAGAACATTCAAAAGTAATGTTCCCATAATGTTTGCAAAACTTAAAATGGAGTGTTCCCTTAATGTTCATCTAACTAAGGGTATGTTTACACGACAACGATATACTTAAAAGTGAGTTTTTCCTTTGAGTTGTCAAAACGATCCCCTTTCACACGGATCCGCGAAATCCAGATCTTGCACTTTGAAACACGTTTTCAAAAGTTTGCGTTTTCATGCCGTTGTAGTGTAAACGAACGGCTTAAACGCATAAAAAGTTTTACGTTTTTAGTTGAAAACGGTGTCATGTAAACGAGCCCTAAGAAAATGCTTTTAAAACAATTTAAAAACTGCATTTTGAATGTTCAGAAATAATAACTTAAGAACATTAGCAAAACGTTCTTGGAACAAGCTTTTATTAGCTGAGTTAGTGGTTAGCGCATGTGCTACAATGCGCTGAGCAGTCATGCTAACCTAGGGTGACCAGATGGAATGATCCTGGGTTTATGAGCCATGTCGTGCATCCCAACGGAGTTACTGTCAGGATACCATTTGTCAAGATAATTAGTCTTAACTTTAGCATGATTGCTATAAATGTCTTAAATGGACATTTAACAATGTTATGTGTAGCCTTTAAGGTTTAGTTAATGTAAAAACAATGTCATAATGTCTCATGTCATTACAAACCCCTATGACTTCTGTCTTCCGCTGACCACAAAAGGAGATTTTATAAACAAAAGGCCGGATTTGAAATCAGTTGCCTGCATATAAGTGTTAACGGATAAGATGAAGCACTAACAATCTACATAATCTTTATCAAGGTCATCTGGTCACCATGTGCTCAACCGACAATATGAATTTGTGAAATATTCCTGATACTATTAAATAATGTGGCAAAATGGCAAAAAAAAAAAAAAAAAAAAAAAAAATCTCCTCCTTGATCCTTCCCATTTCTCCAGTCCCGGCAATGACAGCCCACCTGACTAAAACAAGCTCTAATATTTATAAGATACTTAAAGTGGTATTGTGAATTTTAAAAGAAGCATTTTGATGTCTGAGGTGGTAAAAACCTCTCTTTGGCTTTAATGAAATTTGCCTCGGCTATTAGCTTTGTCTTGCTAAGAGCTGGTCTCTCTTTAAGCGCCGCAGCTCATTAACTGCAAGGGAGGGTCGATTAATCCATAACAGTTAACGAAAGATGCTCACGCACGGCCTTCCTTTCCATTTTCTTTAATGTCTGTGTCTCTAACACTTAAAATTCCTGTCATCTATCTCTTTCCTGCTCTAAAACACACACGCACATATAAAGAACTCTCCAATACTGTTTCCACACTAATAGCAAAAGACCTAGAGCACTTGCACTTATCGATGTGTATTATACTTTTTCGGCTTTTTACCAACAACTGCTTGCAGTGTTTTTTTTATTGTTTTTTTTAAGTTCATCAGATGGATGGATGGATGGAACGACAGACATGTGGTGCATTTCCCGTACAACGACGCATCGATGAAGAAATCAAGTATATCTAGTCACGACTGTTTCCCGAAACCGTATTGTCGCAAATTGGTTCAGCCATGTTGGTTAATGATGGCACGCAGGTGTTGGAGTAATAACTTCTTTTGATGAATCTGTTTGAGATTGAATTTATGGTATATGTTTTTCTATAAATTACGGACATGGCATCTGATGACTATTTCTAATTTTTCTCAGTTATTTTGCTTTATTTCCAGATTCAATCATAGACTTCTTACGTAGTAGAGTGCGTTCCCACATGCACACTCTTCAAAAATGACGCTTTAAATCTCTTGACAAACTAAAAGACGTAAATGACATTGGTATGTATTCTAAATAAAATATATAAATTGTACTGAATGTCAGCTTGCTTATCTGGTTCAAGATAAGGATTTATAGACTCCACATGTCATGCAAACTAGAAACTATGCTTCTAACCACAGGTCTAGAGCTGTCGTTCCAAACACAAAACTTTGCGATGCTGTTTGCGAATGTTCATTAGAATGGATGGATGGATGGATGGATAGGCAGAGGGTGCTAAGTGATCTTTTCTGTTTGCCCACTACAATAAAAAAAAAATAAAAAAACACTATGCGTGTGTGTGTGTTTTAAAGGAAGGGCAGAAAACTACCTCACCGCCAGTTACAATCTAATTCAGAACAATGCTCCGAAAGTGGGACTAGAGGGAGAAGCAGATCCAAAATATTCCTATCTTAACTAAATATCAGCGCTGACAGCCCTTTGCTCCATGTGGAAACCTCTGTCTGGGGTGCACATGGAGTGTGTGTGTCTGTGTGTGTGTTGGAGTTGAGGTGCGAGTCTGAACAAGCGAGCGCTCACGTCTGTCCCGGCCTAACTAAATAAGCTCTCTCCCTCTGCCACCTCATTACCTGCGCCGCCTGCGAGCGCTTCAATTGTGTATGAAGCGGAGGTGATGAAAGCAGGAGTCTAAAAGCGACACGCTTCGCTTGCACAGCTTTATTCTGTCAGCAGTTTACCCTCGAGAGAAGCGCCACCGCCAGTTTGAGCAGCGAGCTTTTACACTCGTATTTGCCGCTGGATTAGTTTATTTGTTTTGACTCTTCTGTCGCTATCTGATCTTCATGTGCTGTCACGCCATTGTTGATTCATCCGGGTGCTTGTCGTTTCTACGGCAGACTGGTGTGTGTCGAGATGTTTGTCTGAGGACGGGTGACTTGCAGATGTCAGCTAAACAAACGTCAACTTGCCATTCTGTTGCGGACATAAATAATAATAAAAAAAAATAGTTTTTTTTTTTTTTCCACATAAACCTACTGGTTATTTAGAACAACAACACACACACACCAAAAAACAGATGCATTAACAAGTTATTTATTTATTACTCTAAGGTGTTGAATATTTTCCTGGTACGTGTTGTCTAGAATAAACAAACAAACAAACAAACAAATGCATATATTTATAGAAACAGCTATGTTTGTTTACTAACTCTATAAAAACAAGGCTATGTATGCATGTATGTATTTGACTTGCTCTATTGTTAGCTTTACTTAATTATCTAACAATACAAAAAGCGAATAAATAAACATACATATATAATAGGAACTTTTATGTATGAAGCGGCGTTTTATTTTTCAGTTTGATATTCTGATGCATAAGTTTTATTTCTAGGTCTGTATAAACTTGCATTTACTTTTTTTTCTATTATTAATTTATTGATTGTTAACGTGATTGATTGTAATGAATTTACTTGCTTTATTGTCAGCTTTATTTTCATTTTATTTTTCTAAATAAACAAAAACATGTAAATAAATAAACAGATGCATATAATTATAGGATTGCTGTATGTAGTTGAGTGTTCTGATGCATAAATACAAGAATAAGAAAAAAAAAAGCAACATTCCCAACATCGATATTCATTAACCTCAGTTATTTTGTAAGTGTGTCTGAAATAAACAAACAAATAAATTAGCAGAAGCAGGGACTTTCAGATACAGTGTTTCTCTAGTACGTTTACAGCAACATACACTTCATTAATATTCATTAGCGCTAGTTATTTTCCAAATGTCTCTAGAATAAACAAATCAAATACACAGATAAACAGATGCATATATTTACAGCAACAACTGCATGCTTTCATTTGAAATTAATGTCAGGTTGCCATTCATAAGTAAATAAAATAAGTAATGTAATCATGTAATCATGTAATAAAAATGTAATAAGTAATAAGTAATCATTACTCTAGTTTACAGTAGTTCCTGCAACATCATCAATACTCATTACCGCTGGTTAAAGCTACAATATGTAAGATTTTTGTAATAAAACATCCAAAAGTCACTTGCACAGTGTGCTACATTTCCTGCAGTTGTGTACAATATCCCAAAAGTTTACAAAGATTTTTAATTTCAGAGAAATTCCAGTTTTAAATAATGGCTCGTCCATGTTCACTTGAAATATCCGCGTTATCCCTGGTTTCCGCTCGTACTGCCATAGTAACCATGGCGACAGACGTGGACAACTGCGTTACGTCTAGCGGCACGCTCACGCTGTTGTTGTTTCGTTCAAACATTATGGACCATGGCAAGTAGACTTTGGAACAAAAGGAGAACTAAAACGAGGATCAATATCAGCGTGGTGTTTTCGAGATGCCGAGAGCTCCACGTCCGTGACAAACTTCGACTTGACAGAGACGCCGCTCCTGCATGCACTTTATTAGGCAGGTGAGGTGAGCAAATGTACATAAAACATATCAATGTTATATATATCTCAACATGATGTATTGTTAGAATATGATCAGTATGTTATTCTATTGTTGATCTAGCTTACTGCTAGTCTCATACAGACAAACTAACACATATAATAACATATTCACTTTCAACACACTCACATGCAGTTTAGTGTGATAGTGTAGACCAAGTGAAACAGCGCCGCGTTACCTCACAAGTTTCATTCGTCTAATAAACTGACCTGTGCGAGTAGGAATTCAGCACTTGCGGGTAGTTCGGTAGAATGAAATGTCCTTATTCCTTTATATCCGCAGGACTCGCGTGTGGCGCTGATATCTGTCTCTCATTAGCAATCTGCTTCATACCACAGTCATGTTAAAAACATCAGTGTATTCACTCATCCATAAACATTATTAGATCCTTCGGTAGACGACAAGTTCCATAATTCCGCTTATGCGTCATCAACCTACGCCTTTGTTATTGTAAGAGGTTAGCGACACCTAGCGGCAAAAAAAAAAAAAAAAAGACATATTTTAGCTTTAATTGTGATTCTAGATTAAACAAATAACTAAACCAAGTAAACAAATACAGATTATTTATATAAACAACTATATACACAATGTAGTTACGTTTTAATTTCGGTTTTGTTTAAACTCGCACTGATTAACGATGCAAAATCCAGCCAATTCAGATCAACTTTTTTAAATAAATGGTAATTTATTGTTTGCTTTAATGATGTATCTAATTAACAGAGCAGCTCAGTATGCAGGATTTTCTCTCTTTGATATCAGAAAGGATGCTGGAATATTTCAATGTGCCAAGCTTTGAAGGTGAGCACGCACACACACACACACACACACCTGAGGCCGTGCTGACTTTGGTGACTTTGTCAAAGACTCGCAGCCTCTGGCCAAGTGAAGAAGAGGATTAAACCACGTACGCGTCGCTCAAGCGATCCAACAAAATAATGAACAAACAATTGAATAAGGAATAAACATGTTAATGATAAACAGATGGGCAAGGTTAGATTTGTGGCCTTTCCCGCTTCCTCTTTGTTAGGAGTGTGTTTATTGCACCAGCAGCATCCGATAAGTTCTATATGCCACATGGCCTTTGATGGCACAACCTGCAGTTTGGAGTTGATAATGTCCCGTTACATAGACTGTAAACATCTAAATGTTGTCGGTACGATATTGTTAGTGTTACTACCTCTCATACTGCACACTCACACATTCACATGCACACAGAGAGATCTGAAAATGTCTAAACAGCCCCAGAAAAAAAACATTTACTGCACAAAAAGATCAGTTGTCCTCATGCTTTTTTTGTTTTGTTTTTTCATTCCAAGGCCGAAAAAATAATCAAAACACCCTATGGAGGAAAAGATATTAGTGTCTCTGTAAGTTGTAATGATGATAAAGCTGCAAAGTTTTTGAGAACAAATTGAAAAAAGGAATACATTTAAATTTAGAGTTAAAATACAGGGTTTTTTTGTACATTTTTACACACACACACACACACACACACACACACACACACACACTCATGTTTTTGGGGACAATCCATATAGGCATAATGATTTTTTCATACAGTACAAACTATAAACTATATTCTGTCTCCTACCCCTCAACCTACCCATCACAGAAAACTTTCTGCATTTTTACATGTTCAAAAAAACATCACTTCTGTATGATTATAAAAGATATATAAGCCATTTTCCTCGTGGGGATCAAAAAATGTCCACACTAGGACAAGGATTTCATATATTGCCATCTTTGTGGGGATATTTTTGTCACCATAACGTAGCGTTTACACACACATGAAATCACCTGAGAAGTTACTCCAGGGTTTATGGCTTAAAAAGCAATAATTTAGCTTTTCATGATGACTTTTCACCCTATCTGACACACACACACACACACACACACACACACACACACACACACACACACACACACACACACACACACACACATATATATATGTGTGTGTGTGTGTGTATATATATATATATACAGTGAGGAAAATAAGTATTTGAACACCCTGCTATTTTGCAAGTTCTCCCACTTAGAAATCATGGAGGGGTCTGAAATTGTCATCGTAGGTGCATGTCCACTGTGAGAGACATAATCTAAAAAAAAAAAATCCAGAAATCACAATGATTTTTTTAACTATTTATTTGTATGATACAGCTGCAAATAAGTATTTGACCACCTGAGAAAATCAATGTTAATATTTGGTACAGTAGCCTTTGTTTGCAATTACAGAGGTCAAACGTTTCCTGTAGTTTTTCACCAGGTTTGCACACACTGCAGGAGGGATTTTGGCCCACTCCTCCACACAGATCTTCTCTAGATCAGTCAGGTTTCTGGGCTGTCGCTGAGAAACACAGAGTTTGAGCTCCCTCCAAAGATTCTCTATTGGGTTTAGGTCTGGAGACTGGCTAGGCCACGCCAGAACCTTGATATGCTTCTTACAGAGCCACTCCTTGGTTATCCTGGCTGTGTGCTTCGGGTCATTGTCATGTTGGAAGACCCAGCCTCGACCCATCTTCAATGCTCTAACTGAGGGAAGGAGGTTGTTCCCCAAAATCTTGCAATACATGGCCCCGGTCATCCTCTCCTTAATACAGTGCAGTCACCCTGTCCCATGTGCAGAAAAACACCCCCAAAGCATGATGCTACCACCCCCATGCTTCACAGTAGGGATGGTGTTCTTGGGATGGTACTCATCATTCTTCTTCCTCCAAACACGTTTAGTGGAATTATGACCAAAAAGTTCTATTTTGGTCTCATCTGACCACATGACTTTCTCACATGACTCCTCTGGATCATCCAAATGGTCATTGGCAAACTTAAGACGGGCCTTGACATGTGCTGGTTTAAGCAGGGGAACCTTCCGTGCCATGCATGATTTCAAACCATGACGTCTTAGTGTATTACCAACAGTAACCTTGGAAACGGTGGTCCCAGCTCTTTTCAGGTCATTGACCAGCTCCTCCCGTGTAGTTCTGGGCTGATTTCTCACCTTTCTTAGGATCATTGAGACCCCACGAGGTGAGATCTTGCATGGAGCCCCAGTCCGAGGGAGATTGACAGTCATGTTTAGCTTCTTCCATTTTCTAATGATTGCTCCAACAGTGGACCTTTTTTCACCAAGCTGCTTGGCAATTTCCCCATAGCCCTTTCCAGCCTTGTGGAGGTGTACAATTTTGTCTCTAGTGTCTTTGGACAGCTCTTTGGTCTTGGCCATGTTAGTAGTTGGATTCTTACTGATTGTATGGGGTGGACAGGTGTCTTTATGCAGCTAACGACCTCAAACAGGTGCATCTAATTTAGGATAATAAATGGAGTGGAGGTGGACATTTTAAAGGCAGACTAACAGGTCTTTGAGGGTCAGAATTCTAGCTGATGGACAGGTGTTCAAATACTTATTTGCAGCTGTATCATACAAATAAATAGTTAAAAAATCATACATTGTGATTTCTGGATTTTTTTTTTTTAGATTATGTCTCTCACAGTGGACATGCACCTACGATGACAATTTCAGACCCCTCCATGATTTCCAAGTGGGAGAACTTGCAAAATAGCAGGGTGTTCAAATACTTATTTTCCTCACTGTATATATATATATATATATATATATATATATATATACATTTTTTTTTCTTTTTTCTTGTTACAACCCTGGCTCTAGGGAAGCAACATAAAGGACACAAAGATCAACGTTTGCCAATCAAAAATAACGTTTATTAAATTATGAAAGAGAGTTTGCAGTCTTGGCTGCGAGACCAGAGAGAGAGAGAGTTAAAGAGCATGGCTGAATCCAAAATCTCCCCCTAAACCCTCATTCACTATTCCGTATGTTAGTCCACTAATATTGTTCACTTGAGTGAATGAAAAGGAGTGAGCGAATTCGGACAGCCGTTGAGTGTACATCAGTTGTACACTCGTTATTGCGGTGCATTGTGGGATTGAATAAGTGCACTCAATAACGTCCACTATGGTTTCGGACACCAATACAAATGTCTGTCCCCTCAGATAATGCCCTATTTGAGGGTATAGGGGGCGATTTCGGATTCAGCCCATGTGTCCTGGATTTAAAATAGCTCCCTTCAGGTGTCATCAATTAACCAGTTAGTCACAGGTGAGTTGCCAGGCAGCTGTAACGAATCACAAATTACTACTGGTAATACAGGAAAATAGAAGAAAACAAACAACAGGACATAAAACCCTGACCCTTAAAATGTTGCTATAGGATAACCTATAGCAACATCAACAGGCACATGAAACATAAACACACAAGTACTTACGACCTTGACAGGGCATCTGCCAAAACATTATCCTTCCCACGAATATGGCGGAATGTAAGATCATATCCCTGCAAAAACAGGCTCCACCGCATTAAGTGCTGTTTAGTGTTTCTCATGCTGTGAAATATATAAAGTTATTTATAAAACCACCTATTTACCAGTTTAAAGAATCCAGAAACAACTACGATGATCTGAACCTATGTGACATCATTCATATAAATTCTAATCTCCAAAAGACCATTTAATAGGGGTAAATGATAAGAATGTGCTAAATAGACTCATCTTTAGTTTCAATAGTGCCACTCACACACGTACACTTCCTCTTGTAACGTCACAGTAGATTATGTGAGTTCTTTCTGAGAGGCATGTGCGACCCGGTCGCCTTGATCCAGTGTAGGTTGACAGGGGTCCTGTGACTCCGTGGCCCTGAGATGGGTTGCTTTTGTGTAGACTGAGATTTGCCTGTCTAAACGCGGGAGTCTAAGCAGCTTTCCAGAAGATTAAGACAGAGGGGTGTCTGAGGGCCCGGTCTGAGGGACCCGGGGGCCGCGCACAAGGTCAGCAGGGTGAAATGAAGTCTGGCCTTCCAGACGAACACGCTCTGATGGTACACAAAATGACATACCATTAGTATCGCTGCTCTACCAGAGAGAGAGCTAAGACCCCTATTGTTGCTTCCCTTCAGACTCTTAGAAAAACAGCAACCGTTTGGGCAAAGACGAGAGCTGAGAGGAGAAAGGAAGAAAGAGAGTGATTAATCCTCTTTAAATGGCTGATGAGGGAGGAGAAATGCCTTTTATTGCCTTTTCAGATTTCTAAAACATCCACGGCATTAAAAAAAGGCAAATGACGAATAAATGCATTTAAAAAACAAAAAATATTCTTCATCCTAGCCAACAACATTCCCGGGTTCCAGCCCGCCGAGGGATTATTAAACCATTTTATGGCAGTGAATAGAAACAGAAGGTGTTTTTTTGAGTCGACAGCCCAGAGCAGAGGTCTGTGTGTACATAAAGCTTTGAGACGTACAGAGTTCAGCGCTGAGACGCACCCAGAGGAGAGCAGTCAACTGTGAGACCTGCTGTTCACACGGTGCTGTGTATCCGCAAACCGGCTTTTCACCTTTTCACCAAACGCATATTCAATCTGCAATGACTTATCACCTCCTCAGCCCGCTGCATTCATAAACTGAGATAAGCCTTCGGATAACTGGAATTTAAGCAGAGCAGTCTGAGCGAATAGATCTCAGAAATGTCATATTGCCACAGAAAAAATAAAATAAATAGCCTTTTTTTTTTTTTTTTACTGATCAACATAAAGCCAGGTCCACTTTGAAGCTTATTCTGGCAAACAACTGCCAATTTACACAGCTAAAGACCATCTGACCAACATGTAGCGATCAACCACATTTTGTTCATTTTTTACTTGATGTTTGGGGATGATGAATCTAAAATAATGAAACCAAAAAAAAAAAAAAAAAAAGAGCAGAAAATGGCCAAGCAGAATGGACAACAACTGCAACAATTTACACAAGAAATGGTTTTAAGTACCACAAGTTCGTTCTGCTCCTGTTTCATGAACAAGGTCCAATAAGTTTATCGGAAAAACAACAAGGTCCATTAGTGAACGATATTTAATGCATTAACTAACAATTGTCAAAACATTTCTTACAATATGTATTCATCTTTGTTAATGTTAGTTGATAAAAATGCAACTGTTCATTGTTAGTTCATATTAGTTCAGGTCCATTAAATACCAAAAGTTTTGATTTTAATAATGTATTAGTAAATGTTGAAATTAAGATTAATGAATGGTTTAGAAGTATTTTTTTCATAACACATTATTTTACAGTCCTGTTCCCCATGCACATACTATGTTCTTATTATAGTAAGTACAATAACTGGGTAATAACTAGGTACTAACTCTGAACCTACACCTAAACATAACCTTAACCCATGTAGTTGCCTTATATTACCCAGTACTTGCTTAGGTAAGTACATTGTAAGTACACGTAAGTGTACATACTGTAAAATAAAGTGCAACCAATATTTTTCCATAACAGTATAACTCAGAAAACAACATGGAATAAAATGTTCTGCTTGTAAATATCTAGTTGACTTGTGCCTCAAACAAAAACTCTGAATAACTTTCTAAGATTCGATACCACTAACCTGACAAACAAAAATCCTAGTTTCTAGTTTTTCCTCTGAACTGCACGCTGCAGGGATCTAATGTAATGCAAGCCAATAGAAACATGTAGGCAAACAAAGTCTTACAATTTTTAGATTTCTAGAGGCAATTCTAGAGATACTTAGTGCTTCATTACTTTCATCAGTCAAGTTAAATTTGCATTGTCATAAAACCATTAAAACAAACAATGAAATAAATAATTATAAAGTTTTTGTGAAAGAGTCAAATGTAAATCACCCATGGTGGTTTAGACATTACATTGTGGTAAATGATTAAAATGTCATTTGTGCATCTTACTTTCTTAATGTTTTTAGGCCTTATGTCTGATGGACATTTGGCTAATTCTCTGGCACCCTGAGGACCTTCAGAAGAGTCAGTTTATCTGCCAGCACACAATCAGACGTCCTGGAGAATCTCGAAATCTCCTTTCTGCTGCTGCCACAGACTCATCACAGGACCCAAACCAAAATGCCATCTGAAATTACATCTCCACCGCCTTTTCTCTTCTGTCGGCCTTCGGCAAATCAAAGTAAGAAACACAAGACGGAGAGGAGGAGGAGAAATGTTATGGTTATTGCCCTATGACAGCACACCATGAATCTCATTTGAGCGCCTGAGTCGATGCTGTCAGGTTTCTGCAACCAAGAACATCTAAATGTCCATGTTTGGTGTTGTGAAACACCTTAGAGTAATTTGAGATTCTTTTCTCAAAATCAGTAAGGAAACATTCAAAGACCTGAACCAGATGTAATGGTCTTCCCTCGGCCTCATCAGGACATTCCTTAGGAAAAGCATCTTAGTTCTGCATTGCCAGATTAGTTGCGACACCCATGCACGAAACTGAACGACAACCATGTCATCACTAACCTCACAAATATCAAATTTCTTGACAGGCACATTTATGCCTAAAATATGTTACAGCTAAACCAAAACCAAGTAAGCTGTCACTCTGGCTAACGTTTACATAGGTAGCTACTTTAACTTGAAACTCTGAATGGGCAGCAACTTATGTGGTCGCATTTACCATTGTTCTGTGAAATTTTGCAGGCAAAATCAAAGTAATTCCAATAGTAATCCACATGAATGGGAATGAATGGGCTGTGCGTCATATATTGCTATACTATTGACAATATTCTCCAAATATTCTCCAAATATTTTCCAAAATTACAGTACAATGCACTGCACAACTTTTAAAATCTGAACAGATTCTAAACACTGGGCATCATACCAGACTTTAAGATGTTCCGAACACAACAAACTCATGCAGAGACATGTATTGTTGTTGAAGCTAAGAGACGCATGACAAATGAAAACAATATCGGTGCATCCGAAATTGCATATACTGTCTGAGTAGGTACTGCATTTGAATGTGAACTTACTTCGCGACTGTTAAAAAAAGTATGTTATAGTACGAATATGGGTAGTTTGAATGAAATTCAGCGTACTACATCCGCCATGTTGTTAATGTCACGTGACCTGTCAGTTGTGTTGCTTCATAGCCATTCATAAATCTTCTCCCGTGGCCTCATGGGATAGTAAAGTATTGATCGGATGCGAACTTCAGAATTTCGGCGGGAGTAGTACAGTAGGTCATCAGGGTACTTTTCACCTCTGTTTTTCAAATACTATGTATTCGAACATAATACTCTGCTGGCGTACTGTTTTTCGCATACTATATAGAAGGGAAGTATTCGATTTCGGACACAGCATCTGTCTTCTAAAATTGGCTCAAAATATCAAACATGTTTGATATCCTCTGACTGGATGGAATCATAGTTTGAAGTAAACATGCCAGAAAGTTTAATTGCACTTCAAACTAGGTCAGAAACTCAGATCTGAATATTTAAATAAAATACACAAAAAAAAAAAAAAACCTGCTGTGACTTCAGTCGGGTCATATGCTACATGTGTAGCTTGAAGTGGTTAGAAGAAACACACTTGACTGAATTAACCATCAAAACCACCATTCACTTCCTTGCAAATGCATAAAAATAAATAATGTACGCATTATATGACAAAAACAGCGCAAAATAAATTATTATGTCAAGCAATAAATACTTTCACCAGAGGTTAATGATGAATTCTGATTTCAGCATTTCAACGATTCTGTAACATTTATTCATGTTTAAGTATTTATTTTAGTAAAATGTAGTAAAATGTCGGCATTTTTTTAAGTGCAAATACACATCAACATGATTGCTGTTGTTAAAAGTCAAATCTGTCAGATATCTCTCGGTTTTTCTCACTGTAAAAAACAGGTAACTGCAGTAACCATAATTTGTTTTCCTTGGATGGGGTATCTATGGAGGATGGGAAAAGTGTCCTGTTTGGAATTACTCATTATTTTTGCAATTACATTAAATTCGGATCAATTGCCATGTTTTTTTTTTTTTCTTTTTTACACCCTCAGATACAGTGTGATTATATACACTCATAAACTGAATTTGTTCAGTTGCTCAGTTGCTGTCTGACGTGGCAACACATGAGTCTCCAGAACGAAAAAGATCAAAAGAGAGATACAGACAGGATGAACGAGAAAGGAAAACCTAGAAGCCTTTGCAAATTCAGCATTCATGAACTGCCATGTAAACAAAAACACAGTTAGGAATTGTCAGTTCACTATTCATTTTCCTTCCTCCTGATTTTTACAGTCACGACCATCCCCTCGTCTCTTTCATTTCCCTACAGCTATTTGATATTTTGCGCAGGCATTTGAAGTAGGCAGCCGTGGCAGGGGATCCTCGCAATCTCTCTCAATGCCGCTCTGTGATCAATAATTTGTCACTGAAATGCTATCGGCTGTGTGGACACCGCCAGTCCGGGGCCAAAAAGGGCCCCTGATGTGCGACTGCAGAGAGTGTCCCAGCAACCACCCAGTAGTGGTTACAGATCTAAGGACCCCTGGTGCGACCATATTGAGTTATGTTCTTGCCCACCTGTTCTAGCGAATGTCATATGAAATGTGCGTTTTGCTTCTTTTAAACATAAAACGACTGTGCATTCTTTGATGAAGTAGTACTTTAGCATTCTTGAATGTTCTAGGACAGCTAGAGGCAGAGTGAGCCTTTTGCATCTAAGATTAAATCAGAGACGCAATCATAATATCGCTGTCTTAGCGTTCTCAAATACACAAGTTACACAGTGTTCAGAAAACATAATGTCCAAATATCATCACAATATTTATGATGTTCCATAATTTGCCATTAGCAACAAAATAACACTGAATATTTCATAAAGATTTGTCAACATTCATAAATGCCTCAGCTTTTGGAGTTTGGATCCCCAGCATGGGATTTTAGCATGCTGAAATGTAACCAGCATGACTTCCTTGGTCAACAAGCTTCAGACTGAAAATATTCCGAGGGCGTTTTAACTCCTACGGTGGCCGTATTATTTCAAATCTGCCGGCAGTCGCGAGTACTCTCCCCCTCGCATTCGTCACGGTGCCACTGAGTGTCAAAACGTGAAAGGCGAAGCTTGAATTTCCAGGTATGTCCCTCTTTGGCTAATGTATTTTCAAGATGGAGGCACAACATGGCTGCCGCCATTCGAGCGACTCGCTCGTATGTATTCTAAGTGGCAGATTCTACGCTTACGAGAATACTTGATTAGTTGGTAGAAGTAATTACACATTAATGAGTACATATCATTTTGAAAGAACAAAGTGTTTTTTGCAAAGAATCAATTTTAAAAATTACACAGTGTAGCTTTAAATCTAGGGCACAATTATGAAACACATAGTGTTTAGCATCACTGAGTCAGACTTACATCTCTAACACCATATTGTAATGCACACAAATGCGAAGAGCTACGACTAAAGAGGACAATTTCAGTGTATGATGCCTTAAAAACTATTCTTTTGCTTCAGAAGACTTTAAAATTAAGTAATATATATTTATTTTAAGCTTATTTGTTGGCTGTTTTTAAAGCTTGATCCTGACAAAATATGATTTGATCATTATATAGAAAAGGTGGCAGCAGCTTTTTAATTGTAAAAGTAGTTACTTCAAAAGTAATAAATTGCAGATAGTGTTTGCACTATGTGTAAATAGCAACAGTTTAATTGCAATGCCTTTGATTGGCCGTTCAGTTCAACAGACATGTCTGTGATTGGCTACAATGCTCAATGCTGCAAAAGCACAGAAAATATAAATATACCGTAATGCTGTAATATGCACTAGTCATGATTAGGAAATTGCGGCAGATGTAATTGTATTCTCAATTATTTTTCTGATTAATTGTTAAGCTCTGTGAGAAAGACAAGGTAACTAAACAGTCGGGGCTTAAGCCTCCTTGGCCCACCCCTAGAGCTGCCCCTGCTTATGACTACTAATGTGCGCTTTGGGGTGAATCCAGGGTTACAGGACTGGAGATGGAGATGAGCTCCCTCAGGGCAAAGACATGCATGAGTTAAACATGCAGATTACATGCTTCATATTCCATCATTACGACATACTGGACAGAGCTGGTGACAAGAAGTGAGGGAACTGTGTATGTTTGATTTCAGAGCCATCTGCGTGATGGAGCCTATGGAATGCAGTTAGAATGCCTCTAAAATTCAAGATTTCACGGCAAAAATGCCCATGTACTGTAAGAGTTTATTTTCCCTAATATTGTATAGTTCACCCAAAAAATATAGTTATGTCATTATATACTCACCCTCATGGCTGTTAAAGCAAAAAAAAAAAAAAAGTGTATCAAGCATAAAAGTCTGTGTAATAAATTCTATGTTGAATCGAATAAAAAAATAAAAAATTCTAAAGCTACTTTTAGTAATGTCTATTTGACGCTTTTCTCATTTAACACGAAAATGACTTCAAATTATCTTTTAGGGGTAATTTCTTAGCCAAATTTGATGTGCGATTAATTTTTTTATCAATTGGATTAAATTAACACATTGTGTAATTAATTAGATTAAAAAAAAAAATGTAATCGCTTGACAACCCCAATTTTAATATTTATATTTAATTTTACATTATATAAGTATTCAAATTGTTATATTGACTACATTTAATGTACAGTGGGCCGAAACTAGTATATACAAATTTTTACACAAGTCACATATACAAAATACACTGTGTATGAATAAATAAAGAAACAAACCAAAACAAAACATTAAACCAAGAAAGTACCCAAATACGTTTTCCTCTTAATTTTGACCAATTTATACATTTTACACTAAACAAACTACTTGAAATGTTTAGCTTGAAATGTGCTTCTTTAAAATAAATGCCATTTGTTATTATATTGAGTTATGTAATGCAAAGGCAATCAATGTTTAAGTGTGGCTTAAGTGTCCAAATATATTTGGGCATATATTTATCTGTTTACTCTAAAATGATACAAAATGCCATGAGGGGACTTTTTTGAAGTGGACAGTTCAAAAGAACTGATTCATGGAAATTAATCAAACTTACCAACTCTATCAGCACTTTTGCAACTGAGATTAAATCAGACACGGCATTATAATATCGCTGTCTTGGCGTTCTCAAAATCACGAGTCATGACACAAAATCAGCCTACTGGCACAGGCCTAAGAAAACCTAATGGCTGAAAATCATCACAATATTCATGTTCATTTTAGATTGCCAACAACAAAATAACACTGAAGATATTGCAAATATTTAATATATTATCAAACCACGGAGCCAGTAATGAATCTGAGGTGTCAAACCAAGCAGTGGTAAGTCCTAAGCAACTTAAGTATGTGTGTGATTGAGTTTAACTTACTAGTCAATTAGAGCAGAAAATGAATGAATTTAGGAAAAAAAGAAGCCCACCATAAAGAAGGGAACCAAGAGAGCGGGAGGAAGTGGATGATGAGGATGATGTGGCTCTTCATTAAAAGCGACACTTTTCTTCACCTATTCAGGCTATTCAGCACACTCCCATGCCAGAAGTCTTTCTAGCCCGTCTGTCTCTTTCCCTTTTTCATTTGTCGTGTCACCATGGCCTTTTCTCAAGCCAGATAATAGGGCCCAGAGATTGGAGAGGTCAGAGAGCTCTTTAATTGGGTTTCAAGGTGACTTCACAGCATGCGAGTGTGCGAATGGCCATCATTAGGCTGTGTGTTTGTACACTCTAATAGCGTATTAATGTCGTCTCTAACGGCATTCAGACACAGGAGGAACTGAAAGGAACCTTCTGAATGCGCCACACATGAGCAGACTTCCTGCCTTTTTTCTGATTTCTTCATTCAGACGCTCACAGAATGAAGGCCACCTCTACTCGCTTTTAGAATTCAAATACCTCTTCGTTTTTTCCCGCTCATACAAACCAACCGCCGTGCTGTGAAAATCCCCGGTGCATTGTGGGAATGTTTTCGAATGCGCAAGCAGTCACAATACCCAAACGGCCTCCTCACGGCAGCGCTGCCGCCTTTAATGATGTTCTTTACAGAAAGAAAAAAAGAAAACATTGTGTTGGCGTGAAAATGCAACACCAAGCTGCCACTGCTGATATTTTGACATTCTGTTGACAATAAGTAACATTGCACCAACGTGTCTGTTAGGGGTAGGGGTAGGGTTGGTAGAATAAGTTGGCATCTACTTAAAATGTTACTTATAGTCAATAGAATGTCTGTTGGGGGAGCATCACAATAAAGTGTTAGCAGGTATTTAGCAGACAGTCTAATGAGAGTTAGTTGTTGGTGTAGGTGCAAGGTTACTTATAGTACACAAAATGTCTAAAGGGGACCATCAAGTGTTATAATGCCCTGTTCTAAGAGACGTTCAGGCATAGCAGAGGAACTTAATTATTGATATCCAAACAACCATTATGTTAATGGTAGTTTGGATATTACTTACAATTTAGTTATTCTGCTATTATTTCTTAATTAATTATTATTCTACTATTATTCATAAAGTATTAATTTAAAGATTCACTTAAAGAAAACTGTCATTAACAAAACAATGAATTATTTAGCCGTTGAATTGAATAGGCAATTAGAAAAAATAGACAATTTTTTAAATGTTAAATATTCAAACTACAAATCTAATATCTCGTTTTGCAAAACAAAATTATCCCAAGTAAAGCTGATTGGATGCTGATCTCAATGACTCTCAGTTTGCAACAGAAAAACCACACCCTACAATAATATTTCAATTGTGTTTTTTGTGTTTTGTTTTTTTTTAACATATTTTGAGATTGAGAGCCAGAGAAATGCATTCAAATAAACCAAACCAAAGCAATCAAATTAACTGTTGTTTTAATGAAATTATTTTGTTTATGCGAATAATTCAGATGCACTGCATTATGATTATTGTTGTATTATTAATATTCAAATAATGCAAAGTCATTTGCATCCATAAAGAAAGAATAATGATATGAATCCTTTCCATATTAACAGCCATCATCATCAGAAGAAACATTTCAAACCAGCTTTCAAAGCCCGCTTATCGTCAACCAATCAGGTGGAGAAACTTATGAAGTCAAAATAGGATCTCAAAGCAAATGAAACACTGAACAATAATATGAATTTGCAATGAAAAAGTGGAGGAAGAAATGGCACTGTGATTTGTTCCATCCATTTACTATAATAGGTGTGAAAGATTATACTGTGCTAATAATTATAAAAACTATTTTTAGATATTACAGAGATTATCTGTGCAAAAGATCATAATTATCAGAAAAGGCAATTCTGCTTGGCAGAAGCAATATTAAAGGGTTAGTTCACCCATAAATTAAATAATCCTCATGTTGTTCCAAACTTGAATTATTATTTCTGTTTAACCTGAAACACAAATGAGAAAGTCAAGCTCTGAAAAGTAAATAAAAGTAGCTCATATGATAAGTTTATGTGAGAAACCAGACCGAAATTTAAAGACGATTGTCTTTAAACCAAAACTGAAGACGTTTGTCACCGAAATATCTAACACGGTTGCAGTGAACAGATCAGCATAAGCCTCCATATACTACACCTCGATCATTAGTGCATTAATAACACAGTCAAGATGGATCAATCTATTTCAACATGTCTCTCTCCAGTAACTCAGACAGCAGCTAGTGAACCTCTCTCTGTCCACCACTCCCTTGAATGTCAAATAAAGACCTGTGGAAAAGACCGAATCCAGCCGTTCACATCCATCCATGAAGAGAGGGATGGTGTGATTGATGAAGAAGAGAGAATGAGAGACTCGCCCCCTCCGTCCCATTCAATGTCACAGGCGGTGAAAGGGTCAACTAGGCTTGTCTGAAAGCTGCCTGCACACAATACACAATGAGGAGGCCATCCAGCCTCTGTGTATGTGTGTGTGTGTGTGTGTGTATTAGTGCTGTGCATGCATGTGGTTTGCATAGAAATGGGCCATCACACAAAGGCTTCAAGCGTGGCAATACGTTTTCAGCATGGTTAACCAATTACAAAAGAATAAAAACATACTGCGACATTCAGTCCTCCGAGAGCAAAGTGAAATAAATCACACACACACTGCTACTATAGCAAAGGAATGGGTCCATTCAACTACAAAAAATACAGACTAAGTGACTCACTAAATGAAAGTACGCAGCCTAGAATATGCAGACTTATTCATATTTATAAAACAGATGGTTTTGCCTCTTGCACAATTTTGCTTTTCAAGTAAATTAATCGTGTCAGGTGTTTAGAGATTTTTACTTTTACAACTTTAATTTGACTTGATGACATATGACCTCTTTTGACATACAAGAGGTCAGTCTGTCATTAAAACATCCTGCAAGTTTCATAGTTTAAAATGTCCTCCTAATTATAAACCAAACATTTATTAAATAGAGCTCCAAAAATGGCTCGTTTGGATATTGTGGGATTTGTGACATCATACAGACAAATGCATTTGCATATTCCTGCCTCCAGTACAAGACATCGACAAATAGTTATACATCATTGCACCACAGGCCCCGCCCACTGGCATTCAGTCGCTTAACAGCTGACAGTACGCCTAAACTGGATGTGAGTGATGTGTTGAGTCAAAAGCAAATAGAAACCATTATAATCACTAATGCTGTATGATACAATATAAAGATGCGTGTTCTGTTTCTGACATGTTCCACTCCCTTGAGTCTGTCGACAACAAGACAAATGGAAGAATGAAAGAAATTTGCTTTGACACATTATTCAGCTCATTTGTGACCATGTAAAGGCTTCGGAAGGATCCCAGCATCGGAAACAAGTTGATGGTTTATTTTGATGGTGTCCCGGAACGAATCAGAGGATTACATGTTTGTTTGGAAGATTTTGTTGTGTAAACGAGGCACAGTGTAATAGAGAGTTAGCAAAGAAACTTTTGTTGAAAGATGAAGCAGCCAATTATATTGGATCTGATAGCAGATGCATCACCGGCTGTAAGTAAATGATTTCATAATGCGTTGACTGTAAATGAAGGTTTTATATGGATAATGTTTTTAAAATGTTAAAACAATGTAAATGTATGTATGTATGTATGTATGTATATATATATATATATATGTGTGTGTATATATATATATATATATATACACATACATATACATACACACATATATCTACATACATACATACATACATACATACATATACAATACACATATAATACACACACACACACACACACACACACACATATACATATATATATATATATATATATACACACGGGTACTTTGAGATATATATATATATATATATATATATATATATATATCTCAAAGTACCCGTGTGTATATATATATATATATATATATATATATATATATATATATATATATATATATATATATATATATATATATATATATATATACACGCCTAAACTTATGTTTTTTGCAAAAAATGTACAAATGTTTTACTATAATAGGTGTGAAAGATTATACTGTGCTAATAATTATAAAAACTATTTTTAGATATTACAGAGATTACAAAAAAAATTACAAAAAAAAAATTAATAATATATATATTATATATGTATATATAAAAAATACCTTCTTTTTTTTTTGGCAAAAAAACTTTATTAACATTATAAGTGAACCTCAAGGAACATGTCCTGACCCTTTTAAAATGACTCTAATTAAATATTTTGTGGCCTATTGCTTTAAGGTGTTATATTTATGTTCTGCCATAAATTATTTATTTGAGCAAAAATGGCTTTGCTATTGCTCAAACAAATGGGTCTATCACGGGTACTTTGATTGCTGCACTTTTGGCTGTTTGGGTTGTGTTTCCACAGGCCTCTGAGGTCTCAAGTCAATCCAAAACCAGAAGTAATTTGTGAAGATGCTTTTCTGGTGTCTCTGCTTCACATTCGGTTCTGACCCGTTTCACATGTTTCTTAGAAAGACCCGTCTCATTTTCACTGCTGCGTATACACACTTCAGGAACACAAACCTCAGGACACGCTAGCACACATGTATCTGAGTCTAAAACGCAGAGGGCTAGGTAATATGAGCTTCTAAAGCAGAGCATTAAATATGCACTAGACAGCTCAGAGAATGGAGAGCACTACTCCTGAATAAATAACCAAACAAACAACAGACTATCAGCCAATCTACAAATCAGCACTGTCAGAGAGAGAGCGGAGATAATAATATACACGCACACACCGCAGGCGTGAGCATTTATGGGTCCCAACTGGGCTCTCCTTTTTCTTTCACATTCACACTCCACACTGAGAGAGCTCAGTTTATCACTCTTCCAATCATACAGACCAGACTGAGAATGGTTTCTGTGCTAATTCCTCACCATAACATGACTGTTTACATTAGCAGATGCCTTCTAAGGAAGAATACAAAAGAATCACAAAAATACAACCTCAAGTCATGACTGGTTTGAAATCAATAGCTAATGTTTAGTACTGAATAAAATTCAATTCAACTTATTTTAATTACAAAACAAATAATTACAAAGTAGCTCGACAAATTATCCTGACCAACAAGATCTGAAGAATATGAACATGTCAGTCCACACATTCTGTACACACATTTCATGGAACTCACTGCAATGCATTTTGGGATTGCCTGATCTACTGAATACATGTAGAGTACCTCTCAGAAGTTTGGTATTGTTTTTGAAAGGCTACATGTATTTGATCAAAAATACAATAAAACAGTAATATTGTGAAATCTTATTACAATTATTTAAAATAATTAATTATTTTCTATTTTAATATATTTTAAAATGTATTTTTTTCTCCAGAATTTTCAGCATCATTAGTCCAGTCTTCAGTGTCACATGATCCGTCTGATCATTCTAATATGCTGATTTGCTGCTCAAGAAACATTTCTAACATTTTTGATGAATAGAAAGTTCATAAGAACAGCATTTATTTGAAAAAGAAATAACATTATAAATATCTTTACTGTCATTTTTGATTCATTTAATGCATTCTTACAAAAAAAAAAAAAACAAAAAAAAAACATTTGAACAGCATGCAAAACACAATTAGGTATACTATAACAATTTGGGCAAATGTTATGTCTTGTAAGGTATAATTTTGTTGTCTACTGTTAGGAGAATAAAAGTGAGCATAAGATTCCTAAAATGCCGTGTAGCAGCTCTCTTACAGGGCCCTGACATTCAAGAAGGTTTCTCCAGCACTGCACTTTAACCTGCTCAAACTGGTGTATGCAGCAGGTATGAAAGGTGCCGCAAAGATGATTAGAAAGCATCAGTGTCTTCTTCTGTCTGACACAAACACGCACAGTGGGGTGTTTTTTTTTTTTTGGTCCTTTCCTTAGTCAGTGGCTTCGGCTGTTAAATGACAGCTGTTTGTAGTGCCTGAAGCCAGCATGGGTGAGCTAAACAAGCAAGTCTGAGGTGCGTGAACTTCATCTGAAGTGACAGGACACTGGCTTTGTCTTTTTCCATAATAAATATCTCAGAAATAATCAATGGACTAATTCGTTCCTCCTTCTTTATCAACAGATACAGCTTTTTTGCTTACATTTTTGGGGATACAGTAGTTATAAAAATTATATAATTTCCCTATATGACTCCATTTCATTCAGCAAACACAAAAAGACATTAAGCAGAATGTCTAGGTGTCTCTTTTCCATGCAATGGAAGTGAATGGGAACAACATAAAAGTACCCTAATAATAAGCCACATGATGTTTGCACTGTTTTCAAAGATGAGGAGAATTTAGGATGTTTCAATTCAACTCAGGGCCCTATTTTAACGATCTAAGCGCATGGTCTAAAGCAAAGGGCGCAAGTGCACTTAGGTCCTGTCCGAATCCACTTTTGCTACTCTAGTTTAACAACAGTAAAAATGATTGGCGCACCGGCGCATGGTCTAAAAGGGTTGTCCCTATTCTCTTAATGAGTAATAAGTGTGTTTTGGGCGTAACGTGCAATAAACCAATCAGAGTCTCATCTCCCATTCCCTTTAAAAGCCACTTGTGCTCGCGCCATGACGGATTTGCTATTTACATGGCGGAATTCGCAAGCGGAAAAACTGAATGCGTCTCAAACGAACAAACGGATCTGCAAACGGAGAGCAAACAGTTCTGCTCGTGTGCGAGGTTAAAACGTGCAAGCAGATCATCTACAGGAAAAGACAGGTTCCATCATATCTTTATGTACACAATAATAATCTTTTACATTGTTATCCATTTATTTTTAATATTTGGCATGTTTGTGTGTTTATGCTGTGCACATGTTTGCCCTGTGTGTGTAATAAGCAGAGTTGTGCACCCACCTATAGGTGCATATTACTAATGCACCCTTTAAATAACAACAAAAAAATAAAAAATACTGCGCCATTGACTTTAGACCAGGTTTTTGTTGGTCAATGGCGCAATCTATATCAATTGCCTCAAAATAGCAATGTGCCATCAACGCGCCCGGACACTCTTCGTTTTCAGACCATGCGTGCTGCCCATGGGCGCAAAGATGGGCGCAAATGCGTTTGCTATTTAAACAACGTGGCGCAGGACATGAAAATGATAACTGCGTCGGGCTGAAACTAGCAAAAAAACACTTGCGTCGTGCCTGGTGCTCCATTGCGTTGGGTGTATGATAGGGCCCTTAAAGTGAACATCTCCTGTTCCATGGAACTATGGCAGACATACAGGATTGTGATGACATGAGGCTGAATAAATGATGATCACTTTTGTGTGAACTCTTCCTGTCTTCCAGATTTTACTTTATTTAAATGCATACATGAAAAAATTACTGTACACTTGCATTCATTCACAACGCAACAACTGCAATTCAACCATTAAGAAACATGAGTGATAATCTGTACTGAAACAAAATGTCAAAATCAGGGGGGGAAAGCCTCTTATCTGGGTCAGTACCAAAGCGTGCAGCAGTGAACTAGCAGTCGATCAATCATTGGCCTGTGTGCGGAGCAGTTTGATTGATTGGGAAACAGATTTTTCCCTGCATGTTTCTGGCTATGGGCCGTGTACGGGGCCTCTGGTGCTGGTGTAGGCTTTCCAAACCATTACCCTGACCCGATCAATGACTGACCCACACTTACTGCTAACCTGACGGGCTACTGAAGCAGAAGAACCCTGAAGAACATGTGGTTTGCTCCAGATAACTGAAGTAAATATTAATACATTAAGCAGAGCTCAGAGGAGAATGCAGGCCCGCTCATTCAACCCTCAGACACGGATCCATCAGAGCTATAAAGCATGCAACTTCCCCCATGAAAATGATACGGCTCAGAGACTGCTCTTTCATTTCTCAGAGGAAATGATGGAGTTAGTTATGTTTAGTATCAACTTCAGTCTCAAGTATCAAAAATATTTATCCTTCAATTCCAAAGGATTTTTAAATTGGATGGATGGATGGATGAATGGATGGATGGATGGATGGATGGATGGATGGTAGATTGACAGAACAATAGATAAATAGACAGCAATGATAGATGTATAGATGGATAGATGGGTAGATGGGTGGATGGATGGATGGATTGAATGATGGATAGATGGGTAGACAGTATGGTAGAGTGACAGAACAATAGATGGATGGACAGAGCGATGGATGGATGGATGGATGGATGGACAATAATATAGACGGGCAGAAAGATAAATAGACAGACATACAAACAAAACGATAGACAGACAGACTGACAGACTGATAGAACGATGAATAGGGTGGGTAGACAGAAAGGTAGAGTGACAGAACAACAGATGGATAGAGAGGGCTAGATCGAATGATAGAACGATGGAAAGATAAATAGATGGATGGATGGATGGATGGATGGATTGATGAGTCCAGTAAGTCCAACCTCTTAGAAAAGTAAGATTACACCTCTCCTCAACAAGCAACCCTCCAGCCTTCAGTATGAGCAACAGTGCTAATGATGTTGCTATATCAAACACTAGTAAATAGTGTGTTTGTGTAAGTGGGCGTGCAGAATCACATGAACTAATGATTTCACTGTAGCGATAAAGCTCAAAGGTTCCACTTTAAAGTCTCTGTTAAAAGGCATCTAGGGTTCTTACAGAACGCACGGTCAGAGTTTATCCTCCCTCAACATGAAGCCAAAAAGCTCTCTCTCCATCAGAGCAAAGCTAGCGAAGAGCTCTTCTGTTTTTATAGCTTTGTGTACATGGTGTAAACATGAAGATCACAGAGATGGAGCCGTGACACTTCTGAGCGGCAGCGCCGAGGGGAGGGTTTGTTTGTGCTCTTCAAATGTGTAATTAAAATGAGCATTAAAACACACTCACTTTTCATACCGCTGTGTCCTCGATGACTTTTGAGAGAGCAGAGGGAAAACGAGAGACAGAGACAAACAGAGGGAGAAGAGAGAGAGAGCAACAGGGAGAAAGAGAGAGACAGATAAACAGAGGGCACATAGCCACTGCAAAGTTTTAAAAGTGACAAGCAGTCCCCTGAGTCACTGCTATATATATATATATATATATATATATATATATATATATATATATATATATAAAGAAAATCGCATAAAATTCCATAAACGTTTAAGAAAAAAATAAAGTAATATATATATATATATATATATATATATATATATATATATATATATATATATATATATATATGAAAACTTTCAACTTAAAAAGTTTTAAAAAAGTAAAGAAAATAAAAAAATGAAAGAAAATGTCAACATGTATTATTATTATTGAGGTTTACTATTGTTATTTTTATATTTTTTTTTAAATGAAAACTTTAAACTTGAACTATTTAAAATAAAATAAAAAATGCAAAAAAAGGAAGCTAGATAAAAATAATAATAAAAATGCCAAAATACATTATTATAGTTATTTAGGTTCAGTATTGTTATTGATAACAATTAAGTTTACATTTTTCAAGTTTAAAGGTTTCATTGAACATTTATAAACTTAAGTCCAGAAAAAAAAAATAGACATGTTGAATACAAAAAAGTAAAAATGCCAAAAGCCCATAAAAAAAAAGCCATACTAAACCTTAAACTAAAATTAAAATCCAAAATTTAAAAATCAAAACCAATTTAAAACATTATTAAATACTAACACTGAATACAATTAAAATAAATGTTTAAGGTTTACTGGTCCCAGATAAGTGGCAGAAAAATGGACAGAATGGGTGGATGAGTAGTTTTTCAGTTGATTTGTTTATTTATTGAATCTGATTATAGAATGTGGTTATCACTTCCCTAAATAAAATTTGTGTGTACAGAGCAGCATAAAGCACCCAGAAGAGACGACAACTGTATTTACTTATATGCCAATCGCATTCAGTGTGTATTCCTATTCGGAGAGCTGGAGACAGAAAGAAACACACAGATTGGATGTCTCTTTTGGCCCTGTTCAAGAGAGAGAGAGAAGCAGGAGTCGAAATTACTATGTCTGCCACAGTTCTCCTCATTTCGGTCCAAAAGCTGCTTTTAGTCAGACACACACACACACACACACACACACACACACACACACACAAACACAGACCTAGCACTATTCAGAAGAGATTGGTTTTCTAAATGGCGTTTGATGTACAATTATTATAAAAAAAAAAAAAAAAGGACATCTGTGATTTCATGTGCAGGCTGGTAATGAAAGTGGACCAGGTCGCAAAAAAGAAATCTAGCTTTAGTTACGGCATTCGACAAAGGTCAAAATAATATTATACTGCAATTACAGACATTATACACACGGGATTAGATTTCTAAGGACACAAGAGTTGTTCTGTGATAAACACAGAATTCAAAATCACAAAGTACGTCGGTGAAACACCAATTTACCAAACACCTCCCTTAGAAATGCGACTACTCAAATTCAGAAGAACCAAACAGCCAGCTATCCTCTGTTTGCTCCCAAATGTTGGCAGTCGCCATCAGAAAACCATCATGTACACAAATCTGCATCCTCAACACACGGCCCCATCTGCTTGTGCTTGTTGTGGGTCATTTGGTGGGATTTTTGAGAGGGGAAGAGGGTTCTTCTCTCTGGGAAAAGCACGGCGGATCATCTCGCATGCAGACGGTGGAACACTGATTGGACCGCGCGGTCTAAAAGGAGTAAACAAACTTCAACTAGATGAGTGGGATCTTCCAGATGTCCAAAACCTGAGCTGTTTGTTGTACATAATCGTATCAGTGTGTGAGTGTGTGTAGGGGTTTGCTTCTGTACTCAATGACTAGCATGTGTGTGTTTGTTTATGCATGTTTTAATAGAGCTCTGCAGTGTTTGCCTATGCCTGATTGTGCAAGTATATAGAGCCGTAGGTGTGTGTTTATGTAACAATGCTTTTCAATGGCCTTTTGTGTGTGTGTATATAGAGCTGCAATTGCATGCATGCATGTTTCGCGTGTTTATTTGTCTGTGTCGATCTGTTCAATGTGTATGTAAATCTAAAGGTGTAAGTCTGTTGTTAATTTAATTTGTCAAAAAAAAAATCTTAATATCACATAGGCTATAGAATATATGCATAAGAGACATGTTAATGTCTACATCAAATATCAAAATTATTCAGTCTGATGTGCATATACCAATATTTTTGGTAAATGTGTTTGTCATAGTTTACATCTTAGAAAAAAAAAGGAATGCTTAAAGGAATAGTTCACTTAAAAATGAAAATTCTGTCATCATTTACTCACCCTCAAGTTGTTTCAAACCTGTGTAAATTTCTTTGTTCTGCTGAACAAAAAAGAAGATATTTTGAAGAATGTCGGTAAGCATCCGGTTGATGAACCCCATTGACATCCACAGTAGAAAAAATATATATATGGAAGTCAAGTCACTGGGGTTCAATAACCGACATTCTTCAAAATATCTTCCTTTGTGTTCAGAAAAAGAAAGAAATTCATACGGGTTTGAAGCAAGCATATAGATGTTTGCAGCATTTTAAAAACTTTATTCAAATGTTGGTGGTTACATCCGGATTTGATTTATGCAATAGCCCAAACCCAAAATTAGCATAAAAATACATGGAGAGAAAAGCAGCTTATGTCTACAGTATATGTCTGTGTTTATATTTGCCTTCCTCATTTTGAGTTTGTATATAGCTGTGTGGGTTTTCATAAGCCTATATCTGTGTGCATTTGTGTACTGTATATATATGTTTGTGTTTATACAGTGTGAGTGTTTGTATAGTATTTATATGTATTTACATACACAAACAAATTGTATGTGTATTTATATACACATACAAAATACTTTCACAGAGGAAAGTATTTTGTATACGTGCATTTGAAAAAGCTAAACGTGAGTGTGTGTGTGTGTGTGTGTGTGTGTGTGTGTGTTTGTATAGAGCTGTCTGCTCTCTCCAGGTGTGTGTCAGTTCAGACAGCTCTTGCGGTGAGTGTATCTCTGTTCAATTCCGCAGCCTGTGAGGGGTCGTCCGGCCTTTCACCCCTCTGTCAGAGCGCTGGAGACACACACCGACAGAATATAGAGCCAGATCTGCACCCCAATCGGCTCGACCCAGCCTGGTCCCAATCACTTTTACTGCAGAACCGAAGCTGAGCCGAGCCAACACAACACGGCCTCTCTGTGCTAAGTGCCGTGCTTAATGGGGGAGGTTATTTTATTAATATTCTGATTTTACTTCGGGTGACAGCCATCATTTCTCACCCTCGGGGTGAGATCTAATCCAACTCTCACACAGATATGTGGACATACACACAGTGATTATTCAGACTCCCTCGAGCAGGGTCAAAATAACAAACCCAGCTGTGCATTAGATAGATAGAGTGAACGAGGGAAATGAGAGAAAAATAGATAAACCTTCCTGGAGACACCTTGGCTGTTTTCTAAATAGCAAACTAGCATACTACTCATACTATTTTTGCAGTAACTATAATGAGCCAAGTATTAAATGTTTTATATGCATGGTAAACCTTTTTTTTTTTTTTTTGTTGTTGTTTTTTTTGCTAAAAAGCGCAGTAAACAGCACACTGCATATCCTGGAATGTAATGTACAGTATACCATTTCACTGCCAAAAGTAACTTTCTTAGTCATTTTTTGGTCCTGTTTTCCATTAAAAATATCGAAACATTCTTAAATCATGATGCATTTAGCGTTGTTTCTTGAGAAATTAAGTCAGTTTTATGTTTATGGAAAAAAAATCTACCAGTGGGATAAAAATAAACCTGCTTTTGCAGTTGTTGTTTTTTTTTCTTACCTCATAGGCAATTTATTTTTCTTATTTTTCGTTTTAAGCATAAACCTCAATTAATTTCGATACATTTTTCAGAAAACAAAACTTAATATTGTCATTTTCATACTAGAAAATAAGACAAAAAAGTAATAAAATTACTTTGCAGTATACCGCATGTACCATAACTAATAGCAATGGTGATTTTTAACATATTTCTTGACTTACTATTTAATCAAAGTGCCAAAATTGATGAAATGTGTACACAATTTTGAATTAAAAAGCAAACAATTCATATTTATTTCTAATAATCAACACACAAATTTAAATTTGATCCTAATGAGGTCATCTGACAAGCATAATGAGGTCATGTGACAATGTGGCATACTACTGTTTGCTTTTACAAACTAGATTTAAAAAAAAAAAAAAAAAAAAAAAACCAGTAGGCAGCACACAGTGTGTAATGCGACTATGTAGTCAGTAGTATGCTGTAATCCCTTCCAAGACACAAAGCTGCTCAGACTTCCTTGGAGACACATTTATAATAGCTCACACACCTTCATTAACCCAAAAGACCAATTACTCTAATCAACCTCTAATCACCCTCTCCAGGTCCAAATTGACCAATGAAAGCAGAGGGGGGTGGGAAGCTTTGGAACCAGACGACCATCAACAAAAACAGACTAATGAACATTAAAGGAATACTTATTACCCCAGGTTTCCTGTGCTGGTAAAATCAACCCTGTGGAATTTATGGAAACTTTATAAGAATGTAATGTGTGTGTGCAATATATTACCCCATCAAAAGCCTTTATGGGAACTCGCAGATCAAAGCGGCTGTAATTAGTGGTGACTTGCTGTGTGCGAAATCGTTAATCCGCTAACACACTGGCTTTTAAAAACCGCGGCCACATCTAGATGACAGACTTTACACCAGGCACTAACACCCTGCAAAACCTCAACCATCTTTAATCTTTAAACTTTAATCTAAGTTTATGACAACTTTATCACTTCTTCCAGATCACTGAGCATTCCAGAAGACATCCGACACCGTGTCCTCACCAAGCACAACCACGACACGTTTCCAGCATCATTTTTCCGTCACTTCCAGCAATTGTTGGTATGTTTCTGTCCATTTACACCTATATTATTTTTAACTTCACTTGTTCCTTTAATACATTTTGTTATTAAACATTTTTCCTCGCCTTCACTTCAACATGACAAGACCCCAGGTGAAAGCAAAATACTGTACAAAACAACAACAAAATAGCCAATCCAAGCATAATTAATGTGTGTGTGTGTATATATATATATATATATATATATATATATATATATATATATATATATATGTTACCGGCAAAGTGTGTAATCCGGCATTCTATAGAATGCCTAGGTAATGTATAGAATTAGGTAATGTATTCTATGTAATGTAATTCTATACATTGCCTATATATATATATATATATATATATATATATATATATATATATATATATATATATATATATATATATGCCTGTATATATGAGGAGTCTGAAACAAGTCTTAAACAGGGACTGTATGGACATCATGACCATCTCTCTGTAAAGAAGACCTTGCCTGAGGATGTCAACGAACTCAACAAAGCTGCCACCTGTGCATGTGTGTTTTTATGTGTAGAGGCACCTGTGGTCCTCAAAGTTGGCCCTATCAAACTAAGTGGCATATCTCTTTATTGATCAAGACAGATAGCTGTCAATCAATCTTATCGTCTCTCTACACGTTTGGTCCTGAGGGAGTCAATATGGCACTGGCCTTGAGTGAAGGCCAAATCGGCCAATTGCAGACCTTGAGAGAACAATATGATTATGTGTGTGAGTGTGTCTGTGTGTGTCAATGTCCATATGAAAAGAGAGCGGCTAAATATAGACAAGAATGAAAAAAAGTGTGCATCATTCAACCCAACATCAACACCACATTCTGCTCTCTTTCGATCTGAAACACATGTGCACGTCGCCATATTAATCCAGAATAAATCTACTCAAACTCAAAATCTGTTGAGTCTTCTCAAATAATCACAAATCTGCACATATCTCTCAACTCAATCTAGAGGAAGTTCATTAGTCAAAGCTACTAAATAACTTTCTAGAGCTAAAAGACCAGCTTAGTCACTGGGTTACCAGCAAATGTTGGGTTTTGGTTGCTTTTGTCCCAACTTATCAACTAGCTTACCCAGCAAGATGTCTTTAGTCAGCCTGCTCACTAGAAAAACTTATTGTCGGTAAATGTCATGGCTATACTGTACTGCTCCAGCTCTAAACCAGCATAAACCTGGAATAAAATGGAAATTCATACAGTTTAAAGTCTTTTCAACAAAGATAAATCTTGTCAGTGAGAAAAGCTCAGAAAGATACTAAAGACTATCCTTTGCTTTCCACCAACTGAAAAAGATAATTTAAAAACACTTGCATACTTATATGAACCAAAGATCAACACTACTGAACCCAAACTCTTACCTCTACAGACGTTCCCGTTATCCGGCTCAAATCCCGCCTTGCAGGTGCAGCTCCCAATCGGAACCATCCAGTCCCCATCGCCATTACAGTACAACTTAATGGGTACGTCCACTTCTTCAGAGTTCGGGATGCACATCCCGCGAGCGATCACCAGCGAGGTGCTCTCTGCCCCGGTCAGGGTCTCTGGAAAGATCGCAAAGTTCTGCACCACACTGGGGCATTTCTTAAAAAACACACGCACGGACAGCAGGGACATGCACGCACCATAGTCCTGGAACGCCAGATAAAAGCCATTTTTCGAGAGTGGACCGAAGCTCCGCACCTCCGTGTTCACTTTCATCAACCTACCACCAAAATCCACCTGTGAGAAGCTCTCGTCCGCCGCAATGGTGTCCACCTTCAAATACGGAGCCTCCATCCAGAACGCCCCACCTTTAGTGGCGATGACGGAGTCCGTCTCGTAGTAGTACAGGTTAAAGGTCTCCTTACAGGACCCAGGCACTCGCGGGATGCTGCTGCAGTCTCGGACGGTGAAACGCATCTCCACGTAAATGCGCTGAGCACCGCGCCGAGCGATGAAGGTGGTGAGCAGCCAGTTGTTCTGGTTGGACTCGAAGACGTTGCACACCTGGTACGTTCGAATGGTGTTGAGGTTTTCGTCGTAGCCGCTTACTTCCTCCCACTGGAAAAGAAAAACAATAGGAGGTTTAGCACAACAGAAAGAACAATGGCAAATGACCGTACATAACTGAAACTCACGGTTCGTTTATTCAGGCTATCACTATGCCTTTTAAAAGTTTGATAAAAGTCAAGCCCAACAATTGACAAAATGGAAAGTTAATTTTAATTTTGGGGAAATGTTTATAATATTTAAACTGGAATCTCTTATTATAAAAGGACAATAAGAATATTTTTGTTGTTGTTGTAAATTAATATTTCAGATACTTATTCATAACATTGCTTTCATTTACTGGTCTAATGACGTAACAAACAAATCAGTGAACAAATCTGAATGATTTTGGGTGAACTGATTCAAATAAGTCTAGTCTCTTGGTAAATACATTATACACAGTAATGTGCATTTTCCATTTTCAGGTCAATGGTGTGAAAAAAAACCTTATTTCATCTTAAAATTGCAAGAGGTGCCTGTTGAAGTGGAATAAAGATGAGAAATATCACTGCTGGTCCATTTGATGCTATCGATGTGGAACCGTGGCCTGAACTCCGACAGGTTTCTGCCTTTCATAAAATATTGATACAAATTGAGTTCCCAGAAACCTCTCTAACCCCATATTCCCCACCCAAAAAACCATCTAAAAGCTTTTAAACACTACATCACTTTGAAACTTTTTTTTTTCCCTCTGTGAGATGATGAACCCTTTATGGCCTTTATTTCCGAGTTTCAGATCACAAAACCTGTCTCCCTAATCACCTGAGGTGGGAGGAAGCCGCTGCCATCTGCTTCGGTCCAGGCCAAGTGCGGCCAGCCACTTACCATTACAATATTACCATATTATAAAATGTGATGCGTAACAAATTTGAGATTATGCGCTATCGAATTACAATTAGAAGTAAGTGGAGCAGTATATGGCTGCCCTCCTGCAACCCTGATAAAAAAAAGCACCATTGGCTGAATGTGAAACATGGCACAGACAAAAAAAAAGAGAGAGATAAAGTGCAACCATTGACTTTAGACTGCTGTTGCAGGCAGTTCTGCTGATGGTTGCGGACATTATAGTCTAAAAAATGTTTTGGGGTTTTTCCAACATTTTGATGCCAAAGACCCCCCCCCCCCCCCCCCCCACTATCATCAAAAAGTTGATTTATTTCAAGAATTCAACTTAACAGGCGAAACTAATATATTATATAGACTCATTACATGCAAAGTGAGATATTTCAAGCCTTTATTTGTTATAATTTTGATGATTATGGCTTACAGCTTATGAAACCCACGAAATCAAAATCCCAGAAAATTAGAATATTACATGAAATCACACAGTAATTACACAGTGATACCATGGTCATTGAACCAGGTTTTGGTTCTTTTGGCAGTGTGGGCAGGTGCAAATCCTGCTGGAAAATGAAGTCAGCATGAAGTGCTGTGAAAATGTCCTGGTAGACGGCTGCGTTGACTCTGGATTTAATAAAGCACAGTGGACCAAAGTCCTCTTTTCTGATGAGAGCAAATTTTGCATCTCATTTGGAAACCAAGGTCCCAGAGTCTGGAGGAAGAATGGAGAGGCACACAATCCAAGATGCTTGAAGTCCAGTGTGAAGTTTCCACAGTCTGTGTTGGTTTGGGGAGCCATGTCATCGGCTGGTGTTGGTCCACTGTGCTGTCCACTCAACGCAGCCGTCTACCAGGACATTTTCAGAGCACTTCATGCTTCCTTCAGCAGACGAGCTTTATGGAGATGCTGACTTCATTTTCCAGCAGGATTTGCACCTGCCCACACTGCCAAAAGAACCAAAACCTGGTTCAATGACCATGGTATCACTGTGTAATTACTGTGTGATTTCATGTAATATTCTAATTTTCTGGGATTTTGATTTCGTGGGTTTCATAAGCTGTAAGCCATTAATCATTAAAATTATAACAAATAAAGGCTTGAAATATCTCACTTTGCCTGTAATGAGTCTATGTAATATATTAGTTTCACCTGTTAAGTGTAATTCTTGAAATAAATTCAACTTTTTGATGATATTCTATGGTTACACTTCAGGTTTTTAGTTAACATTAGTTAATTACTTTAGTTAATATGAACTAAGAATTAACATTACCTCTACACCATTAATCTTAGCTCATCTCAACATTTACTAATACTTTATTAAAATCAAATGTTGTATTTGTTAACATTTGTTACTGCACTGTGAACTAAAATGAACAAAAAAAAAAAAAAAAATTACGTTTTTTTTTTTTTTTTTAAGTTTTGCAATATTTTGAAAACTACTGCAATTAGAGAATATATAAAATGTTAATTATCCCCAAAATGACAAATCTGTCATCATTTACTGAGCCTCATCTCATTCCTTCATCTTCACATAGATTATTTAAATAGGAAACGTGAATGAGATTTGACAGCTGTAGCCGAGGGCAAGACTTTCAAATGATTAATAGTGAACTTTTTGGTCTTTTCCTCTTAAAAAGCTATTGAATGGCCTTAGATGACTTTCATGATAATTTTTTGGTCCTTTTTGGAGATTGACGGCCACTGTATGGAAAAGAGCAGCATCAACATTCAACCTAACACGTCCTTTTGGGTTCTATACGAAAAAGAGTCACACAAGACTGAAACTAGGGTGAGTAAATCACTTTAAAATGTTCATTTTAACCATAGCTGTCCAAACACACAATCCATGCGGTTAAAAGCCTGATTCTTTAATACTGATCTCAGCGGTGGACAGTTGTGAGGTAAAAGTACTGTAGGGTCATGTTGCCCGTACGTGATTGCTTGCTGCTTGAACCGTTCAGTTCACTGTTAAAGCTGGATAACAGGCACACCACCGCACGGCCCTGTGGGTAATCTCCACCTTTTAACAGAGCAGGTTGACCGATTGAACCATCCTACGCTATCCCAGAATTCCCTTGAGGTGGCACAGCCGTGGGAGAGGGAAACAAATACAAGGTTTGTAAGTGGACTCTTGAGGGCTGTAAACTTATGGTATCGGTACGGGAAGTGTGTGTGTAACTGTGTGGGCGCTGTTTGTTTTGTTTAAGTGTGTGTGGCTTCTGGAGGGTTGCTCACTCGTGGACCCTCACCGGATAAAAGTCTGATCCAATGGGCTATCAGCATGCGTGTACACCTTTGCTGTTTGTGTGCGTTATGAAAGCAGAAACAGAGAAAAGGAGAATTCGAGAAAATCTAATCTGAACAGTGATGGATCAGCGTCTGTGTGGCAGTTTGAAACCCAGGAGGAAAAATCAATGTGTGAAGTGTTGGCAAAACAGTATGATCTCTCCAGTATGTGACGCGAAGTAAAACACAGCTGAAATAAATCTAAAAGAAATTGTTCACCTGAAAATAAAACTTTGCTCATTATTTATCACTAGAGCCCTGCACGGGCCTCAAATCTAGGCCCGAGCCCGGCCCTGGCCCGAGACACTCAGGCCCTAGCCCGACCCGTGTCCGTCAGCTCATCAGAATTATCAGCCCGAGTCCGGGTTTTTTTTTTTTTTTCACAGCGGCAGACTGCCATTAAAATATGTCCGTTTTGTTAGTTATGTTTCTTTTCTTTTAATTTCTTTATTAAGTTAATTTAGACAAATGTTTGGAGCATTTAAAAAAAAAAAAAAATGACGACCAAGCAAGCCAGCCAACAGCGAGTAAAACATGTTTGATCAATTTAGCCTCTCAAATCAACGCTAATACTTTACTTAGCTACAATAAAATCCATAGATATAAAACACTTCAAGCATTTCACACAGACAGTTAGTTTAATGTTTATTTATTAAACCACAGTGAGTAAAATTTTTTGAAATACTGAGGCAGGCTCTGGCTGCTCGCAACAGCGCTCGCAAACGAAATGACCAATAGTCAATCTAAACAAATTAAACTAAATAAATCTAAAACAAACTTGCAGGTTATCTTACTTCAAAAATGCACCACAGAACATGGCCATTCTTTTTTCCAGTAGTTTCCAACAGTTAAACGAAAATAAAGTCCAATCAAACGAAAAACGAAAAACATCAGTTTCCAACAGTTAAACGAAAATAAAGTCCAATCAAACGAAAAGTTAGAACAGTCTCTTACAGAGCATCGTGGAGAAAAAGAATAGCATCCACAGTGGAAGATTTTAACCCAGTCCTCTCTTCTATCACTCGCGATTTTTCTCTTAATATTCTCCATTATTTGCACATGAGGTGAATCGTTGGTTCCGCTGACGGGAAACCTTCTGTGTGTGTGCGTGCGTGCGTGCGACTGTCATGTCAATCATATGTCAGTGTAATTATAAGATTATGAAAGTTATGAGGTTATTAAATGTCTTTCTATGTTTGTTTTTCTATCATCGACTTCAACTTCTCATATTTTTTTAATTAATGTCTAAAAATATAAAAAGAAGGATAACCCAAAAAAGGCCCGAGGCCCGGCCCGCATGTGAACTATGACGTGAAAATTGGCCCGAAGCCCGGCCCTAGGGGCGTAAAAAAGTCGGGGCCCGTCAGGCTCGGGCTGAAATGCAGGGCTTTATTTATCACGTCATTCCAAACCTGGCTTTCTTTCTTCCGAGAAACACAAACAAGGAAAAAAAAAGAGAAAAAAAGTTCACTCTTTTCTATGCAATTAGAATGAATATGGACTGGAACGCCATAAAAGCATCATAAAAGTGTCTCATTTGACATTATATACTAGTCTTCATAGATTTTCATAGAAATCATAGATTTTGGTGAGCATTTTGTCTCCAGCAAGCTGTTAATCACTGCAAACGGTCAGCGAGTTGAGAACCATTTCAGTCCAGTTCATCAACAAATCATTCATTGAAAAGATTTGGTTCAAAAGAATGATTCGTTCACAAACTGGACATTGATCCTTCTCTCATGAAATGGGCAAGGGGAGCTAAGGGAGCTTAAATTTCAGTCTATTCCTCTCACAAAGACTTGGAATAGTATACGAGTCATTCTTGATGCTTTTTCATAGTTTTTGAACCTTGAAAAAGCTCCAGTCCACATTCATTTAAACTGCATGGAAAAGAGCCACCAGTTACATTGTTCAAAACTTCTTCTGAGAGAAAGAAAGTCAGTCATAAAGGTTTGGCATGACATGAGAGTGAGTAAATGATGACAGAAATTTCATTTTGGGGTGGAATATCCCTTTAAATGTTACAATAATATTCAATAGACTAATGTTTAATTTAATAAAGCAGGAAAAGCAAAGAACAAATAATAAAAAAGCAATCATAAAAAGCCATCTGTAGCTGACTCGTTCATTCAAGCAATTCCACTTCACTAGAATTAATTCCATTCTTCTTGTAATGCCTATTGCATGATTCATATTTTTTAAATGTAAGATTAATGTGAGCAGGCACCCACGGGATAAATGTAACTTCCTACACAACACCACGATTCGATAAATAATTTTGAGAAAACAAGATAAAAAGCAGAAACACAGTCCGTAATGGTGGTAAATCAAAATCCAGCCCTCCAGAACAGTGCAGTTTCCATTTCATGACACATCTGTCACCATTTTTTTCACAGCAATTTCATATCTCCACGTTTAATTATACACTGTCATTTTACCTCTTTTGATTGCATCAGGTTGAATTGTTCTTTCCGGTAATTTAAAGAGACGTGACTGTCAGACAAAAACTCCGCCCTCCCGTTTACGCTTTCCATCTTTAAGAGACAACATGAAATAAAAATTGACCCTTTCTGCTTCCTTAATAACTGTCTTTAGTCTTATTGTGCACAATTTGTCAGTTATTTGAATAGATTCATAATGTTTTCATAATATTGCATAATCAAAAAAAGAATATGCGTTAGGTATATACAGACCCTTTCCAAAAAATTAGAATATCATGGAAAAGTTTATTTATTTCCATAATTCCATTCAAAACGTTAAACTGCCATAGATTCAGGGCCCACAACTTAAACGATTTCAAGTATTTAGTTGTTTATTTGTACATAATTTGGTCTTCCAGCTCATAAAACCCACGAAAACAGGATTTCAAAAAATTAGAATATTACATGAAATCACACAGTAATTACACAGTGATACCATGGTCATTGAACCAGGTTTTGGTTCTTTTGGCAGTGTGGGCAGGTGCAAATCCTGCTGGAAAATGAAGGAAGCATGAAGTGCTGTGAAAATGTCCTGGTAGACGGCTGCGTTGACTCTGGATTTAATAAAGCACAGTGGACCAAAGTCCTCTTTTCTGATGAGAGCAAATTTTGCATCTCATTTGGAAACCAAGGTCCCAGAGTCTGGAGGAAGAATGGAGAGGCACACAATCCAAGATGCTTGAAGTCCAGTGTGAAGTTTCCACAGTCTGTGTTGGTTTGGGGAGCCATGTCATCGGCTGGTGTTGGTCCACTGTGCTGTCCACTCAACGCAGCCGTCTACCAGGACATTTTCAGAGCACTTCATGCTTCCTTCAGCAGACGAGCTTTATGGAGATGCTGACTTCCTTGTGCATACAGAAATCTCACTGGATTATTACAATTAATGGCAAAAAGAATGTTTGGAAATGTAAACTGATATTTCCTACTGACACACTACAGCAAAAGATATAAATAACATTATTCTCTCTAGATATTAGTCAAATTACTTATATTGGACAGATTGGCTTATATACCTTTCATTTTGAAGTGGAGAATGAAGTTTAAGGTTGTGATGGTCGCGTCCGATATCCTGGCTTTGCCAATTGTGCAACACCAAATCTCCTTTTATGAATACTGTCAATTTCAGTGTCAACTTTAGTCAAATTCATATCATTTTCTTCATTTAGTCAAGAAAGTCACAAGTCCTTAAATTTCAAGTCAAGTCACATAACTGCAGTGCAAATTCCATGTTGTCTTTAAACACAGTAGAAGAGGGAGTGTATCATCACCTCCTAAGAGATAGCAGAGCTGGAAGGCATTGTTCTGGAGGAGAAGGAGGGATGAGAGCGAGAAGTGAGAAGAGAGAGGTGGGACTGGTGAGGAGGGGTGGGAGTGTAACATGGCTGGCATGATGAATGAGTTTACAGAGATCCTGGGCACAAATGAAAGCCCCTTTTTTTTTCTTCTTCTGACTGCCAAAGCAACTCCCCACCCCTCCACCCCTGTAATGATGATTTATCTGTATAAGATGGACCCGTCCAATCTGGCACGGCGCTGCCATTAATACAGGCCCGTCCCTCCCCAGCCTGGTCTAGGGACGCTTGTCTCTCTGTCTGCTGAAATGACCACAATCACTCAACCCGACTCATGCCACAGGCTACAGCAGACAGAGCCGAGTACCGGCTCATATATCACATTACGAACTGTGTTATACCATCAGAGATTTGCACATAATATCATGAGCATGCATGCATTGATACGCGCTCTCACATTAACACTAACACAGTGTCATTATTGCTATGGACATTAAACTTATAAAAGTGTAAAGTTATCTTTAGAATTCTACACACAGAGACAGAGAGAGAGAGAGAGAGAGAGAGAGAGAGAGAGAGAGAGAGAGAGAGAGATGCACGCGAGCATCCGTTTCCGTTTCGGGTTTTATTTTAGGATATATTAAAATGATCAAAAGTGACAGTAAAGGCATGTATTATGCTACAAAAGATTTCTATTCAATTCAAATAAATGCTGTTGTTTTGAACTTTCTATCAATACATCTTGGGGGGGGGGGGGATGTATCACAGTTTCTGCAAAAAATATAAATTAACACAATTGTTTTCAAAACTTAATCTATAATGAAATGAAGAATAAGAAACATTACTTACGAAATCAGCATATTAGAATGATTTCTGAAGGATCGTGTGACACTGAAGAGTGAAGACTGGAGAAATGATGCTTAAATTATAGAAGAAAGATTTAATGCTTGGACCCCTAACTATCCCTTTCCCATTACATGGTCACATGTTAAGCCTACAAGTGCACATGACACGAGGGCTGCATCCGAAATTGCATACTTCCTTACTATATAGTAGACGAAAACAGTATGTGACAAAAGAAGTATGTCCGAATTCACAGTATTTATAAAAGAGAAGGCAAAAAGTACATGGATGACCAACTACTTCCAGTGAGATTCTAAAGTGTGCATATGATGGACACTTCACTGTCCCATGAGGCCACGGGAGAGGATTTATGAATGGCAGTAAAGCGACGTAACTGATGCTGGTAGGTCACATGACAGTAACAACATGGTAAATGTAGGACATCCAGATTAGATTCATACTACACACATTCATACTATACAGAACGTAATTTTTTTAGCGCTCATGAAGTAATTACTTATTCAAAATAAGTATACCTACTCAAGAGAGTATGCAATTTTGGACGCAGCCAGTATCTACACTGCAGGTCCCTATGATAAAATGCAACACATCAAGATCACTGGAAGAGAGAGAAAGAGCCTCAGCTGATAATGATGTAACATAATTAATTACTTTTAACACAGTTTAACAGATTTGAAACATTCCCCTGAATACACACATTCACAGCACACACACACAACAACAAATTCCCTCCACAAGGCTGGAGGCGCACACAAATAAACGGCGAGAAAGAGGTCGACAAAAATGGCAATTTGAGGATTCACAATCTCAGACTGTCTATAAAATGGTGATGAAGTCATTAAAACTGTCCAGTGTGCAGGACAAAAGTCAAATTGTTTTGAAGCCCTCTGGCTTGGACTATAATGATCATGCTCATAAACTCCCGGACTGCACACTTTCATCAGCTCGGATCTCAACTAGAGCCGACCGTTTCTCTGCCTGGGATTTACAGGTCTGCTCAGACCCAGGAGGGGTCACAAATATATCAGAGAGAAAGATGTGGAAATACATTCTCCGCTTTAACAGATTTAATTTGGGGACCTTCATTATACAGTGTAGTTCATGCTACACCGCTGAGTAAATTTCCCCTCAGGGATCAATAAAGTATATCTAACTGTAATGGGTGAGAACTGGACCTGTTGTCAAACCAACACATTAATCTCCAGACACAGTCAGAGGACAGAACATTAAGCACATGGATTGAGTTAGCCGTGCACTTCGATTTGAATGCATACTTAAAAACTATGAAATATGGAAGGCCAACAAATGTGTACAATATGACATATTTATAGAGTTTAGATCTATGCTACTCAGAATTACAGTCAAGATTCTGTTTGAGAAATTAGATCGATACACTACAAGATACTCACAGGGAGCAACTGACTTTTTTGTTGTTTCGTTCCTCTGTTTGACAACATTTTATTTCTCTGTACCACTTTGCAATGTATGAAAACATAAAAAAACGGATATCATTTTTCAATGAACGTTGGAACAATATTTATCTGGCATAAAAATAAGGATATCAAATGTTCGCAATATCAAACCTGAAAACAAAAAAACGACAATATTTGTAATTATATATATATATATATATATATATATATATATATATATATATATATATATATATATATATTGCAATATTAAAATACACTGAGTCAAAACAGCAATAATAATATATATTTTTTTATATTATATGTTTTATATAGCTATATATATATAACTATTATATATATATAACTATTTTAAAATATGAATATGTTAATTAAATATAACAAAATATTTAATTAACATATTCATATTTTAAAATAGTTATTTAATTAAAAAAAGGCAACATGTTGCAGATGGACTCCTGTGAACACTAGTGAGTGACTACGTCCTCTGAGTGGCGCAATCTGTTCAACCATGTGTCATGAATCCCAAACCATTCTGGTTGTGGGTTCGAGTCCTATCTGGGGCAACTTTGAAATTGTGCATAAAATTGTCATTTGAATTCCTTTAGGCTTCCTGTAGCTCAAACAGTAGAGCGTTGGTGCTTGCAACGTCATGGTCATGGGTTCGATTCCCAGGGAAAGCAAGAACTGATAAGAATGTAAATGTGTTGCATTGAAATGCAATGCAAGTCGCATTGGATAAAAGCGTCTGCCAAATGCATAAATGTAAATGTAAATGTAAAATGTACTGGAATTGGTAATATGTTTTTTTTTTTTTAAATCAGTTTAAATGAACAATCCAAATAAAGGATTCTCAAATGAGTCAAAAAAAAAAAAATCAATGACACAAGAGGAATACACATTCTAGGAGAGGGTGTTGGATAAAAATGACAAAAAATTTCGCTTAGTAACACAGTCACTTTTTTCCTGATATTTTTGCCAGTTTTTTTTATATCGACTCTGTAGGGCAATGATGAGAAGAAGGGAAAATGGGATCGGGAAATTATGCAACAGAGTCTTGAACTCCCATTTCCCTCTTGAGCATCATGACTCGACATGTCAAAGCACACGCACTAAGAGCTAGGGCCCCAACCTTGTCACTTTCAGAAAGGCACACAAGGTTTAAAACAAAAAAAAAAAGAGGAAAAGAAAAAGCAGCAGCAAAACAAAGGTATTCCATCATCCGTCACCATAGCAATAATGGAACTCTCCAGGACCCCAACATCCATTTCCCATCTATGACAAGGCTTTAAATAGCCCTGTACGTGTGGCTGGATATATTTTGGTTCCACAGCGCATGTATGTGCGGGTTAAGAGTGTTCTTAAACTGAATAATTCAGTCGTGAGATGAGAGTAAACAGGGTTAGCAAGAGAGGTGGAGAGACCTAAGAGGAAAATAATTACCCCTCAACTAAAGTTCACCATAAACACTGACCTCTGGCTCTTAACTTCTCTCTAATATAGTTGTATGGCTGTTCTAACGGTTTATGGCCTAGAAATTTAGTCTGAATAAGATTTCTTGCTCTTAATGAGAGAGCATTGGGAATCGAGAATAGGTTTCAAAGGATTGAATTGATTCTTTCAAAGGGAATAGACTCCCCTATATTAGCCCTATTCAGTTCAATATAGCGAGTCATTGCTTGGTAATATGGGAATTCCGATTCATTTCCACAAACGGGTTCTTTCGACCAGTTTGTTTCAATGAATCTGTAAAAAAAAAAAAATTGCAGCCATTCTGTCAAAGTGTCATCATGTCACACATTCAAATAAAGCCATACTGTATGTGTGAGTGCATATTGCTGACTTCTATTGTATGTGATGTCACAAAACCCGCGTCCTCAGGGACATTCTGAAACGCTAACATGGCTTAATGCATTAGACTGATATTAAAAGAAAGAAAAAAAATAAGAAAAAAGAAAAGAAATGAAAAAAATATATATATATATTTAAAATAAATAAATAAAAAACACACCGTGAGGATTCATTTCAAGAGTCAATTGAACCCGGAATCTGAGCCAATTCCAAAAATTTTGGAATCAAGCAGCCCTACTTGATAGTGATAGAGGTGTTCGGGACACCCCCAGAGTCCTTTTGATGCAGGATGGTGCCGCCCCCTTACAGTATTATGAACCAATGAAATTATTTTTCCATCTATAAATGCATGGATTTACCAGGCCGACCACTTCACGTGAAGCAAATATTTTATGACAGACCTCCTACATTCTTGAACATTTGCTGGCTGACTTGCCTGAAAGCCCCCCATCATGAGCTCTAGAAACACTGGAGAAATGTGTCATATTTGGTTTGTCATGTTATAGTGGCTTAAAATATTGAGACGGGGTGGTTTAGTGTTTAATGTGTTGTGTTAATGACCATGAGTTACAGAGAGAGAGAGAGAGTTTTGCCCAACGACCCAGTGCCTACTGCTGTTAGAACATGACGGTACTCATAAACAACCATTCATCATATTGGCCTCCAACTGAGAGAGAAAGAGATACGACTGTCCAAATAAGACCAACAGGTGATGCATGTTCTGATATAAACCTGGAAAAGATGAAAATACTTGTACTTAAATGTGCAAGCATTTTTGATTATTTTCACAAAACTTTCATGCCCCCCAGAATATTTTGTTGTATGGATATCTGAACATGCAATAACAGCCTCTGGTTTTAAACAAAAATCACGTTTTAGTCAAAGACAATGTCCGGATTGGATGCAGAACAATGATCAAAACATAGATTAAGTAAATCGAGTTCATCAACACCCCCAAAGTTCGTACAATCCTATACCTCTTTGTAGGTTCGACATTTCATTCGGTAATGTTAGGCAGTTTTGATTTATATGCTGTTAAATGTTTGATGATCACATTAGCTTACATGTGCGTAAGGAATCTTCTACCGCTTCTTTCTGCTGCTTCTTCGTTTATGTTTGGATCCGGAGATTCTGTACTATTTCAGAAGATGCTAAATAGCGCCCCCTACCGTATACCAGTGAAAACGTGGATTGCTGGAAAAACTTGTCAATGGCAGGGAAGCATTGTGTCATAAATTACAGAAAAACTTGTCAATGGTGGGGAGAGAGTTGAAAGATGTTCAGAGTGTCAGAGGGTTTGAGTAGGATAAAAGCAAGACTTACCCACCTCTAAAAGCCACCTACAAACAACACAAATGCCTGTTGATCACATTACATAATGCCACACGGTCTCTTTCTGTTTAAGTCCCCAATTCTTGGCCAGGATAAACTGCAAAGTGGACCAGACTTTGTGCTGCCGTCAAAAGTTTGGCTCTGTGTGACTAGACAAAAAGAGATCTCAGCCTTTGTAAAAACCTGTCTTGTTTTTAGGACAGGACATGGCGCGCCTCAAATCACCTCCTTGAAGTGGCCTCGGCTGAGTAGTGTGTATATGTAGCGCTGCTGCTAAGTATAAAAGAGAACAAGACATTAAATATACAAGAAAGAAGGGCAGATATTCTCGTGTACATTCACTTAAGTGATCTGAAGGCAGAAAATACAGAGAGAACATCTATTCTCACACACACCTCGACTAGGAGAGCAAGAAAAAAGCCTGTGGACGCTGCCACTTGTCACTAAGTGTTAACTCAAAACTAGCTACAAGTCCATTGCAGACTTCACAAACACATACTCTCGTCCATATGGGTTCTTAAGTGACACAAAGCACTTAACACAGAGAAATCACTTTAAAACACACACGTACTGCACCTAGAAGTGTGTGAGGGATTGCACTTTGTGTATCGCTGTTGCGGGCCATCGCTCTTCGTGTTCTTAATGTGCTCGAGTAGAGATGGCTCTCTCTCTCCCTTTCCCTCTTGATAATTTGGTGCAAAACTACACTTAACCTCAGGTTCATACTAAAATAAACCAGCAGTGCACACTAAAAACATTAAAATAAGAGATTCTTACATTTTCTGAGTTGTCTGCCGTCTTACCGCCAAAATGCATGAAGTTGTATTAAAAATGTTCGGGAGGAACATGTTCAAATGATCTATCCAATCAGCATGAGTAGAGGCCTATACGTAGTTGACTGACCTATGCTCCTCGACAGTTTTCAGCATCCCTCCACCACCCTGACTCCTCACTCTTGGCTGGTTCCTACCACAGCCAGGAATACGGGGGGAGTTCTCTGGGTTCAAAATACCGAGCTCTGAGACAGCACACCAAAAACGCAAACTTTTTTTTTTTACTTATAATCTGATTATTTGTAAGTGTGAACTTGTGAATTGGGTGTTCTATGTAGTTTCCAGTGCACCACAAAGACGTTTTTAAGCACAATTTTATGTAACATGGTTGCTAGGGTGTTCTGTGTAGCATAGCAACATAGCAACACCCTAGCAACCACACAGAGATGGAAATGTGTCACATATAGCAGGTCAACTGTAGGCACATACTTACACACACATACTGCTAGAATTTTAAATTGTAATAATATTTTACAATATTATCAATTTCATTTTATTTTTCAAAAAATAAATGCAGCCTGGTGAGCATAAGAAACTTCTTTCAAAACCATAAGAAAAAAAAAAAAAAAAAAACTTCTTTTTTTTTTTAACAGTAGTGTATACAAAAACCCTCATTTTATTTTAAGGATGTCTAGATATTTGAACTGAAAAACAACAACAACAAAAATATTGAATCAGAAATATTTCTTTGCAGTGCAAGGCAAGCAAAAGACTTCCCCAGTGAGAATGAGTGTGTGAGATTAGAAAAGAAAGGGGGAAAATGAAAGATGAATAAAGAGGGAATGGAACAAAGGGCATCTGAAAAGCTGCAGGCACATGGTTGGCTGTGATTGAGCTAAGAGAAAACAGCAAAAGATAGTGACCGTCCTTGTTTAGCTTGTCAGAGAGAAGGATAGAGGGCTAAATTGCTTTCAGAGGAACAGAAGAGCAAAAAGACTGGGTAGACTTCAATTAAGGCCTTTTTTTAATCTACCACACACACACACACTCATGCAACACAAGAGTCTTTTTTCTACAACAGCAGCCAAGGCATCTCAATTGGTACATCCAGAGAAACTACTGAAGGGAATCATGAGGCACAGAGACAGAGAAAGAAAGGCCTACGATAGAAAATAAATCTCGTATGGCTCAGAATGTAATGCATGTAATTTTTTTGTTGTCGTTTACTTTTTAGTAATTTTTGGACCTTGACTGCCTCTATGCTTTAAGCAGGGTTCCTGCAGGTTTCAGTTAGTCAAATTTAAGACCTTTTTAAGACATTTTAAGACCATAAAGATTGAAATTTAAGACCTACACGACGCATTGCCAAAAAAATATTCAAATCAAAGAATTCATTTTATTTCAATGAATTCAGTAATTAAAAAAGAATTAACTTAATTTACAGATAAAGCAATCACATTAGTAACCTTCCACACCCAACAACGTGTCAGAGAAAAGAACAGAATCAGATATAATTTTTTTTTATAGAAAATTGTACTTTGCATATTATAGGCCTACTGTAAAAAACACATAATTAGTTGATTTTAGTTGATCATAACTAGAGATGAAATGGCATGAACATTTCATTTAATTATTATAGTGCCAAAAATTATCACTGTTATCACAGAATCCTGTTCAAAAAGTACTAATACTAGTACACAATAAAATCAATTCACCAAGTTTTATGTCGAAAAACAGCAAATAACAAATAAAATTAGCATCAATACACACTAACATAAACATTAAAATAATACGATTAAAAATGATAGCCAGATTTTAAAAGTGTCTTGCAACATGTTATATACTAACATGTACAAGTTCAAATAAAGTTAACAAAAAAGGTTTTTATAAAAAGATAAACCTCACATATTTCAGACTTTATCTTTTTTGACTCATTCTTTTTATAAAAAATTATTTACTGACATTTACAATACACTTTAGCTTATCTTTTATTATTAATAGTAAAATTCGGTCCGATTTTCCCGTGGCGTCTGTCGTTGTTATGCAACCATGCCCTGCGCTCTCCACAATGACAAAAAAAAGTTTTAGTGGCTAATGGATTTCCACCGCCGAAAAACGCTTGCTGTAGCTCTGCTACAAGATTTATTTACGGAGAAGAGAAAAACACCCGTAGTGTTTGGGTGCACCCGCATCCTTCATGTCTTTTTTCATGTCGCTGTGCCTGGAAAAAAACGAGCGCGTCGCTTCAGTTATAAGCGCGCTTACCGCGCGCCTACATTTGAATGAACTTGAGCGCGAAAAAGACGCGATATGTGAACTGCCTCTTGGCGAGCGACTTCGATACTTATTGCTACTTTGTAATAACTTAATGCGGCCAGCGTTTCTGGAAATGAAGAGGGTAAAATCTTTTTTAAGACCTGACTAAATGAAATTTAAGACCACGGATGAAAATCTGCCTGTTTTTAAGACGTTTTAAGGCCTTAAATTTAAAGTTCAGAATTTAAGACTTTTTCAGTCTTTTTAAGACCCCGCGGGAACCCTGTTTAAGTGATTGTAAAAAATCATATTTACAGTAGAGCTTAAACAGTAGACCATGACACTAGCAATGCCAAGGCCTTTAGTTTCTGCTCTGAAAGCCGGTGAGTGCGTGTTAGAAATCAGGAATTGTGAGAGAACACTGTGCTTGGTATGTTTTTCATCTTTAAATAAATCTTCAGCTGACAAAGTTTAAATCCCGTCTGGCTAGTGTGTTTCCCGTAATGTTTATGCATTGAGTCAGTAGGCGGAGAGCAGGCCGTCTTTTGTGGCTGTTCGAACACATTCGACCACATGAGCGTTTACACTACAAAAGCAATGCGATTGAATGTGTTTTCAACTACCTCTAGAAGTGGCCAAAAGTGGAAAAGCTCAAAACATTTTAGACCCCGTTTACACCTGTATTTAGCGAAATCTTGTGATCCGATCGACCAAAATGCATCTTCATACCAAGTGTAAACAGGGCCTTGTGCACCAAATCAGCATATTAGAATGATTTCTGAATGATTACGTGACACTGAAGACTGGAGTAATGATGCTGAAAATTCAGCAGAATCACAGGAATAAATTATTTTAAATTGTAATAATATTTCACAATATTAAATGCATTGGTGAGCATAAGAGACTTCTTTCAAAAACAAGTCACTCTGAATAAAAGTATTTGCCAAATGCATAAATCTAAATGTAATCGTCAGATTTGGAACAACAACAAGGTGAGTAATGATGACTGATCTTGACTATCCCTTTAGCTAAAAGTTTTTAAGCTAAAATAATGCCAACACTAATAAGACAATTTCTAGGTTTGTAGATTAAGTGTAAAAACACACATCCACATCCACACAGACACTGTCCCCCTGGCTAAATTTGTTTAACATATTCACATGTGACTGTCATAAACACCCAGCAGCATTGCTCCTGTTGCATGCTCAACTAAGAGGTCTTTCACGTGACACAGCCAGGACAATTCATTCAGATTCATATGGAGTGTGTGTCTACTTTCCCTTCCAAATCACTCAGACTCCGTCCGATCGATACGTTCACACATGCTAAATTACGATTGCTGTGACAGCAGAAAGGGAAATCATGGTATGGTACATACATCATATAATCAAGAGCACATCTTGAAGTCTCCTGGGAGCATTACACACACACACACACACACAAACTGGGGTGATGAATTAAATATGGGCTGCTGAAGAAGCAGCCGACCTCTGACCTCTGACCTCTGGGTGAGGGACGGGGCAAGCAGGCGTGAAAGGTAATTGCAGAGGCAGAGGGGAACAATTCCAGCTCAAGATGCGTGCGTGAGCCTTTTTAGCAGGAGTGGCCGGCTGAGGTCTGCGAGGAATTGGGGGATTTTAGGGATTTCTTTAAGAGAAAAGGAAGGGGTTGGGGTTAATGGAAAGCGAGATCTATTAGAGAAAGACTGATGCTGATGTGTTGGAGGGGCGCAGCTGTGAGAATTCGCCAAATGGTGTGAATGAATCGTGAAAGCAGTCAATTGTGCATGTGAAGGACGAGCAGGGTTAAACCTTCACATGTGACCCCAAAGAGAGAATGAAGTGATGAGAAAAGAGCCGAAGAGTAAGAAGATGGATGGATGGATGTGACATTTTCTGAAGTAAATGTGAGTGGTGCTAAAAGTTTAAAAATGTGTGTTTGCTCAAATCCTTCCCCTTAAGCAATAGTATTAGTGATGCTTGCCTCAGCAAACTGCACTAATTACAGGGGGGAATATGGCTGTCTGTCACATGATGAGCTAATGGATTTCCTCTCACTAAATTCCCTGTCCATCACTGTCAGATGTGTGTGTCATATGCCTGTGTGTGTCCTCCGGTGACCATCTGTGGATACTTTTATTATTTTTTTTTTATAGCACAGCTGGTCAAAAGAGAGAGAGAGAGAGAGAGAGAGAGAGAGAGAGAGAGAGAGAGAGAGAGAGAGAGAGAGAGATCCTGCAATCTCTTAGAAAAATTTAACAATATCTTCTCTCAATATACCATAGCTCACTCCAGTCAATCATATTATAATCAAGACTAATTTTTAGACCTTCTTTAAACAATTGGCTTTAACAAAATGTTCCATTTTTTTCTGTCCTCGAAGGAAAACAATTGCATGAATCAACTAAATCACATGATTTTTCACAGTAATGTGAAGTAAAATGATTTGAGACCAGTGAGATTTCAGTGTGGGTGGAGCTAGCATGACGAGCTAGCACACTGATAAAATCGCCAGTCAGTGTGCTATCATGCAAATATATGTTTCTACTCAACAACAGTATCCAACGGAAACAGTATCACTTTCTAAAGAATCTCCATGAAATAATACGGAAAACACTCAGACAGAACAATTTTGTGTGGCCTTATTGAGAGTTCAATGAAAGCTTTATATTTCTCTGCAGGCTGCGTCTGCCATCACAGTAGCCCGCTCTCCTCCGGACCACATTTAGATGGATTCAGAGGTGCTTTTTTACCTTAAGTGGACCCATTATGTCATTAAGTCTTTCTGAACTGTGGAGTGTAATGCGTACGGTGATTGCAATGAGGGTTTTGCTTTGTACCTAGCAGGGAGAGAAAGAGGTGTGTGCGTGTGTGAGACGTTGATCTCTTAATTTCACATTTCAGACACGGCACCTGTCGTACAAACATATTTTATGGCATATTTTAGAGTTAATCTGAAATTATTAGGCTCTCTTCATCTAGTAAGCTGTTGCTGAAGGGTGAATAGGAGGTGGTTTTGGTTTAATGTGCTTTTCTAAAAATAAAAGACACAGGGTAAGTATTTTAACAGTGTGAGCAGTTCTGCGGGTCATTTATTCACACAAACACACACTCACCCCTGATGAAGGGTACGCCGTCCACCCGAGCTCTGCTGTGGCGGTCCGGGTGTCCATTAATGTTTCTGAAAAGCAGACAAAAAGAAAGATTCATGAGGAATTATGAATATTTAGTTTAATGAGGAATTGTAATATTCATTAATATTAAATAAATCAATGAATATATAAAGTATTTATTTAATAAACTTTTTTGTATTATTTAATAAATATATTATTGAATGAATGAATATTTAACAATAATAATAATAATAATAATAATAATAATAATAATTAGTATTATTATTATTAAAAAATCCATTCAATTGATCAGTTAATCAGGATTGAAAAACACTGCTTTAGAGTAAAAACCCTGTACAGTGCCACTTTTGCACCCACAATGGCCTTGTGTTTCTGAAGACAGATCTAGGATAAGCTGTATGTATCTTTTAAGTGGTCAAGCTCTTGTCTGACGTTATCAAGGGAGATATCTTAGACCAGCCGGGAGAATAATCCACATACACACACTCCACAAAACACAGATAAGATGGATGAAAGTGATAGAAAACCTGGAGTGAAACCTGACTTGTCCATCAATGACCATAAAAGCAGAGGAAACACAAAATATTTGCATCCCTTTAAGTATTTATGTTTTTAAAAAAAGGACTTAATGAATATCCAATGCTACCTTTTTACATTTTCCAACATCATAAAAAAAACATTTTTTTATTATTTTTTTTATTATTAAATTATCCAAATGGGAATACAGTTAGCATTCAGTCTTTTTTTATTTATTTCATATTTTACTGACTTAATATATTATTGGAATTTGTGTCCCCAGATTGAACATCAGATGTGTTTTTATTGTGGAAATAATGATAGAACATTAAAGGAATACATACACACACACACACACACACACACACACACACACACACACTAACTAACTAAATAAATGTTTTTATTTCATGAAGATGAATTTTTGGTCTGTCCTCAACCTTGCGTTTCCGATTTCTTCTTGCTACAATAGCAAAAATGTACAATTGAAGTAAGCACTTTTTTTCTTCTTGCAATGAACTACTCCATAATTTAAAATAAAAAAAAGCATCAAGATTAGCAGCAAGCACACTGAAGCTCATCAAAGATATGAAACAGAACATCAATTGAACAAACAATTTCTTTAAATCACTTTATGAAACTGAAAACCGTTAGAACTCCAAAGGCGCACGTTTGATTTTCCATTTATGATATTGTTTGTATGCTCGTTTGCACGCATGAGTAATTGTTTAAACACTGTTCTGAACACTGCACACGTTAGTCCAGTGCTGTTGACTTCAGTTTTGTTGCACTGTAGGGTCTTCCTGCACTATAGCATCGTTAAAGTGCCACAAAAATTTCTGGAGCCAAACCACATCAGTGTAAACGGATCAGAATCCAACTCTTAAACCCACCAACGGCCATTCTCCTTCTACCCTTCCCTCTGGGTCCATCACACACACACACACAATGCATGTATATGACGCACTGTGACTTAATTGCATCCCTGTGTGCTCCCGCTCAGAGCGAAGCCTGTCACACCGGGATGGATATAACTAACGAGTCATGTCACAAGGGAGAGAAAAGATTAAGAATATCCGCTCTTTCCACAAAACAAAATCTAACGCTACGCACCGGAAGCCAACTGTCATTTCCACTCTCACTCTCTGCGTCCCTCGTATGTCGTATCTCAATCTCTCTGGAGTTAATCATGCGCTCTCTCCTTTGATTTCTCTGTATTTCAAGAGGAAGAAAGAGAAGATGATGAAGTAAGAAAGGTTTGCTCTCTTTCGGATAAATGATGAGAAGCAGATGACAAGCACTTGAGCTTCCAGCTACAGGATTCATAACATGATGTATAATTCTGTGATAACGTGACTCTCCTCCCCGGGCATCAATAACTCACCGCCGGCTGATCAAGAAAACACATAGCCTACTCAGTCATAAACCGTATTGTCGAGCGCTTGAGTAAAGCATAAATAAGGCTAGTAAAGTTTTAATCCAAGTCAGTGGCAGCCGGTAATGCCCAGTTAACTTTCTTAAAAACAACCAATTAAATTCGAATCAGAGTTCTTCAGTCTATCCATGTTCATTCTCTGTATGCAGGCAAGTTCCAAACCAAGAGCTGCACACTTTTTAGGCATCATTAGCCATCAACTCACTATACTTATATATAGGCCTATATATCGTTTTGAGGCCCAACTGTTCCAAATTAAGCAGCACTTTTAAAGCAGCATTGAATAATCTTTCATGAAAACATATTGTTATTTATATTTAGTTATACATACAAAGTCGAACAATTAATAGTCATATATTATAGATATATAGATTATAGATATTATAGATATATTATGTTATATATATAAAAGATTGTGATTATATTAACACATTGAATGATTTAGTTGTTATTGATCGGTGATGATTGATAAGCCTCTGTAGGAGATAATAAGCAGAAGATCATTCATTCTTTGATCAATTATGATTGGGAGAGCGGAGAGTTAAGAGCCAATCAGAGATGCTCTTTACTGGTGTGGGCAGGGCACAGTGTGATGAATGGAAATATTAAATCACTAGACTCAAAAAATGCACATTGTGGGTTGGCTCTGTTATTAAAATCACACGCCATAATTCAATTTCTCTAAATAGCACAGCCTGTGCGCTTTCTCCAGCAGCTGGTGTCTCAGAGGAGACAGACCTCTGTACATTACTTCCCTCAGGAGATACATCCTCCTCCAGAGAAATCACTCTCAGTCTGTGTGTGAGAGGAGAACAGGGTGGTAGGTTCAGAACTTAATGGTTTTTGAGGTCATATCAGCTTCAAGCTCATTAATATGCAACATGCGGCCTATGATAAATTATCATAATGGAACAAAGGGATCATGGAATCTTGTTAGGATGCAAAACACCAACAAAGAGATGCAAAATGGAGACCACCACAGAGACCAGAGAGGAAGAAGGTGCAAGCACAGAGTAGATCACATATTTCATGTATAATAGTAAAGTCAATCTACACATAGTGACCCTCTTTACCTGTCATTTCACAAAAAATTGCTTCCTTTTATTTTCTGCTTTCTTTGGGTTTAGAAATTCACTGAGCTATTTGTTTTTGTTTTAAGTCGTCCGCACCCATCGTGCCGAGCTGAAATCGGTTACGAGGGGAAAACCAGTGTATTAATTCGCTGACATCAAATAGGGATGCACAATATTACATTTCTGACTGATATAATTAAGCCAATAATTATTTTCATGGTATAGGCCTAGATGAAAACCGATAGATAAACTCATTTAAAATACAAGTGAATATAAGCTTCACAACATTATAACAAAGTATGAAAAATGGATATTAATCTTGACATTTGATAAAGATTACCTTTAACAGTCTTATTAAATGAGTGTTTTTAAAGATTAACTTTACAGTGGCTGTGTAAGAATGTTGGTGTGTTATTCGCTTTTTGTATTGCCAATGTGTGAACAGCTTATAACGAAACCTAAAAACGAGACCTTTCCGGAGACCACCTGTGCAGAATTCAATTGTGTCCGATACGTTTTCCGGTATGTGCCGACTCGCGCGTGATCCACTCTGTGCTATTGTGTCTCTGGAACGGAGCAGACTGTATGTGCGCTGCGGTGGTTCGTGTGACACTAACATGAAATCAGACTTCATTCACCCCAATTTAAAGCATGTTTACACTATCTGAATCGTTCCCTATCCCCTATATAGTCCACTATGAGTCATTCACCATGTAGAAAATAGAAATTGTGTGAACAATTGACCGATTTCAGCCACAGCTTCAGCGCCTATTTATAATGTAGGAGGTGGGACGCTTCAGATTCTAGAGAGCATTTGATTGGACGGAAAATCTGATGAGAAGCTGAAGTGCAGATAGATCCATATCACTGATCCATATTGGCAGAAGTGAGAAACTGTAGGTTTAGAATGCTTGTATCTTCTAAAAGCAAATTTTGTCATTGATTTGGAGCGCATTTAGCTTATAGATAACAGTAAGGGTAAAATATGCATACTAAAAGCAAAAGCACTTCAATTTTGATTTCATGGGGACTTTAAATAAGCAGTGCCAACATCTGCAAAATATCTCCTTTAGAGTTCAATGGAAAAAAAAAGGAAAAAAAATCATACAGGTTTGACAGATTTATTTTTAATTTTTTTGAACTATCCCTTTAAAAGCTTAGCTTTGCAATTTGTCTATCTCAAAAGCCCACTCTCGTCCTTAAGACACCGATTACAGTGCATACATGTCTATTATCCGTAACCGTACTGCAGACAAAGCCACCTATCCTAGAGCCCCAGCTCACTGGATTTATTACCAAGCAGAACTTCACTCCCAAAACTTGCAGAGCCACAGTGCAATAAGCAGAGAGTCTGTTTTAATCAGAAATGTGGTCCTGAGAGCCTGAGTGATGTCACAGGCCTTAAATAAAGCTGTGTAAATAGGCTTATTCATCTGGCTGGGTCAGAGCGCTGACTTCCATGACAGTGGAGGAATAACCTTCACCACGAAAACAGCCGCATCACTCACCCATTGGCAGGCGGGGTCAATAACCCACAACCCCGAGAGCGCTCGACCCTGTCTCTTTCTGCCTGTCGTATTTACACTAGGCGTTCGGGGATGAGACTTTAATATTTAATGCAGGATAGTGCCAGTACAGAAAGAGCGCATTAAACATTGAGCAGGCCTCCGTTCTCCGATCAATACTGTGGTTCTCACCATGAAATTGCTCACCTGCAGACACACATATGCAACAGGCCCGTCCAGAGCAACCAGCGTGGCATGATATTGACCAAAACCTTAAACCACACAGAGAGAATTTCTGATCTAACCTTAAACAATTCTGACCAGTCAACATTGTTGGAAACTACTTTACATCTGTAGTACACCAAGATACAAGCTACTTAAAATTTAAAGCAGTTCAACTACAGCCAAGCTCCTCTTGAAGTAAAAAAAAAAAAAAAAAAAAAGTATAGCTAAACTAATAACAAAGCTTTTATCGGGGCCAGCTCTGTTAAAATCAAGCGGCAACCTTCCTGTCTCTCTCTTGAATCCAACACGGAAGTGACTTAAACTGCAATTCATCGACTGGCCGCTAGAGACAGGCTCCAAAAGAGAGTTAATCCCATAGACCCCCATGTTAAAATGCCCAACTTTACAGCAAAAAAAAAAATGTTTACAGCCTGGTACAAAAAGTGGTTTTGGTCTATATAGCTAATTTTGCCCTTTATGGCAACTGTGAGGGGGTGAATTTCTTTTATAACTCATCCGTTTAAATTATATTAAGCCTTAAAGTTTGCATAATTAAGTGCATGGTCACTTGAGTGATAGGTGTATTGCCGCTGCTGTCACTACTAGCCGTTTGTCTGCTATCTGTTAGCCGTCACGTCATTGCCCATTTTCGTTTATCATATAATTTAACTTAACCTAAACAGAAACAATTTTTTAATATGAGAATACATAGACGTGCACGCACACACACACATATACTGTATGTATATTGTAGAAAGTTGCTCTGTCTTGCTCTGCAAGAAGACCGAGCCGGTGCAGTCATCCTGTCCTCCTGCTACAGAGAGCCTTCAACATGCCGACCACCAGTGTTGGGAACGTTACTTTAAAAAAGTAATTAGTTATAGTTACTCACTACTTGTTCCAAAAAGTAACTGAGTTAGTAACTGAATTACTCTATAATAAAAGTAACTCGTTACCAGGGAAAGTAACTATTTGTGTTACTGTTAAAAAAAAAGTTGCTATATGTCAAAGAATTTGGAAACACTTTGCAGTTTGAATGTCCTGTATAAACAAAATTACTGAGTATGTTTTTATGTTTTCACTGCTCGATCGCGTCCGCGCCTCACACACACACACACACGCGCGTGCACATAAATGTAAACACTTTGCGACTTTTCGATCGCGCCTGCGCCTCTCTCCCTTTCTCACACAAACACACACACACACGCACCACATTCCAGCATTCCAATCTTTAAATCGCAGCCTGCTCCAGAGCCATGTTCAGAGCTAAGGCGGGGCTACAGATAAAGAACCCGCGTATCTAACAGTAGTTCCGCATTACATTAATTAATTTGCACGCGAGTTTTATTTATTTTTATACCATGTATTCTCCGTGTAAATGTATGCACCGAACCGTGACGCCCGTACCGTTTCGGTTCAATACGAATACATGTACCGTTCCACCCCTAGTTCTTGCCTTTTGACCTCAATGAATTTGAAGTGGTATATCTCCACCTTGAAAATGCCAACTTTTCATCGGATTGCTCCTGACTCGCCATCTCTGCTGCTTCATCGAATCTCTGTTTAGCTTGTGTGTGTGTGTGTGTGGCGCGTGTGCTGGCATGTGTAAAAACACTGGCTCTGATTGGCTACCATGAAACACATGACTCTGCTTTAGCCAATCATAATCGCTTACCTCGTTATTAACCCACCTCCTCACTAGCTGTGCGAGCCAGGGGTGCGTTCGGATTACACAGTTTATCAGAGAATGTCTAATAGAGTTTATTCAATCAATGCATAGTAACGCACCGCATTTAACGTCCAGTAATGTTAACGGCGTTGTAACGACGGGAAAAGTAATTAGTTAGATTACCCCGTTACTGAAAAAATAACGTCGTTACCTAACGCCGTTCTTTTAAACGGCGTTATTCCAAACACTGCCGACCACACGAGTCCTCCTCCAAAACAACTGATGAAGACAGCGCTATGAGTTGGACACTGACAAGTAAGATTTATGTTTAGCAAACAAACAAACAAACAAAATCGGCTAACTTACTTGTAGTGGTGCATGCTTGTGTACTATTTAAGTTAACGTTTCAGTGCACGGTGATATAAACTGGGACCTATGTAATGTTAGATATTGTTTGGATGTATGGCTATAGATAGCTAGCTTAATTGATGCTAAAAATGCTTTAAAGTTGACAGTACTGTAACTGATCAAGTTAAACTCACATTAAAGTAGTTATTTAGTTAAAGCGTGCAATGTTAAAAATCTTGTGTTCTATTAATTGCTGTATTTTATCTGTTTGCTTGTTTTTTTTTTTATTGTATGTAATTGTATTTTTGTAATAATTTTTTTGCCATGAAGATGGTCACAGATGCTGACATGGCATTAAATAAAACTATACTGATACTGTTAAAGCGTGCTTATTCTTAAGGTTGGCTGCATTAACAGTTTAGCTTTCTTGTTTTTTTCCCCCTCTTCACATTAATGTCATAGCCTCTGTCCCTGCCGACCGTTCACACTGGCAGAAAAAGGAAAAATGATGAAGGAAAATATGATGTATGATGTATGGTGTTGGTTATATTTTTTTCCTTTGTGCACTGGCTAAGGAGATGAGTCTTTGAGTATGAAAAGTAACTCACTGAAAAAATAAAACCAAAGTTTTTCTGAGATAATGTGTTATCTAATCTTGTTAAAACGGTTTTCATAAAATTGGTATCGAAAAAAGTATTGTTCAGGATATTGTTTATGTATATATGTATATAAATATATTCATGCACACCTATAATCAAACTACAGTGGCAAAACCTAAAATTTAGAAATGTACATATTTACAAAAATATCTATGTGGTCATATAATGAATGAATGAATGAATGAATGAATGAATGAATGAATGAATGTCCACATCAGTTGTCATGGTCGCAACTTGTTAGGATAAAAAATTACAATTATAAACATGGTATAGCTATGCCTGAAAATTTATAATTAAACGTACAGTATGGGATTTTTTCTCCACTAGGGGTCGCTAACCTATTTACAATAACAAAGGCGTAGTTTGATGACGCAACATTTGCTAAGAATTATGGATGTTGTCGTCAACGTCAAGCCGACCGATCTAATAATGTTTATGGATGACTGAATACATCGATGTTTTTGTCATGACTGTGATATGAAGCAGTTCGGGATTGCTAAGAGACAGCTATCAGCTCCAAACCGCTCCAAACGCGACGCGAGTCCCTCGGATATAAAAGGAATATGGACATTTCATTCTACCGAACTACACGCAGAATCACTACTCACAGGTCAGTTTATTAGACAAATTAAACTTGTGAGGTAACGCAGCGCTGTTTCACTTGGTCTAACATTACACTAGCACACTAAACTGCATTTGAATGTGTTGAAATGTAACTTATGTGTTAGTTTGTCTGTATGAGACTAACGTTAGCAGTAACGTTAAGCTAGATCAACATTAGAATAACATACAGATCATATTCTGACATTTTATCATTGTTGAACTATATAACATTGATTAGTTTTATGTAAATGTGCTCACCTGTTTAATAAAGTACATATAGGAGCGGTCGAAGTCTCGGACGTGGAGCTCTCGTTTATATACTGTATATGGGAGCTCTAGGCATCTCGAAAACGCCGCGCTGATATCGATTCTCGTTTTAGTTCTCCTTTTTTATCCAAAGTCTGCTTGCCATGGTCCATAATGTTTGAACGAAACAACAACAGCGTGCAGATAGACATTGCGAACTACAGTGGTCCACGTCTGTCGTCTTGGTTACTATCAGAGGGCTCTGGTTCATAGCTCTGGTTACCATGGCAGCACGAGCGGAAACCAGGGACAACGCGGATATGACGCCATTGACTGCGACATAACGGAAATAAAGACACGGTCCGTGTCTTCGAATTAAAATATTAATTTCTCTGGATTTAGAAGTTAATTGGAACTGTCTGGATAATGTAAATACACAACTTTAAAAAATATATAACATAGATATAGTGATTTTTTATATTTTTAAAGCAAAAAAAATACATATTGTGCCTTTAAAACTTAAATCAACACTGTATTTATTTGGCTCAAAACCAATAAAGAGTTTTCTCGTGCTGAATCTTGAATAGGGTGTAATCACTTGAGTGGATACATTTAGCACTAATACTAAAAAAAAAAAAAAATTATAAGTGAGTCTAAAACTGATGATAATTTAACGATAATTTAGATGATAATATAATTTGATGTTAATGAACTGTTTTAAGTATCTGTGTGGCATTTGATAGTTCCAAAAAAATGTTTTATATATTTTTATATATATATTTTTTTTTTTTTTTTTTTTTTTTTTTTACTGTCAAATGCCACACAGATACTTAAAAAAGTTCATTAACATCAACCATCTAAACAAACCAATTCCCTACGAATCAGTCCAACAGTCCAACACGTGAGAGAGCAGGTATTCTGACGAATTCTAACAGTCATTTGTCACGGTCATGTTGCTTAGGACAAAAGATTCATATCTACAGCTTGTATCGCTGACTGAATTTCAGCATCATTATTCTTTCGTTTGTTGATATAGCTACATTCTGTATCTGTATTTGCTAAAGTTGCTAGTTAGGGGACAACCAGATGGGGTGAAACAGGTCTCACATCAACCATGACCGAACCACACACACTTATCAGATACTTCAACACCTGTCCCTCCCACTGATGGGGTGAAAATGAATCCTGAGCCACATCTGAGTGTGTGTGAGTGAGACACGGGAGAGGAAATCCTTAATGGAGGCTGTAAGTCACACGTCGATGAACGGGGGAAATCAGTAAGTGTGAAAGAGAAAGAAAAGAAAGAGCGTGAGAGAAGGGACATGCTACGACTGATCGATTTAAATGTGAAAAAAAAAAACACATTAAGAACAATGGAGCAACAGCTTATTATCAGGATTCTTGCACAAGAAAGAGAGAGAGACTAGTCAATGTGATTGAGTAATTGGATCTTTCAGAGGACCAAATCCATTTAGATTCCTCTAATTATTTCTAAATTACATTTGTTAATTGCAGTTCCATAATAAGTTATTGTTCTAACTGTCAGGGTTTGTGTCAGATAAATATGACTCTAGTCTTACTCTCAGACAGACTGCATTTGCTGATGCACATTGGACACGCAAAATTACCTTTTGTGCAAGCTAACAAGCTGCAATCACAGTCTTTACACTATTTTCAGGAGTCAGTTTGCAATTTTTGTCTGTCCACCATAAAAAAAAAAAGATTTTCATTGAGTCAATCAGGAGTTTGTTGTTTTCTAATCTGGTGTGCATTTCCCAAAAGCATCGTTAGCCATGGCCGTTACCATCGTTACCAGAATGAAACATCTGGAAATATAGCAAAACTACGGGGAACAAAAATAGCTACAGTAGTCTTCAGCCATGTTCGTTATTTACAGCAATAATCTGACATTAATTCGACCAAACGGATTAATTAGAAGATGTTACTCCACCATCTGTGTGACGTCATTAACTATTGTTGAACCAACGTGGCTGGAATGACGGATGTGCAAGAAAGTTAATATTTTTTCGGGAAACAGTCTTGACTAGCTAGTTCGTTTCTTCAACAATGCATCGTACTATAAGTTAAGCAGCGAGTTACGTCGTTGCACTTGAAACGTACCCCTGATTTGGTGATTCTTGGTCAAAATAAAATGCAATCATGGACTAGAGATGCTATTTAATATATTTAAATTAAAGTGAATTTAGTCACACCAACATTACAATGAACTGTGTGAAAAATGCATCGAGATTATTGATAAACATCCCAATTAAAACATCTGGTTACACTTTATTTTAAGGTAACATAGTTACATTATACTTACTCAAATAAGTACTGATTAATATTAATGAACTACATGTACCTACTATAGAGTTACGGTTAGGGTAAGGGTTTTGTTTAGGGTTAGTTACCTGTATTTATGCATAATTTATAGTAACTACATATAGTAAAGTGTAATTATCCAATATCTACACTACTGTCATTAAGATTTATTATTTTTATAAGAATTAATCATTTTATTCAGCAAGGATGCATTGACCAAAAGTGATGGTAAAGACATGGCAAATGACTTTTAAATATATATTTCAAATAAATTATGTTCTTTTTTACTTTTTTATTACATTATAATCAAGCATTGATAATAATAAGAGATGTTTACTGAGCACCAAATCAGATTTCTGAAAAACCATGGAGTAATGGCTGCTGAAAATTCAGCTTTGTCATCACAGGAATAAATTAAATTTTAAAATGTATTAAAATATAAAACTTTTACTTCAAATTATAATACTTAAATAAATGCAGCCTCAGTGAGCATAAGAGACTTCCTTTTAAAAAAAAGTTAAATAAATATATATATATATAAATATATATTACAACCCCAAACTTTTGAACAGTTGTGAATGTGGTCAATAACATATATGGAACCAATAGCCTATATTGTGCATCCCTAATGTGGTCCAGAACCGAAATGTCCTGCTATGATGAGCTTGATTCACACCCTGAACACAAACCCGCAAGTGCAAGCTGTTCAAATATTCCCAAAGTGCTTTAAATGAACAAATTGAATTCCATGAAAATCCATTAAGTTCCCTGAAAGCTGTTCACTGAACACGCTCCCATACGATTCTTCACATCCCTGGGCTAAAGTCAGATGAACTCGTTTCTGTGAGACAGACTTCCAGAGTAGGACAAACTTCAACCTTGTCAAACACGGCTCCTAAACACAGGGAGCTGATCAGCTACAGAGAAACACATCTTCCTGAGTATTCCCCACGGCCAATCACAGCTCACGAAACAGGTGCAGAATGCCAAACAACCCTCTCAGCAGGCTGTCCTCCGAGGCACTTCTTTCTCTATCCCTCGTTCTTTATGGTCATAGATCATTTGCATGTATTAACATACTGGCAGAAATAGCGCTGAGCAAAATGGCCATCTTTAGTTCTCCCATAATCCCTCCTTCATTTTCTACACTACTACTAATGTATCCTTTCGCCCTACTCTTTCCATCCATTTCCTTCTTTTCTTTCCTCATTATGTTTTACAAGCGTTTTCCTTTTCTAATAAGTCTGTATAACCGCAGGGGGGTTTGCCATTTTATTGTTCAAAAGGGTGCTAACAAGTGCCCTCGGTGCACCCTTCTAAGGTGCAAACACACTGACAGCGTTTATATCGTTAAAGGTCACCAAATCATGTCCTACTTAGTCGTTCCTACAAGTCTGTGAAATAACAGTATAAAGCATAGTTGCTAGAAGAGGGCGACAGATTTATCGGTTTTGCAGATTAATCGACACCGATAACTGATTGCTGGAACAATCGGTTATTGGAAAAAATACATAGCAATTTTTTTTTCCAGGTTGCGTCCATTGCTTTGAGTAGCTGAGAGGGGTTTACAGACATTATACAGTATGAGTGCGGCCTCTAGAGGTGAAATAAAAACTATCACTAACGCCTCGTGGAGTTTGTTTTGACACGTGAGACTTCAGATGCGGATTTAAAACAGACAATGAAACGGTATACAGTACCCTACCATGTGTTTTCATATAATTATAAAGTAATTAATTTGTTGACTAGATGCTGCATTAGCGGAGAACAGCAGCATGTTTGCTGTCGAGGCTGAGAGGACTCTAACATTAGTAGTACCTCAAATGGTTAAAACAATGTGGCAAAAACACACGCAAGTCCGACCCAAATGTTTATTGTCAAGATTGTTGCCATCTATTTGCATTAGTTTATTTCCAGCTGGTCGTGCTAAGTTGCATATTTTAGTATGCACATATACATTTTAAAGCTGTATCGCTTAACATTAGAGAAATGTTTAATCAAAACATAAAAAATAAAAAAAATTATAATTAAAAGGTATAGTACATTTTCATGATTCAGTACTGTTTTTCAATTTTTGTAATAAAGTTCAGCACCATTTTATGTGTTATGTTTGCTTTCATTCGGTATCCATTTTAAAAACTATCAGTTGATTAATCGGTTATCAGCCAGTGTGGTCCAACCTAGTTATTGTTATCAGTAAAATCCACTATCGTCGACCTAGTAATTAATTACTTTTTTAGAGTAACTTACCCAACACCGTCAGACTAAAACTATAGCGGCCTAATTTACAGATAGTATTGCAAATTATAAACTAGTTCATACCTGTCATTTAAAATATTTATTTGAAACGTCTCTAGTAAATACATCTTTTGCCTCAGAGCCAACAAAATTGTGGCCAGGTGATGTAAAATAAATGCATTTTTGACCCCTCTCTGACATCTTCATCTGTTAAATTCTTTCCCTCCCTTTCTTCCTTTGTAAAGTCTTTAGTTCTTCTTTGGCACATTCAAATTAGTGCAGGAACACAATGGACAGTAAATGACATATTCGTGTTCATTAAACAGAATATGAGAAGGGCATGTAATGGGATTGAACAGATTTCTTCATCAAATTGCTCATAATTCATACTTAGCTATATATTAGGCAAATGTAGAGACACTAACTTCTGGATATGTGGTTTCTCTCTGTGGATATGGCACGCATAATGTTGATTACAGCCATTAAAGTAAAGAATATTACAAGCTGAACATTTACTAAAATCACATCTTCAGAAGCTGGAACGGAGCCGGCGTCTCAGAGCGCACCCAAATCACACTCACATTTACGAGAGCCTCCGAGCGCACATGTGTGCAGTGAGTAATGTTTTCAATCTCACATTTTCCCCACATCCCAGTTTAATTACATGAAATATGTTCAATCATCATTCTCTGGAGAACCAGCGGTAGCTTGTGTTTACGACCGGACGGCGTGAACGGAACGGGGTGTTCGGTCCCCAGTATTCTTGATAGCACAAAGCCAACCTCAAAGCTCCCTGAATAGCTTTACTGGAACATTAGATTCTCATGGAATGTTCCGTGGCATTCCGGAATCCCCTCGACATGTTAATGAATGTTCAACTGCCATTAGTGCTTTGAAGTGATTTATATTCTATCCACCTGTACAATCAAATCTGACATTATAATGCATGCGTTTTTTTTCCATCTCCCATCATGCTAATTTTTATTCCTTTGAGATCAAAGCAACACATCTGAAATGTTAAACGACGCATAAATCTAGTTGTATTAAAATATGCATTAAAGATAGGCAAGAATTAATTGAATTATTTACAAGATATGCTGGTCTAATCGATATTAGCTAATCAGCAGTATAAAAATACTGCAGCTGATAAAATAGGGCATTTTCTAGTTTTTTTTCTAGTTCTAGTTTTTAAGTATACATTTTTAATTGTATACATATTTAATATTAAAATTAATAATTTATGTGAAGATCCTTAATTTATCGTCTAAAACGATCTAAACTAAATGTATAATAATGATCTAAATGATCTAATAATTATTGAATTATTGAAGACATACAGATTACAGACATACTTTTACAGATAAAATATACATATATACACACTAAATGTACATGTGAAATAATGCATGAAATAATGTAGAGCGGAGCCGGAAAGAGAAACAAAAGGAAAGAATGATCAAGAGAAGAAGGGAGTGAGGGAATTCGATAGAGAAGCTTTAATTGGCCTCTCATTCAAGCATGCACGTGGAGACATGAAGTCACTGCCTGCTGCGCTCTCATTGGTTTGTTCCTCGATGGGGAAGCCCGAGAGAATCCGACATTTCATTAACAGTTCATCTTTTAATGAGAGCTCAGAGGGACCAATCAACATGTAGTGTTCAACACACAGCGTTCCCCACGGAAACATACATGCTCAGCTCACAGGCCTCAACAGATGTATGCGCACATACACTTGCATACACTCCGCAATACAACAGGCCATCTCTGAGGTGGAATTTACCCTGAAGGCAAGTAAACTTAAAGTCGTCTGAGACACCCAAAGCTACATAAGAACAAGAGGTATTATGTTGCACTATACCAGTGGTTTTCAACCTGTGTGCTGCTATTTACTATTGATAAAAATAATAGCCTACTTTTGTAAATATACATAAAAATTAATAATATATAATGACATAATGAAAAATAAATATTAAACTGTTACTATGTATTCACTATTTAAGCTTGCTGATTGGTTCTGTTAAGAATAAACCACCAATGTATCTACCATACAGTTACTGTAGGCTACAACAGTTTTAAACATGGGTAAAAGGTTATCAACAGGGTCGATGAAAAGGACAAATGCAGATGTTTCTTCATCTACAAGTAAGGATAAATCTTCAGCGATGCCTGACATCAAAAAGAAAGCATAATCAGCCTCAGTTGAAGCTGTAATATCATATTGGCGAAACTTTTTGGATTTGGCAAACGCTCCAGTGCGCATTTGTGTTTGCGCTCCGGAGATTCTATTTACAACGTGCTTTTGCAGTGTTAAGCAATGTAGCTCATCGCAGACATATCTGTTCATGAACGCAATGGCCAATCAGGTGTGTTCAGAATTCAGAGTTTTTGTTCAGTGCTGAGTTATGCAGACTAGCGAAACCTCTCATTTTAACAAACAAAGTATAGACACGATGCAAAGAGATTTATTGTGCAGTGCTTCATTGAATAACAACCACCTATACACTTCAAATGCAGAATTCACTCTCAAAATTGCAATGATTGACATAATGACAATGGACGGGACAAAAATCTGATAGATGTGCATCAAGGTCAGAGCGCCCAATTTGATTCTGGAACCGGGCCCGGGCTTGGAAACCCATTATCTGCATTTTCTGTTCATTGCTAGGTTATTCAATAAAGACTATGTTAACAATCTCCATTTCTAAGTCCACATTAACCAACACGACAAATAGTCTGACCTGCTAAAATTCTTGCAGTGGGCCGCGGAAACTAACGGCTTTCATATGCACTCATATGTACAGTATGCATCATATGCAAATGCACAAATCATATCATATGCAAAAGATTCACTCATAAGTTAATACTGCTCTCTTCAGCTAGGGTAAAAGCAAGAAACGTTCCTCTCATGAGATGAACAGCAGCTGTTGAAAGTCTTTTAGAAAATGTGTCTTCAAGACTTTCTTTCATAAAAGACAACCGTTCCAACAAACCATGCTCATTTACTGACTGATTCAATTAGCGAATTAGTTTGTTCAGACAGTTCAAGTAAATTAACTCAAAACAGGTTTCATTGATAAATTTTAGTGCTTACATGGATATTATGTCTTCTGTTGTGTGGTGCAACATTTAGTTAAATACTGCTGTTCATCAATGTTTTCAACTATGTCTAATAAAATAGGGTGTTCATTTATTTACTTATTTTTGTTTACATTTACAATTCCAATAATTGTATACATACACTAGGCTATATGGACAAAAATACTGGGATTTAATTGGGCGTTTTAATCAGACCCATTACCACATGTGAATAAAATGAAGCACCTAGCTATGCAGTCTGTATTCACAAACATTTGAGAGAGAGAAAAAAAGTGTGATAGAATAAGTCAGTTTCATGGTCAACTGTAAGTGGTATTATTCGAATGTGGAAGCCAACCTCTGCTGATTCCAGAGCTGAAGAGTTCCAAACTTCCACTAGAATTAATATCAGCAAAAAAACTGTGTGGAGGGAGCTTCATGGAATGGGTTTCCATGGCCGAGCAGCTACATGCAAGCCTCACATGACCAAGTACAATGCCAAGCGTCGGATGGAGTGGCGTAAAGTACACCGCCACTGGAGCAGCAGAAACATGTTTTGTGGAGTGATGAATCATGCTGCTCTGTTTGGCAGTCTGATGGACAAGCCTGGGTTTGGCGGATGCCAGGAGAACGTTCCCTGCCTGACTACATCGTGCCAACTCTAAAGTTTGGTGGAGGAGGGATAATGGTATGGGACTGTTTTTCAGGGGTTGGGCTAGACCCCTTACTTCCAGTGGAGGGAAAACATAATGCTTCAGCATGCCAAGACATTTTGGACAATGCTATGCTTCCAGTTTTGTGGGAACAGTTTGGGGAAGGCCCTTTTGCATTCCAGCATAACTGTGCTACAGTACACAAAACAAGGTCCAAAAAGACATGGTTGGATAAGTTTGGTGTGGAAGAACTTGACAGGCCCGCACAGAGCCCTGACCTTAACCCCATCCAACACCTTTGGGATGAACTGGAAAAGAGATTGTGAGCCAGGCCTTTTTGTCCAACATCAGTGCCTGACCTCACAAATGCTCTATATGAATGGGCAAACATTCCCACAGAAACACTCTAAAATGTTGTGGAAAGCCTTCACAGAAGAGTGGAAGCTGCTCTAGCCGCAAAGAGGGGACCAACTCAATATTAATGTCTATTTAGAATGTGATGTTATTACAGTCCCGGTTGGTGTAATGGTCAGGTGTCCCAGTTATTTTGTCCATAGTGTAGGCTACTTACAATAAATACAATTATATAGAATTAATCATTTATTAGATACAAAGATCTAAATGATGTAAACCTTAAAAAACAAGTAAATCAATAAATTTGTTGTTTGCTACAAGCTTCTTCTAATTTAGTTCCCATGTAGCTTCCCCAACACTCCTCTGCAATAAGGGGAAAAAAGAAAAGTGGGATGTCTTCTTCTGTTAAGGTTAATAAGCTTTGACTCTTGGTTTGTTTTTAAACTAAACTGATTTTTTTTAGCTCTGTCTGACACCTGTGGCAACCTTAACAAAATCAATGCAAAAGAAAAAGAAAAAAACAACAACTCCAAGTCATTCAGGGGATAAACCGACTGTGAACACACCATCAACGAACTGGAGTTATGCATTACTAGCCTACGGGCTATATTTAAACTTTCATTCATTCATGACGGCAACATACGCATGTAATACAGGTAATAAATCCTGCTGCGTCACACCTGCCCATCCACGGAGGCTATTTACTACAGCGCAGGCATAATTGGCAACTCATGCCTATATGCACAGGACTCAGGAGCTTGAAGAAACAGCAGTTATAGAATAATTACAGGCATGAAGGAACCCTAATGCCTATGGAGCACTGAAATGCATGCTGGGAGCTGCTGCTCATGGGTTATAGGCATCTAAGAGGGGTTGGTTAACATATTCAGACTTTTCAAAGAAGACCATTAATAAAACACTACAAATGTAAAAGAAACATGAAATGGCAACTCACAACACAGTTGACTTCCTTAAGGTGACATACTTCAGGGTGAAAAGGTATTAAATAATGGGAAATAATGTCTGGTGCCAAACTGACTAAATATGCTTGATTGGATTGAGTGAATTATAATATATTTGTATTGGTTTTGAGATAATACTACTGAATATTATAAACCAATTTATATACTTTACACTAGAAAACCGTTCACTATTGGACCAGAGACAATTATGTATAATTAATGCACATAAGGTGAATGATTTGATTTCATGTTGATCTGTCAATAACAGCAGCATTAAATAACAAAAATCCTAAATCTGGCCACCCAAACAGCATCTTTAGATGTCTGAATTTAATCGCAGGGTGAGTATAAGCAGACAGCATCACTGTAAACCACATGTCAACAAAAAATAATTATGATATCATCAGTATATCTGCTTTAGATTGATAAATCTACCTCCCAATGAGTACTGATGGTAGTATTATGGCACTGGATGATTACCATATTTATACACCTATATATTTACATGGTACTGTAATGAACCATGAATAAATTTTATTTTATTTGAGTTTCCTGTCAGATGGTCTTAATAAAGTGGCATGAAGAAGTATTAGAAAAGTAGAAGAAAAAAAAACCCTGAAATCACAGAAGGGAGGAGGGAAACGTCTTATCTTCCCCTGCACAAACGGCTCAACTGACAACACAAACACAAGCTCACCAACTCCATGCCATGACCTCAGATATTATCTGAAACAGGAAGAGAGAAAGAGATGGTTGATGTCAATGGCAGATAGAGAAAGTGAAAATCAGTCAACTGCCCAACTCTCACGTATGCAGGCCATTTTCCTCAAGAATAACCGGAAAGGTCTGATGACTTCTCCAGAGGTGATGAAACAGCTTCTGGAAAAGACACCCACTCAGATGGCAGATAAGACTGATGCCGGTACCTACCTGCACATTCCAATTAGCTTAAAAACTTTATTCTATTCCTCATTGCTAATATACTGTAGGTTGGCTATAATGGGATAATAATGGTTGGGATCATACATAATAATAATCATCTACAAATCAAATAAGATCTGTAAGGGATAATGTACATCCAGCCGGTTGTTATTTCAGAATAAACCCCTGACAGGGTTATCAGGACCCAGACGCGAAACGGAGTGGTCTTGCATCAGCCTGAAGGGGTTATTAGACGGCTACTTACCACATAATTCCACAATACTGGATGACATAGTCAAATCAATATTTTGTGTACAGTTATTTAATTGAGCTTTAATATTTTATTAGTTCACCAAACGCAAAAATTCCATGAGGAAAAACCATTCCTAGCAAGCGTATAGTGCTGCTGACTTCAGTAACCCAGATGAGCCTATATTGCTAGAGCCTATATTGCTATTATATAACAATATGGTATATATACACTCACCTAAAGGATTATTAGGAACACCATACTAATACTGTGTTTGACCCCCTTTCGCCTTCAGAACTGCCTTAATTCTACGTGGCATTGATTCAACAAGGTGCTGAAAGCATTCTTTAGAAATGTTGGCCCATATTGATAGGATAGCATCTTGCAGTTGATAGAGATTTGTGGGATGCACATCCAGGGCACGAAGCTCCCGTTCCACCACATCCCAAAGATGCTCTATTGGGTTGAGATCTGGTGACTGTGGGGGCCATTTTAGTACAGTGAACTCATTGTCATGTTCAAGAAACCAATTTGAAATGATTCGAGCTTTGTGACATGGTGCATTATCCTGCTGGAAGTAGCCATCAGAGGATGGGTACATGGTGGTCATAAAGGGATGGACATGGTCAGAAACAATGCTCAGGTAGGCCGTGGCATTTAAACGATGCCCAATTGGCACTAAGGTGTACTAAAGTGTGCCAAGAAAACATCCCCCACACCATTACACCACCACCACCAGCCTGCACAGTGGCATGATGGATCCATGTTCTCATTCTGTTTACGCCAAATACTGACTCTACCATCTGAATGTCTCAACAGAAATCGAGACTCATCAGACCAGGCAACATTTTTCCAGTCTTCAACTGTCCAATTTTGGTGAGCTCGTGCAAATTGTAGCCTTTTTTTCCTATTTGTAGTGGAGATGAGTGGTACCCGGTGGGGTCTTCTGCTGTTGTAGCCCATCCACCTCAAGGTTGTGCGTGTTGTGGCTTCACAAATGCTTTGCTGCATACCTCGGTTGTAACGAGTGGTTATTTCAGTCAAAGTTGCTCTTCTATCAGCTTGAATCAGTCGTCCCATTCTCCTCTGACCTCTAGCATCAACAAGGCATTTTCGCCCACAGGACTGCCGCATACTGGATGTTTTTTCCTTTTCACACCATTCTTTGTAAACCCTAGAAATGGTTGTGCGTGAAAATCCCAGTAACTGAGCAGATTGTGAAATACTCAGACCGGCCCGTCTGGCACCAACAACCATGCCACGCTCAAAATTGCTTAAATCACCTTTCTTTCCCATTCTGACATTCAGTTTGGAGTTCAGGAGATTGTCTTGACCAGGACCACACCCCTAAATGCATTGAAGCAACTGCCATGTGATTGGTTGATTAGATAATTGCATTAATGAGAAATTGAACAGGTGTTCCTAATAATCATTTAGGTGAGTGTGTATATATATATATATATATATATATATATATATATATATATATATATATATATATATGCACAAACGGCTTTTTTGACACACACATACACATACATACATACAGTGAGGAAAATAAGTATTTGAACACCCTGCTATTTTGCAAGTTCTCCCACTTAGAAATCATGGAGGGGTCTGAAATTGTCATCGTAGGTGCATGTCCACTGTGAGAGACATAATCTAAAAAAAAAAATCCAGAAATCACAATATATGATTTTTTAACTATTTATTTGTATGATACAGCTGCAAATAAGTATTTGAACACCTGAGAAAATCAATGTTAATATTTGGTACAGTAGCCTTTGTTTGCAATTACAGAGGTCAAACGTTTCCTGTAGTTTTTCACCAGGTTTGCACACACTGCAGGAGGAATTTTGGCCCACTCCTCCACACAGATCTTCTCTAGATCAGTCAGGTTTCTGGGCTGTCGCTGAGAAACACAGAGGTTGAGCTCCCTCCAAAGATTCTCTATTGGGTTTAGGTCTGGAGACTGGCTAGGCCACGCCAGAACCTTGATATGCTTCTTACAGAGCCACTCCTTGGTTATCCTGGCTGTGTGCTTCGGGTCATTGTCATGTTGGAAGACCCAGCCTCGACCCATCTTCAATGCTCTAACTGAGGGAAGGAGGTTGCTCCCCAAAATCTCGCAATACATGGCCCCGGTCATCCTCTCCTTAATACAGTGCAGTCGCCCTGTCCCATGTGCAGAAAAACAGCCCCAAAGCATGATGCTACCACCCCCATGCTTCACAGTAGGGATGGTGTTCTTGGGATGGTACTCATCATTCTTCATCCAAACACATTTAGTGGAATTATGACCAAAAATTTCTATTTTGGTCTCATCTGACCACATGACTTTCTCCCATAACTCCTCTGGATCATCCAAATGGTCATTGGCAAACTTAAGACGGGCCTTGACATGTGCTGGTTTAAGCAGGGGAACCTTCCGTGCCATGCATGATTTCAAACCATGACGTCTTAGTGTATTACCAACAGTAACCTTGGAAACGGTGGTCCCAGCTCTTTTCAGGTCATTGACCAGCTCCTCCCGTGTAGTTCTGGGCTGATTTCTCACCTTTCTTAGGATCATTGAGACCCCACGAGGTGAGATCTTTCATGGAGCCCCAGTCCGAGAGAGATTGACAGTCATGTTTAGCTTCTTCCATTTTCTAATGATTGCTCCAACAGTGGACCTTTTTTCACCAAGCTGCTTGGCAATTTCTCCGTAGCCCTTTCCAGCCTTGTGGAGGTGTACAATTTTGTCTCTAGTGTCTTTGGACAGCTCTTTGGTCTTGGCCATGTTAGTAGTTGGATTCTTACTGATTGTATGGGGTGGACAAGTGTCTTTATGCAGCTAACGACCTCAAACAGGTGCATCTAATTTAGGATAATAAATGGAGTGGAGGTGGACATTTTAAAGGCAGACTAACAGGTCTTTGAGGGTCAGAATTCTAGCTGATAGACAGGTGTTCAAATACTTATTTGCAGCTGTATCATACAAATAAATAGTTAAAAAATCATATATTGTGATTTCTGGATTTTTTTTATTTAGATTATGTCTTTCACAGTGGACATGCACCTACGATGACAATTTCAGACCCCTCCATGATTTCCAAGTGGGAGAACTTGCAAAATAGCAGGGTGTTAAAATACTTATTTTCCTCACTATATATATATATATATATATATATATATATATATATATATATATATAAATAAAATATATGTATATATATATATACATATATATATATATACATATATATATATACATATATATATATACATATATATATATACATATATATATATACATATATATATATATATATATATATATATATATATATATATATATATATATATATAAAAACATATATATCTGATGTTGAATAGTCTATTAAATGTCTGATGTTTGCATACTTTTCCACAGACCCCCTAGCTTTCCTTGTTTTTACTGGTAAAGGTATGTGTGCTGCATTCCGGTAAGTCTCCACACATCACCAGCTCTAATTTAATGAACCATTTTATCTGTTGATCTCAGAGATCATTTGAAAATCATCTCATCAGAGAGCTCTAATGGTGTGAGTGGATGAGAAGAGAATAGTTTCATCTGAGACAAAAACCTGATGACTGAAGAGACGTGTGTTTTTGTTTGCTTCGCTTTACTACTATTGTTGGCATGATTTCCATCACTTGATCTACTTTAACATTGCTGCTGTAAGACTGAAACCACCTGTGCCAGGAATGCCTGTATGGAGATAACGACAGCTCGCATAATGCGCATGGAGAGTTGACTACAGTATGAGGAATATGAGGTCATTTCAACATTTACAGGTACTAGTCTGACATTTAAGATATGGGTGGCAATAAAAACAGTTAATGTTGTCAGATAAACATCACCATAATCTTTAATTTTCATATCGACCCAAGCATATATTTGATTTGATTAACTTTGATTTTATTTTTCCTGCCAGATGGCACAGAAATAAAAGAACAATAATGCATTTAGGAGGAGAACAAAGTTAAATCATTAGTGCTAGTTGGCATTTTTATTACTGTCTGAATAAAAAATATTAGTGTTTTTCCTCCCACCACCTAAGAGACAGTGCAAGACTGAATTATCTTCTGTTTTTGACAACATTCACCCAAAAATGAAAATTCTGTCATTATTTCCTCACCTGTATGTATGTCTCATGTCGTTCCAAACCCGTACAACTTTCATTTCATTCAACACAAATGAAGATTTTTGAATGATATCTGAGAGATTTCTGTTCCTCCATTGAAATCTATTCACCCAAAACTCTGATGCTTCATATCGTTCATAAAGAGATTGTAAAATAAATCCACATGAACCGAGCGGTTTAATCCAAGTCTTTATATGATGAACAGATTTAATTCAGGCTTTTATTCAGATAAACATTGATCAGTGATTACTTGCTTGATGCGTGAGAACAAACCTTATTGGTTATTGCGGAAGCTCAAACGTGCTGGTGTAACACATGAGAATGAAACTCAATGGTTCTCGCACATCAAGCAAGCATGCTTGACCGTAGATTTATCAAAATTTATCAAAACATTAAAAATATCTTCATTTGTGTCCTGAAGATCCTGGAATGACAACAAGGATGAGTAATTGATGACAGAATTTCCACCTTTGGGTGAACTGACCCTTGAAACAAGTGCATAGAGCTAATATTCTGGTATCTGTTGGCCTGAAGATACTTCAATGCCAGAGATCTTGCTGCCATGAGACTGAATTTTTCAGTGAAACTCAGTAAAACTGAGGTAAAACAGCCTTGACTGGAGCAGTGAGGAAATCCATTTAAACACACAACATCCCATTGTGGTTTCCTTTAACAACGGGCAAGAAACCAATCTGGGGATGTGCAAACACTTGCGCAATGGTGTTAAATATTCACTGTTTTATAGCAAGTCTTTCCTCACAGCTGAGATTCACTGACAGCATACAGCACACAGACACTCACAATTCAAAATGAATATAAAAAAAGTGTTTGGTGGAAGATACCCGTTTTGCAGAATAACGGAAGACGGATGCAGAAAGGTTGGCAGAAATGTTCACAAAGCCTGTTTGGAAATCATAATGATTGTAAGCGCAGCTGGTGACTTAGAAATGACACACTTCACTTTAAAAGTGCCAGTTCCACTGATCGATCCATTAAGTGTCACTAGTTTGAGTCTTTAAGTCCACGCAACCTCTAACTTCACAGGTCCACGTCTCTACTAGAGCGTTTTGAGCTTTATGCCCCCCTGTTGCACATTTAATAGCTGAATAAAACATGAGCCATTACGCTTTAAAGTCTCCCATTATGATTTGTCTACTTTTAATAAGGAATGAAACAGAGCTTTGAAAGAGCTCTGCCAGAAAGAAAGGAAACAAACCCAACTTGCACTTTAATTAGGCTAAAATGAAAGAAAAAGCAATTCAGGAAATGGAGGAAACCAACAGCAATTCAGAGGACTGTATTCAGTATGGAGCTAACAAGCCTTTCCCCTCTGCTAATAAACATGTGGAGCTCATATGTTCTGGCCCATTACAAAGAATCGCATGGCCCATTGGGTTCTGAGGATGGGGCCCTTCGTGCAGCAGGACCGAATGAGCCGTATGAGGAGCCGTATGAGCCGCTTGACTCTAGAACACCGTCAGAAGCACCGTTTTCCAGACAAAAAACATATTTGCTCTTGTCTGAGGATAACAGATGTTTACATGCTTCTGCTATAAAAACTGTGGCTTCATAAAAGCTGACTAAGTTTTTTTTTTTAAACAATCAAATGATATTATGGTAAAATTTCACATAATTCCATGTCCTCTCTCATTCCCAAACAACAAAAAAAGTAGGAAAAAATATTAAACCTCATTGCTAAAAATGTTACGAATGAATGAATGAATGAATGAATTAATTAATTAATTATTTTAATTAATTAATGAACAGTATAAAGAAAGTTAATGCACTTTCTTTATAATGGTTATACGAGTTCAACACGATTTCATGTTGACTTCCATTAAGTTTAGATATTTTCTCCTTTAAATTAGATTTATTGGTAAGCAGAGGAAAGTTTAATATTCAACTTCACTATGAGGAGTCTTTCTTGCAGACCACCTGTCAATCAGGTGCTGTAAAGCATCCTCATACTATTAAATAAAAAACATGTTAGCGATTTAGCATCTTAAACTTTCATATGAGCCTCGGGCCTTAAGTAAAGTCTGTTATTCCTCAGCCATTCCATAGTACACAACCTTTAATTTTAGACAGCGATTTTCTAGAAGCACCTTCGAAATGAGCCGGTCTAAATTCACATCTCTTGTCTGCAGCTAAATAAGGCTGTTCTTCGCAGGGGCACACAGTAATTTCCCCTGAAGCTATCCAGAAGTCATCTTCGTAATCTCAGTGGTGAGAGCTGGCTGAATGGATCTCACATTTCCCTTGACTACACTTCTCACTTTCTCTCACCATATAGCATCTCTTTCACCCATTTCTCTCTCTGTGCATCCATGTCCAATGCCCTGAAAAAGTGCAGTACATCAAGATTTGAGTGGGCGAAGGTGTCTTGCTGTAATATATCAGCCTTTTTGTTTCATTCTCTCTGGCTCATTGGTCGCCAAACAGTGCATACATGCACCTTTAACTCCATCAGCATGGGGACAGATAAACACAATGGCAATGATCAGAAAGCCTTCGCTTTTAATCAAACCACAGCGTAAAATGTGTTCTGGGTCATCAGGCGCCAACAGCTGTGTATTTAAGTATTTCTGTGTATGATAGTAACACCACTCTATTGCTCGTAAGGTGAAAAAATAAAAAGCATCTGCCTCATGCAATTCTAACCGACTCAAGTGTGTTTGTTTGCCCCTAAAAAACAGACAGAAAAAAACAAAAAAAAACAGACACAAGTTCTGCTAACTCTCTCCTCCCACTCAAACTGCCCTCGGCTGGCCGTTTAAGACAGGTGTGCTGTAAACATGGCCATCCGTGGTACCGAGGGCATCAAACTGACCCATAGGGTCAGGACAACGAAACTCTCACCCACATGGCTAAGACTAACATGCTAACACCAGCTCCTACGCTTCCTCCGAGGAGTCAACACAGTAAAACTAGCACTTTGCTAGAAAAGTGTACCTGACTATTCAAGCTCAGAACACAAGGTTAACAAATCACAAATACGAATACTGATGCCACCACACTCTTCTCTCAGGATGATGAGCATGCAATAGATGCTCATGCTAATTCATTTAAAGTTTATGAACAATCTGAATATACACCATTATGATGGATGGATGGATGGATGGATGGATGGATGGATGGATGGATGGATGGATGGATGGATGGATGGATGGATGGATGGATGGATGGATGGATGGATGGATGGATGGATGGATGGATGGATGGATGGATGGATGGATGGATGGATGGATAGACAGAACCATCAATAGATAGACAGAATGATATATGATATACTGCTATATAGGTAGGTAGGTTATCATTGTAGATTTCAAAAGCAAAGATGAAGGAAATAGGCATCATGTTATAAATTTCTGTAGTTGAGTGTCTGAAGATATTGGTGAAACATAAGTTTTAAATAAACCAAATTCAGAGGGATAATCAATGCAAGTCTAAGGTCATCCTCTCAGTAGTGCGACCGCTTTACCCCCCAAGCGCGAGCTTTAACACTGTGACAGCGCGGAACTGCGTGCAGGTATTTTGACAGCTCACATTGCTGAAGCAGTTAAAGTTTATCAGGTGTGAGATCTCCCATAGACGCCTCTCCTCTTACGATAATTGACTCTGACAAGCCTGTGCCAGCTTGCGCTAAACGAGAGTAAAATCCATCATTTTTCTTTCATGCCGTCCCACTGCTGAAAATGTTACAATTGTAAAGGGAAAATGGGGCCCCTGCAGATTAATTCCTAGCAAATTCATGACTAAACTCTTGGGGCCATAATCCCACTTCCTACAACATGGCTGAGTTAACAGCAAATATGCTAATCTCCAAACCTTAGTCAATTTGCTTCAAACTAAATCAAATATTCTATGAAATGTATGCATTTTGACAAATTGGCTAATATATTAATAACACAATCCCAGTCAAAGCAATACATCTAAATTGCACAGTATAATGTAATTATATTATATTATATTATATTATATTATATTATATTATATTATATTATATTATATTATATTATATTATATTATATTATATTATATTATATTACACACTCAATGGCCTGCAGGTTATAAAATATATAATAACGATTTCTGAAATGTACATCTACTGTAATTCACAGAATTATTTAATAATACCATGTATATATGATATATGCATGGTATTATTAAATAATTCTGCGAATTACAATGACAATATTAAATTGAATATAAAAAAATAAAAAAAATGCCACTTGGAACTTTCTTAGGGTATAACTTTAGAAAATATAACCTCATATATAAAATCTTGATTAGATTAATAAGGATAAAGCCATTCAATAAATATGTTGAGATAAGATTGTGACATCAAGATAAGTTAAAGGTAGTCTGTCCGTTTTGGAGAGGAAAAAAAAATAATCAGCAATTTTCATTGTAAGAACAAAAGAGGTTCTTATAAAAAAGATAGTCATATGGGTTGACATGAGGGTGAGTAAATGAGGACAATTTCCATTGTAAAGTGAACAAGTTCATACAGATTGTGTGTGGTCTACACTATAATAAGAGCCCGAGGAGAGCTGTAAAGATGCCAGCCAGGCCAATTTCAACAATCTACAAACTAGTCCTGTGACGGGTCACTCTAAGCTGCTGCGCCAGGGCAATGTTTAATATACGAGCAGCAGGGTGACCTGCCGTGCAGAGACTACAATGGATTTAGCCGATGCGAAAACAAGTTTCAAGTAAAAACAAATGTCACTGCACTTGCGTTTGCCCTCCCTCTCTTTCATCCGTCTATCTATAGCCATCTATGTCTTACTCTCTCTGAGGGCCGACTGAATGTCTAGGACAGATAGCGAGGGCAGAGAGGTATACGTGTAAAAGAGCAGATAAATCTCATTTTTTTCCTTTTCTCTTCTCTCCGAGGAATACCAAGCTGTCTATGTCTGAGAGATACCCACAGTAAGGTCTCCCATACCCTTTCCACAACACAATTAAGCCGTGCACGGTTATTCCTCAGTGCGAAGTTTATGTCACTGAGGCCCTACAGAGACAGCCATTGAATAGACTAACTGGCCGCTTAACCTTTTCCACGGCCAGATTCTTGCCCCAGGATTGTTTCTTTTGGAGGGTTTTTTCATCCCTTTTCTCTAGTGATGGATGTTGATTCCTCATCAGACTCATTTGGGCTCACTGGCGTATATTACAGACGGAGAGGAAACATTTATTTACGCTGGCAAAGAGCCTCGGCGTGGGGCGAGCAAACGGCAACATGGCCGATATATGAGGCGTTTCCCATAGCCTGAATTCTGTGTTTATGTGCGCACAAGAACGCAAGAATAAACATTGAAAAAACTTGTAATTACCCCATTCCTGCCGTCAGTTGTGTCCTTTTACATTCTTGTTTGTCAGACTGAGCTGGCCACAAGCCTTCACAAGCATAAAGATAGTTTACAGTCTTGCATGTCAGGCTATACATTACGCTGCTTGTGGTCTATTGTGCCACACTGTATGCTTCACTTATACATTTCATAAATACCGCTTTGAATTATAGTTCAAAACATAATATTTGCATCAAAAGCACCACCGCTAACCTAAAGAGCATAATTACCAACAAATTACTCTATTCAAAGCACATTGTGCCTTACAGCCAACTTTTCAAACATTTTAACGCCAATATGATTTATCTCATATAATGGCAACTGCATATTTTCACAAATAGAGGACCAATTATAAATACTAAGTGCCTTAACGACAACATGTCGTTTAAACTATAACACATTCCAAATCAATCATTTAATCTCTATAGGCCCTTTATCACATCCCTGGTCCCTGGACCCCAGATTGAAAAACCCTGCCTTCATATTTTATAGCATAAGAACAAAACAAAAAATGAGCTAAAAACGAGCCAGTTAGACCACAAAGGCCCCGTAAACGCAGCGCTCAATCCTGGGGTAAAGATAACAGCCCCAACAGAAGGTCTTACAGGCCAATAACCAGGCACTGTTACAACCTCTCAATGTGGCTACAGCATGATAAACGTTGCTTGGCTCAGGTCAATGGCGTTGTGAATCTGCCATCCCTTTAGTCTCTGCGACCGACCGATCCCCTCCGCTCCTAAAGGGAGCGGGTTCAGCAATTACTAAAACAGCGCAGGCAATTGGCCATGAAATATGTGCACAGCTCCAGAAATCAATAGGGCCTTATCAATGGCATAAAAGCCTTGCCACTCAATTAAAGCAATTATGCTTCACCCTACAATCACTCTTGCCTTTGCCCAAGAAGTGACTTTAAGTTGCTTTCGCACTAATGGAAAAATAAATTGCCATGATGCCGGTTCTCGCATGCAAACGGGAGTAACGTTTGAGAGGCACAGTGTGAAGAGAGGCAGCCCAAGCCCGTAATTTAGTGGAGAGATTGCTCTTTGCACTGACTCAATGTTCCTTTTAACGAGCCACTGTGTTTCCTTTGTGAAGCCAAGGCCTCATTTCCGAATCCTGGAGAGATGGAGAATCTCTGAACATCATCCCGGTTTGCCACGTCAGCCGTAATCTCACTGCGGACGTTTAAATGACTTACAAGGTAGAGCAGCATCTCTTTGTCTGCTACCGTCACCCTGTGAATAACGCCGCTACGAGATAAAAGCTGACAAAAGAGGAAGGGAAAGGGCAACAGCAAGTTCTATTCACGCCACAGTGGCATGTCTTTGTTTGCGGCTTTGTTGTACTCTTCTCTCTTGCCATTAAAGCCAAGTAAAAAACAACATTGTCAAAGGGAAAAAAGAAAGCTGACACGTTCTCTTGAAACCAAATACAATTAGAGCAGATCAGCACTAAAGCTTCTTAACTTTTCTGATGACATTTACAGAACTTTGTACGCTTGGAGTCACAAAGAAAATAATTATCATTATTTTTTTACTTCAAAATCTAAGCAAATATGCTCCTTACCAAATCAAAACAGTATGAGCAGATATTGTTGAAGTTTTATCCTTCTCTTTTCACAAAACCCCAATTAACCCCTGCTGGTAGATGTTGTAACTACACCATTTAGATCCAAATAGAATCATTCTGGAAAAAAATAATTCAAACCATGGTTGGGCAAAATTCAGAACTAAATTGGCTCCCTATTAATTCAGTTCATTAATCTAACTGTCTGTCTGTCTGTCTGTCTGTCTGCCTTCAAACATCAATGCATTTTAAACTTTAAACTTTTTTTTTTCAAAACTTTTTAACAAGGCTTGTCAAACAAACATTCAATATTTATCTGGTCAAACTGATTTTCTATTCATAAATCAGATACATGACTTTATTTGAATTTTAGTTCATTTATTTTCACTTACAAGCATGCCTATTTAAATTGTAATTCTGCATCATGTTTGCTACAGTACCTAATTAAATCAAATATTAAAATGTAGCATTCTCAATTCAGTTCTCAACGGTGCACAATCCTGATGCAAATATTAGCATTGTCTTCTTATATAGGCTAATAAAACATGCTTCAAGCTACATTTAAATTACAAATTATCCATTATAGTACAGACAATTATTTTGGTTATTAAGATAATATAATAAATATTAATCATATGAGACCCCAAAAAGAACTAAAGGGGTTAAAAAGACTCAGGCAGTAAATATGAGCAGTCAACAGTAGCCTGAGTTTGGCCGAGAGAGAAACAGATCTCTGATAATGGAGAGGTGATGAATGTGCGGGGATGTTTGGAGGTGATAACTCTCTGGCTTAGTGTGACGCGGTCTTGGCAGCGATTGGCTCACCGCAGAGCAGGAAAGCTGTTCGGAGATGGTCCATATCTGTTGGCCTTGACGACACCAAGGGGAATTCTGGGGCAAAAACGATTGGGTCCGCAACAAAAGCAACCGGCTTCGCTGTTAGACGCTCTCATTTGCTGTGGAACAGATTAGGCTAAATCTGATTAAACAGTCAAAGCGAAAGGCATTTTTTACTGGGCAGAAAACAGCGGAGGGACTGGCACGCCAGCGTACTTTAATCCTTTAAATCAGACAGAGCATGCCAGAGCAGAAATTTCAATTACCAGCATGCTAAACTGCATGCCACAGACAGCAATTAGCAAGCAGAATGCATGAATTGAAATATTCAGCTTTGCAATTTAGATATGTATGAATTTTCACCAACAGGAAGCTCCGCATGATTTAACAAAGTTCAGAATCAACCTATAAACAGATTCCCCGAACAAACTTGTCCTTAGGAAGGACGTGGCTTCCTTCCTTCATCCATTTTGCCAAAGAAGTTTAACGGTAATGTGACACCCTACCGGACCATCTTGTCTACTAAATACACCTACCTTCATCTCTGCGGACATTTCCAACCAAATATGCTTCCTGCCAACAACAACAAACATTAGAATATGCATGAGCTGTTTCTTGACTGGGGGGAAACTTGATGAAACCCAAACTTTGTAAGATCTGGCTGAAATGTTGATAAAATCTTGTCACCCTTCCAGAACTGAACAGATGCCAACACTAAATTTCCTGCCAATATGATTTTCTTCAGTTTCAGGTACGTTTCTCCGATCAGACCCTTCTCTTCCGATGCTGGCACGAAATCCCGCTCACAACCATTCGGTGGACTTCATCCAAAACGTTAACCTTCTCAAATGTGCCTGGGGAAATGAATGGATAACATGGAAGTTTAAAAAAAAAGGAGATAAAAAAATCCCACAGATTCTCATGAATACTCATGCAGAGGTAATTAGCCTCAGTGGAGCCAGTCATATCCTTATTTTTCTGTACTGGCATTTGCAAAGGGCATCCTGACGTGTCATGGAGGACCCCTGGGGACTGGGTAAGCCAACACCTGGCCTTGCTAATCTGAAGATGAGCCAAAGCCCTCAGAGTGCAGTTAACAATCCCACTAGCCATCTCACTGGCCTCTCAATCTTACATCTGGGCCACATCTGCAAGTCCGCTAATGATCATTAGGGATTCAAAACAAGGCCCACTTTGGCTCAAGTGCCAACAGAAACCTGCCCGCTTTATTTTATGGGATTCTGACTATGGTTGTAGGCAATCCACCACGTTCGCATTACTCAGATGTCATTTGATTGGACAGTCGTGTACACACTGAGAATCATGTACACTGTGCGCGCAAGTTTGTGTGTGTGTGTCTCTCATATGAGTATGTGCACGGAGAGTTTGTGTGTGTGTGCTCGCGTCTCATTGAGTATGTGCGCGAGTTTGTGTGTGTGTGCTCGCGTCTCATATCTTGTGTGTGTAGAGTTTGCGTGTATGTGCGTGAGCGACTTTAGGTGTGTCATTGTGCATTTCATATGTATTTGTTTGAGCATTCAGCAGTATACATGTGTGACTACTTAGTATATGTGTATGCAAGTGTTTCATATATGTGTGCGTGAATTAAGTTTGATTTAATCCCTATAGACGGCGCCTCATACGCCACTGTTATTGCACGTCTTCGATCTTCTCTTTCTCTAGCTGATGCTGAAACCTTAGGCTAATTCATGCATTAATCATATCACGTCTGGATTATTGCAATGCTCTATTTCTTGGTCTGCCCCAAAAAACGTATTGCAAGATCACAGTAGAGTATGTTCAAAACTCAGCAGCAAGAGTTGTCACCTCCATCAGGCGTTCTGCTCACATTACACCTCTGCTGCATGATCTTCACTGGCTACCCGTGGCATCATGTATTCACTATTACTTCTAACGTTTAAGTCATTAAATGGTCTTGCACCTCCATATCTGTCTGATCTACTTTACTCCTACCGCCCTGCCCGGCCCCTTACATCAGCTGAACTTAGTTTCTTGTCCATCCCTTGTTTTCGGTTGTCCACTGTAGGTGGAAGGTCATTTAGTGTTAATACTCCTAAATTATGGAATTCACTTACACTTTGTAATACCTCTGTGGCTACCTTCAAGACTCAGCTAAAAACATATCTATTTAACATGTACTTTGGATAATGTGTCCTTATGTGTTTGAAATGTGTGTGTGGGTGTGTGTATTGTAATGTACAGTGTAAATCAACCTTGAGCTAAAGAAAGGTGCTATATAAATAAAACTTCTTCACTGTTAATGTTCTGTCAAACTAGAACAAAGCATAAAACCAACACTACAGTGCATTGGATTACAGTACAGTACACTGGCTTCACTGTTCTTGTGGCAGTTATTTTAGCAGCTAGCTAAGGTTACAAATCAAGTACTAAGAAGATGCATCAATAATCCAGTAAAAAAAAAACACGAGTATGTTGCAGAAGTGTGTATGCTCAGTAGGCTTTATAACCAGCTTAACCAGCAAATACAGAAGCAGTGATATCACAATTATGGCTAATAAACAATAGATTGCAAACAAACAAACAAAAATATTACATTTATTTTAATATTAAATAAACAAATAAATACAAATAAATAAATAAACAAATAAATTTGATTTAAAAAAAAAAAAAAAAAAGAAAGCCAAAAAGTAAAAAGGCCAACATAATCAAAAATAAATAAATTGGGGGGAAAAAAGTTAATTGTATAAATAAATCAATTTAGGCTAAATGTTACAAGTGTTTTACAAATTTAGAGACTTGCTAAAAATTAACCAATATATTAAATTCTTAGGGCCCTATTTTAACGATCTGAAACGCAAGTATCAAGCGCAAAACGCAAGTAACTTTGTGGGCGGGTCTTGGGCGCTGTTGCTATTATACCGGCGGGATAAATGACTCTTGCGCCCGACGCAAATCTAAAATGGGTAGCTCTGAAGTAGCTATTCATAGGTGTGGTTTGGGCGTAACGTGAAATAAACCAATCAGAGCGTCATCTCACATTCCCTTTAAGAGCAGGCGCGCTTGTTCTATAGCGGATTCCTATTATAACGGCGGATTTGCCAGACGCACACGAGGAGCGGTTCACAGCCGAGGACGTTCTCGTCAGGGACGTTGGGGATGGAGAAACACACCCAGATTAACTTTGGTTAAACAGGCGTATGATAATTTGGGTAAATGTGTAAGCTAGATGTATGCTTTTATAATAAACTGTCTATCTATCTATCTATCTATCTATAGTGAGGAAAATAAGTATTTGAACACCCTGCTATTTTGCAAGTTCTCCCACTTAGAAATCATGGAGGGGTCTGAAATTGTCATCGTAGGTGCATGTCCACTGTGAGAGACATAACCTAAAAAAAAAAAATCCAGAAATCACAATGTATGATTTTTTTAACTATTTATTTGTATGATACAGCTGCAAATAAGTATTTGAACACCTGAGAAAATCAATGTTAATATTTGGTACAGTAGCCTTAGTTTGCAATTACAGAGGTCAAACGTTTGCTGTAGTTTTTCACCAGGTTTGCACACACTGCAGGAGGGATTTTGGCCCACTCCTCCACACAGATCTTCTCTAGATCAGTCAGGTTTCTGGGCTGTCGCTGAGAAACACGGAGTTTGAGCTCCCTCCAAAGATTCTCTATTGGGTTTAGGTCTGGAGACTGGCTAGGCCACGCCAGAACCTTGATATGCTTCTTACAGAGCCACTCCTTGGTTATCCTGGCTGTGTGCTTCGGATCATTGTCATGATGGAAGACCCAGCCTCGACCCATCTTCAATGCTCTAACTGAGGGAAGGAGGTTGTTCCCCAAAATCTCGCAATACATGGCCCCGGTCATCCTCTCCTTAATACAGTGCAGTCGCCCTATCCCATGTGCAGAAAAACACCCCCAAAGCATGATGCTACCACCCCCATGCTTCACAGTAGGGATGGTGTTCTTGGGATGGTACTCATCATTCTTCTTCCTCCAAACACGTTTAGTGGAATTATGACCAAAAAGTTCTATTTTGGTCTCATCTGACCACATGACTTTCTCCCATGACTCCTCTGGATCATCCAAATGGTCATTGGCAAACTTAAGACAGGCCTTGACATGTGCTGGTTTAACCCCCTGGGGTCAGCGGTATCGCCGGCGATACCAGCACGCTTTTTTTTTTATCAGTTCAAAAGAGATTCATTTTGCTCTGTTGACTTTGATATTACAAACAAGTTTCATACATCAATCGATTCTGTTAAATGTGTATTATTTTTGTGTATACTCACAATAAAAACAAAGTGTTGTGCTTTTTGCCAAATAAAGAAAAATAAACACGAAGCGAGTTCTGCCTTCTCTCTGTCAGTGAAGTCCATTCTGAAACGCGTCTGAAAATGAACAATAACTCAGCGAATACTCAGTCAAACAGGCATACAGACACACAGGCATGAAGCTTGAATTCTCTTCTTTTAAATGAAGTAATTTATATAAAAAACAAATATTCTCAGTTCATGTAATCTGTAAGAAAAGAGCGAGATGTCAGTCGTTCTCATCTCATCTAATTATTTTTAATGTGACCCCGCCCACGGAGAGCGCGCGCTATTCAAACGCAAATGACTGAGGTAATCCACGCAAACCTGTGAACGCCCCCATATCAGCTCGAGAAAACACAAGTTTATTCAGATCATTACTTGTTTACACCGTCTCGCAGCGCTGTGAGGAATAATAATAATGGAAAATGTACCTCAGAAGTGCGGGTATTTCGAGGAGCGAGGATCCGACTGAGCTGAGGAATACTGTAGTAAGTTTTTTTTCCTTCTCAAGTGAACCGCGTTTCTGTTTGTGAATGAATGAACGGCAGAGATGCAAAAGACAGTTTAAATTTAAATCGCATTTCTGTGTGTGAATGAATGATGATGTTTTAGCAAACTGTATTGCTATACTGAGATGAGTAAAAATCGACTGAAATATGTTGAAATAAAATGTAGGCTATTTGTATAAGCGTATTAAACTGCAAATTAACATTTATATGCCCTAATATTTCATAAAAACAACGTTACAGTCAGGCGAAATATGAAAGACAACATTTTGTTGACTAGATTTGGGTACAGTTTTTACTGTAGAATATACTGCCACATCAAATAAGCTTTTGTTTAGCAATTTCTGCTCATATGTTATATATATATATATATATATATATATATATATATATATATATATATATATATATATATATACATACATATACATATATATATATATATATATACATATATAAATAAAATACTATTTTTGTCAAAAATAAAGTCATCAACTAAGATGTTAGCTGTTCCAATGTTGGCTATATTCAAACTAATGAATACATATGATAAAATGTAGGCCTATAATCATTTTATTTTACAAAGAAAGAGTACACTTGAAATATTGTTGAAATTGTAATTATTGTTGTAATTGTAACCTTTTTAATAAAATAGCAAAACAAATTTACAAGATAGATGTAAGCAAAATCTTAAATGGTCAATATAAGTCTTCTTCTAAATCTTTTGTCCTTGCATTGTGGATCAGTCAGTGTCACACACATTCTCTTAAAAATACAAACATCTACATTCATGTTGCTTACATATTATGGTAGCCCTGTTTGTGCTATATAGAGTGGATTTACACCTTTACCATTAACATGTTTATAAATAACTGAAAAAAGCACAAATGTCAGGGCATGTCAAAACATCCCAAGGGCCCCAAAAACACCTTAGACCCCAGAGGGTTAAGCAGGGGAACCTTCCGTGCCATGCATGATTTCAAACCATGACGTCTTAGTGTATTACCAACAGTAACCTTGGAAACGGTGGTCCCAGCTCTTTTCAGGTCATTGACCAGCTCCTCCCGTGTAGTTCTGGGCTGATTTCTCACCTTTCTTAGGATCATTGAGACCCCACGAGGTGAGATCTTGCATGGAGCCCCAGTCCGAGAGAGATTGACAGTCATGTTTAGCTTCTTCCATTTTCTAATGATTGCTCCAACAGTGGACCTTTTTTCACCAAGCTGCTTGGCAATTTCCCCGTAGCCCTTTCCAGCCTTGTGGAGGTGTACAATTTTGTCTCTAGTGTCTTTGGACAGCTCTTTGGTCTTGGCCATGTTAGTAGTTGGATTCTTACTGATTGTATGGGGTGGACAGGTGTCTTTATGCAGCTAACGACCTCAAACAGGTGCATCTAATTTAGGATAATAAATGGAGTGGAGGTGGACATTTTAAAGGCAGACTAACAGGTCTTTGAGGGTCAGAATTCTAGCTGATAGACAGGTGTTCAAATACTTATTTGCAGCTGTATCATACAAATAAATAGTTAAAAAATCATACATTGTGATTTCTGGATTTTTTTTTTTTAGATTATGTCTCTCACAGTGGACATGCACCTACGATGACAATTTCAGACCCCTCCATGATTTCCAAGTGGGAGAACTTGCAAAATAGCAGGGTGTTCAAATACTTATTTTCCTCACTGTATCTATCTATCTATCCATCTATCTATCTATCTATCTATCTATCTATCTATCGTAATAATGTATGATTTGCAAAAATGATAACTGCTGCGTCTGTGTGTAGATGAGAGAATCAAAGTGTATGCGCGTTGAGCACACGCTACATTGATAATGGCCCTTAAAACAGCATATGAATAACATGCGCAACACGCCACTGACTTTAAACTGTTTTTTTTTTCGGCCAGTGGCGGAATTGTTTCCTAAGGTAAACAATGAGTCCGCACACCAGAGAATGCTCCTTAGCAATTTTAATGATTGCTCACCACGTGTAACGTTTCGGGCCCAAGCCCTTCATCAGACATAAAAAAAGGTTTCCTAAACCTGTAAAATAGCACCAGGGAACGTTTGCGCCGGAACACGTCAAGTCAATGGCGCTGGGTGCAAGATTGGGCCCTTAGTGTTTTTAAACGAGCATGCATAATTAATATATACATTATCAGTTGATTAAAAAAAAAACTTGAATAATTATTGTGCATAATTAAGGCACCAAACAAGCACTAACAAGCCTGGGCTGCGTTTTCCAAAAACACCATAGGCCTAAGCTTGATCGTAGAAGAATTGCCACAAATGGGGCTTACGATTTACAATTTAGGCTTACGATGCTTTATGGAAACAGCCCTGAACACAATACTAATGCTACTGCAGTGCTTCAGATCACTCAAGCACTATGATACATAAGTTCATAAGTAGTTATTCTTTTTTTATTCTCTCAAGTCTTTTATTACAGACCTCTATTTGAACTCACCGCTGACCTGTCCAGCCCATCGCTCCAGCACTCTCACATTTCAGCTAGATCCAGCCACGTCTGGGAATACAAACCCCACACTGCATCAGAAACGGGAGAGAATGAATAAACCAACTGTTCCTTCCAGGACGCACGGCTATCGGAACAATGACAGGCAGACCCAGAGCTGCCCGTTTACAATAAAACTCTCCTATCAGGTCCTTTCGCACTTCTTAGTCACGAGGGAGCTGTCACAGCCCTCCAAAAAGGCCCGGACAGCAGTCATTCAGAATGCAACTTGAGTAACTAACAGACCAAAAGAAAAGGACGCGATAAAGGGGAGAGAGCCGCTGGGAGAGAGGTGTGAGAGACGGGATTGAATGTTTGAGACAGATAGACAGCTCCTGTCATGTGGTTAGGGGGTCAATCAAATGAAGTCAAATGAAGTCTGACTTGGATTTAAAGCCTCAGAGGACTGTGCCGCAGACTAGCGCCTTTATCTCATTTGATAAAAGAAGAAAAACTAAACGTAGTCTAGAAATGTTCAATATATCAACATTTTATCATACATTTTGTATGTCATCCAAGAGGATAATGTTATTGATCCTTTAAAGTTTAGGAGACTTCAGTTAAACAACTTAAACCTCAATTTAAGCATCAGTCTTTTGCCGGAGATGTGATGTGGTCTGGTCCCAGCACAACAGGAACTACCAGTGATGTTGATTGTCTGAACGTATGCCATACGAAACACTGTGTAAATGCTTTAGTTTACATATACTTACTCCACAAACAAGGAAAACAGCGATAGATGGACCATACAGAAAGCAACATTTAACAGCATTTACCTGTCGCCTTTGTGTTCTTTTCTCAGCCTCGATGATTTGTAGCACTGCAAGTTGTCGTAGATTGAATCTCTTAGCCCTTCCTTTCTGCTCTTTCAATCACATAACACATTCCATCTCCATTATCACAAAACCCACGACACACAACGAAAACATAGCTCAGATCACGGCATTGTTGAATGCCACATTTAAATGACATCGCTGTCGGGCATCTTACATTAGTTCCTACTGGCGGTGTGAACTTGAAGGCCACCAGGAAAATGTCCCTAGGGGAAAATTAAATTCTTGGGGGACCGCCCTGGTGACTAGTTCCTATAACTACCCGGTGCGAAAGCACCAGCGGATAACCTGGCCCAGGCAATTTGGTTTTTGAAGAATTTGATGAGAAACTTGTGAGTTCATATTGAGATCACTTGATTGCCAAATTTGAGAACACTCTGAGTCATTAATGAAATCACAAGTATGTCAAATATTATGTTGAAGACAAGTATTTCTTATGATAATTTCTTATGTGGTCTGTGTGGATCCTAACGCCCCAGTATAGTGATGGGGACACTATACTGTCAAAAAGCACCATCCTTTGGATGAGAAGATAAACCAAGGTCCTAACTCCCTGTATTCATTAAAAATGTAATATCCCGTTTTTAGTCATAAATGCATCATAAAACAGAAGTAAAACAGGTTGCAAACACCATTTGATATTCACTCTCATTGTTAGAACAAATTGGCAAATTAAAGAGATCTCTTTAAAGTTTTTTTTTTCCTCTAAGTTGTGATCATACAGAAAATCATAGCTGGAACTACATTATTCACCTCCATTTAATATGACTTTGTGTCCAGCAAAGGTTCACATTCAAATCATCCCTGAAGATTCTATAAGGAAAACTATGACTCATCCAGCAAATATGTGCGAATTGCTCTGTCGCTCATCCCCCGCCCTCACATTGGGAATCCGACGCTTGCAGCACAACGCATTCATCGATTCTCACTCTCCTTCATGCAATATCTGCAGAACATTTGCTCCACACCCTCCTCCCCACATCTCTGACAGACACCAGCAATCTGTCCTCAGGTTTAATGCACTCCCTAAATGCAGAGGATAGATCAATAAACAATTATTTCTCCCTCTCTCCCTCTCCATTTCTCTCTCAGGAAATGCTAACCCTCCCTTTATCATCATGTCAATAAATACCTGATCTGTTTGTTTTCATTAATGCAGGTGTTTAAAATATATTGGATGTGGCAGCCAAATACAAATCCGGAATGGGCCGTGCGACGTGCCAAATGTAATTATGTGTCCGGATGTATCCGAATTCCGCAAAAGGTTAAAATAGAACAAAATAAGCACTGTCTGACAGTTTATCACACTAGCATTGTTAACTGATATTGGATAATACAAGTCACAGCGTACAAGTTCATTCGAAAAAGGGTTGTTTAATCTTGCAGACTTTTTTCTTTTTTAAATTACTTTTTTTATTTTTTTTATGTTAACATAATTTCACAAGATTCTAACTGACAAAACCTGAAATGGAAAATATAAAAAGAGATCCTGGTAATATCTTATTTTCTCTCTCAGATGGCAATGAGACTAAATGGAGAGAAGAAAAAAAAGCTTAAATCACTTTCTTGTTAGATGTTTCTTCAGAGAAATATAAGAGTATTAGAGTAATCTTGTATGCATCACCTCTAGATATTCAGAAGAGGAACAGGGCCAGAAATGTGTTGTAGAAATAAAAGAAAGGCAAGAAAATGTTGAGAAGTTTTTTCTCCTGAGAAAAAGATGCTAGTAATTCCACATGTGTCAGAGTTTCAGAAGAGACCCCAACAGTGTCTCAAACTCTTCTCAGATGTGCCATGATCTGCAAAAGTTACAGAACTCAATATGAACTCAAATATTTATCTTAATTCTACCAAGACAAAATCTAAGCTATGTAATTCTTATAGCACTATACTCTAACCAGTGAACATGATTCTGGAACAACATTCAAATCAACCAATCAGATTTGAGGGACAAGTTTGCATTTTATGTCAAGTATAGACTTACAAACAGGGTTAGGTGCTTCTACATTGGTGTTATCGACCTATTATTTCCCTCTGATCCCTCTTTAGGGATAAGTTATGGGTAAGGTTAAGTTTAGGACTACATTTTCAGACAGGAATGTTGTTCCAGGATCAAAAAATAATATGTTTATCCAGGATCATGTGTTATACTTCAAAATGCATGCAAAATCACATGACCATACTCTAACCATACAACAACAAATCTCACATGTTTATTTTTTGTTTTCCCAATCATTTTAAGCATCTAAGACACAACTGATACAACTAAAAATATTAACTGCCAACTCAATGAACTATGAAAGAGCAACCTCAGAACAATAACATGCTCCTCAGAGTTTAAAGGTACAATATGTAGTTGTTTTGCTTTAAAAATAGCAAAAATCACTATATCTATGTTATATATTGTTTTTAGTTGTGTACTTACATTATCCCGACTGTTTCCAACAACTTTCAAACCAGGAGAAATTTGTAATTTAATTCGAAGACACGAACCGTTTCTTTATTTCCGTTTTGTCGCCGTCAATGGCGCCATATCCGCGTTCTCCCTGGTTTCTGCTCGTACTGCCATAGTAACCAGAGCCCTCTGATAGTAACCAAGGCAACAGACGTGGACAACTGTGTAGTTCGCAATGTCTATCTGCACGCTGTTGTTGTTTCGTTCAAACATTATGGACCATGGCAAGCAGACTTTGGATAAAAAAGGAGAACTAAAACGAGAATCAATATCAGCGCGGTGTTTTCGAGATGCCGAGAGCTCCACGTCCGAGACTTCGACCGCTCCTACATGTACTTTATTAAACAGGTGAGCACATTTACATAAAACTAATCAATGTTATATAATTCAACAATGATAAAATGTTAGAATATGATCTGTATGTTATTCTAATGTTGATCTAGCTTACTGCTAGTCTCATACAGACAAACTAACACATAGAATAACATACATTTTAACACATTCAAATGCAGTTTAGTGTGATAGTGTAGACCAAGTGAAACAGCGCTGCGTTACCTCACAAGTTTAATTTGTCTAATAAACTGACCTGTAAGTAGTAATTCTGCACTTGCGTGTAGTTCGGTAGAATGAAATGTCCATATTCCTTTTATATCCGCGGGACTCACGTCGCGTGTGGAGCTGATAGCTGTCTCTTAGCAATCCCGACCTGCTTCATATCACAGTCATGATAAAAACATTGATGTATTCACTCATCCATAAACATTATTAGATCGGTCGGCCTGACGTTGACGACAAGATCCATAATTCTTAGCAAATGTTGCGTCATCAAAATACGCCTTTGTTATTGTAAGAGGTTAGCGACCCCTAGCGGCGAAAAAATTACATATTGTACGTTTAAACATGATGTTCTGTCTTCCTCTCAGTAAAGCCACAGCAATAGTGGCTCGTCTTCATTATGCGGAGTGGAGCAGAATATGAACATAATTGTTTTGATGGCCCCACTTTTTATATTCAAAAACCCTCTTCCTCCTCTCAAAAAGACGAAAAACCAAATCCCTGCAGGGATGTCGACATGAATCACAAATATAATCATGTTAGCATGTATATCCACTTTAAGGTTGTACAATAAGATTATCCTCTAAATGCTACGCATTGAATATGAATTTCGCATTAAAAGTATAATTAAACTTGAGGAACAGTGACTGATTCAGCCTCTTAATTAAATTAGATGATGAGAATTATTATTATTACAATTATTATTATTAACAAAAAAAATATTATTTGAACACACATGCTGATAAAAAGTATTTGAATAAAAGAGTCTGCCAAATGCATGAATATACTGTATACCCTATATGAAAGTTATGATGAGAGATAATATTAATTAGCTACTTCTTTGAAACTCTCAATGTCATAAATCTTTTATCCATCTTTATATAAGGGCTTTGGATTAGAGATAAAGCGACAGAGAAAATGACAGCAACAGAGAGAGAAAAACAGACAGAGAAAGAGACACTCGTCTGTATTTAGTGGTCTCTCGGTGATGGGTCTGTCGTTGGTAAAATGGGTCTGAAATTCTCTGTCTGCCTCTCCATTTTCCCAGAGTTCACCTTCGGCCCCAATCCGTGCCGTGTGAACAGAACATAGGGACGTGTGACGAAGAGCAGCATGTAAGCTAACCTTCACACACCTTCCATTGCTGCAAGCTAGACCCAGTCATGAAGAAGTGGGGGAAAAAAAATTAAGCGAGAAGAGGCAGAGGTGAGTGGAATGAATAAAAAGGTGTGTGTAGTATATTTACAGCTTATTTACAAGATATCTACACTTTGATCTGGCTGAGTGCTATTTCAACATCAGCCATTAGCAAGAACTGACCTTGTGGAAGTGATTTAGTGAGCAGAGATCGTTCAGGGTCAGATCCAGCAAGAGCAGGGCAAGGCTAGCAAAATGATCAAATAACAGATCAGATCATGGATTACAGATAACAAGGCTGTCCAGAATCCAACAGTATTTAGCGCTGTAGTGGCTATGTTTAAAAAAAGTGATATGTAACTAGAAAATTAGACAAAAAAATAAATGTATGTAGATATGCTACCATAAAAATCTAAAGACTTGGAATAAATGTATATATTAAATAGTTAAATATAGCATTTAGCTATAGTAAATATATAATATTTAAATAAATAAATATAAATAATGCCACTCTTGGTATGTTTGGAATAAAAACAAAATCTATAATTTAGGGACCAAATTAGAAAACAAATTATAAGTAAATAAAAAATAAAATGAAGTATGACACTTGGTATGCGGTTTAATATGTTAACAAATAAAAAACATAAAACAAGTAACTAAGTAAGTAAATAAATATATAATATTTAAAAAGTTAAATATAGTAGTTAACAATAGTACATTCTAAATATATAAAAGATAAATAAATAAATAAATAAATAAATAAATAAATTCACTCTTGGTATGTTTGAAAAATATTTCAATATTTTATCAAACAAAAATAGTGGAAAAAATTTCAGTATTTTATCAACGAAAAATAGGAAACTAGGAAAAAATAGGTTATAAGTATATGTAAATAAATAAACTGACTCTGGGTATGTGGTTTAATATATATTTTTTTAAATAAGCTAAATAGAAAACAAGCATGTAAATAAATAAATAAATAAATAAATAAATAAATAAATAAATAAATAAATAAATAAATAAAATATATATATAGTATACCAAGGGTCATAGGTTGTTATGACCTATGATGTGTATATATATATAAACAACCTATGACCCTTGGTATATTTTAGTGAATTAAAAAAAAAATCAAATCAAAGTATACATTTTCCCAAGTGGCATGTGTTCCCCAGCTCTTGAAAGCCGTCCACCACTATACCATGGTATTATCATGGTGCTATTTTGTTATGGAGGTCTCTCTAAAACTGTCAAATTAATAGAGCACCACCAGAAACACAATGCCAAGAAATTCAAAACTAATGTCTGAAAAATAATTCCATTTCATATATGGTTTGGTGATGTTTGCTGAGTACTGTGAAAAATGATAAGCCAAAGGGAAAATGACCTATATGGGAAGAAATAGAGAGATAGGGGGAGAGAGAACCTCAAGGTCTTTATATATGTTAGGCCTTTACTGAGCTTTTGACAAACCTGCTGTGAAAAACCCAACGGCTGGGTATGTCAACGGATTGACTTGGGAGTTTGTAACCTGGGTCCCTTTTTCACTTGAGGAGAACATAAACAGAAAACAGCTTTCAGCTTTTGTCAACAGCACATTTCGAGTTGTAATCCCTTCAGCTATTGTGCCCAATGGAAGCATTGGGTGTTTAGCTGAAACAGTATTGCACGCAAGTCCACTCCATTACCCACAACTACACAGCTAAACTAAACCCCAGAGGAGAGCAACAACAACAAGGTCCACTAAAGCTTCTCCAATAAAACCTTAAAACACAGAGAAAAAAGCCCAAAAACAGCCAAACAAGCTCCCCAGCAGATGAAGACGTGTTAGTGAACTCCATCTCTATGTCTTTAGGCTCAAACTGTCTAGAGCATTACATAATAGAAAAAGTTGTGTGGTACTTAAACTGCAAAGCAAGCGTTCACAAGTTTTCATCCACATTTTTCAAGAAATTGTTCCTGTTAAACACCTGGCGCGATGCATCTTGAATCGGTAAGTTATACGTGAAGTCGTGAACTCAAATGACATTAGAGAGCTGTGGTGGAAGTGAAGATTTGCAGTAAAACAACTTAAATTTCAGCCTTTGTCTCACAAGACTTTTGAATTTAGTAATCATTTTAATCATGTTTATCCTCTGCTTGTATTGTTATTTTTACATCTTATGCATGATTTTATTTATGCATCTGTTGTGATTATCTTGATGATTCTAATTCCTTTTGATGAAAAGCACTTTGAATGACCTTTGTGTATGAAATGTACTAAATAAAATAGCCTTGTCTTGCCAAAACTACTAGTAAAGGCAATCACTTTCATATATATATATATATTTTTTTTCAAGTTATACTCCCAGATTAAGTTAATAGAACTTTAGGTTTTGCACTTAAATTGAAAAATAGTAAAGGCCCTTTCGCACCAAGAACGTCAACTATAAAGATAATAACAAATACTATATTAGCACCCACATCAATGCACAAAATGGCACGTTCTGTTTATTCTTTATTCTCCACTGATAAAGCATCAGAATTAAGCAGCGCTGAACTTCATACAAATGCGCAACAACCACACAGTAAGTGTCCAGAGAGTGATCTGCTGCCTGATAAGACTGTAAGCGCCAATGTCTCTGTTTCTTTCTGATTTTCTGTACCACAGAACTTCTTTGTTCTCCTAACACCAAATACTTGAGCCATCTGGTATCCCAGAGCAGTCTGGAGATTTTTCGTTCATGACGGGAGATGTTATGACGGCCTAATTGTTACTTGAATCCTAGTGGGAAAAAGAGAATGAGGGAAGCTGTTTTCACAGTTTTTCTCTGTGTGACAATAGTGCGATTCGTAAGCTTGTTGTGACTAGAAGCCGTTCCCCTCAACCAGGCTCTTGACCTCCGGCTGATTACATTGCCCTTTTGGTTTGTTATGTGTTCCACTTATGGACTCATGCAAGACCAAACGTTTGGCTTTCCAGTCAGCCATTTGACATAAACCAGCACTCTACCGTTCAGAAACCCATCACAATATTTAAAACACACTGCCATGTTGTTTGACTGGTTATATTGTTAATTTCAGTAAAAACTGTTTGACATGTTGCACTTACATTTATCAGATGATGATGATGTATTGCTGGATCTGATGCCGATAAGTTAACTTTACAATAACGTTCAAATAAACAGACTGAAAGACTAAAGGCCAGAAAAATAGTTCCATGATTTATATCTGAAAGCCACGTCAATGGAAAATACTAAAGAGTAATAGATTAATAAGACTAAAGATTTCCCGTGTGATATACCGAAAATGAATGATACAAGTACCATCCATCTCGTTTAAACAGTATCTACATAAGAGCCAGAGGCAAATTCCCAAAGGACTGGCAAAGATAAAGCTGTTCTCGTTGGGTACATGAGCGCTGAACGGCTGCTGACGGTCTGGAGCTCACATCTCCGAAAATTAAAAAAAAAAAAAGGTCAAATAAATGTTGCATATTTGAGGTCTTAATAACTAGCTGCATTCTCACTTTAAAAAACAAAACTCTTAAAACTACATTACACAACAGTAGTAAAAAATGATGGTGGTTTGCTTGTCTGCCATGACACTCACTGTGAGAAACGGTGCAAGTGGAGTGATTTCAAACGGCGAAACGGTTCCCGTGGTGATACTTATACAATATTGCATGGCTGGAAAAGGCTCTCAGCCAATCAGATTTGAGAACCAGAATGAACTGTTGTATAAAATAATTCACTTTTAAAAATGCATTTTAAATCTAATAAGAGTAGGCAAAAAAGTTACTAGTGATCTACAGTATGTAAGCCGTGCATGTATTTAAATGTTCTCAACCTTCTCTAGCAGGAGCCAGGGTGTGTAAACCTGAGCTATTCACTTCTCCCTACTATTTCCTAAAGGGGAATGATTGTCAAGGTTTTGACATTCAGCATGCTAAAGTTAGCCATCCCGTAATTTAAAAGCGATGATGCATTAATAGGATCTGAGACACATTAGCACATGTGGTCAATAGGCCTCAATGCCTGTTGCAAGTTTCTTTGACAGAATTATCTTGTTTTACAGTGGCTGACATCGGCTTTCCTCTAAACATATTCTCTATATGCGTTTCATGCGCTAAGGCTGTCCATCACAGCAGGAGTGAGGCATTCACATTATCGAAGGGGAGAGACAGGGAGCTAAGAGGTGGGCGAGACGTCTGGGTCCCCCTGTGGCGCTGGGTAGGAGGTAGAGGAGAAGGCTATGAAAGCTTGGGTATTACATAAATGTTGTACGAGGGTTACTGAGTCACTCTGAAGAGAACTCGTGTGGGTTGACTTGGCAGCAGCAGGACGTCAGCAGGCACAATAGCCTGCCTCAAACAGGCACATTTTAGCAGGCTGTGTTAGCATGCTTCAGTGAGCACACTTGACTTCCTGCTCCCAAGACACCCTATACCCCTCGCTTTCCAACCCTGTCCGTCCTTCCTGTGTCTCGTTCTTTCTCACGTTCTAATGCATATTGCAAGAATTTGCAATACTGAGGGTGTCCAGATCAGTGTTTGGAAAGCTACTGTGAAAATGAAGCCAAGATACAAGCTAATCATAATTAAAGTAGTATGATACCCCTGCAGAAATAAGTCAGTTAAGAACAGCAAACATCGCTGTTTGGATTTAAATAGGCAAATGCTTAAGAGTCTGTGATTGGATCATTATTGCAGTGATAATTATGTTTCTAGCCTGTTATATGTTTGGCAACAGTTCGTCTAACTCTAATTGATGGCGTGTGTATCATGGCCATATTCCAAGATAACAATGTCAAGATTCATCAGGCTCAAATTGTGAAAGAATGGTTGGGAGGGAGCATGAAGAATCATTTACACACATGAATTGGCACCTCTGAGTCCAGACCTTAAATTCATTGAAAGTCTTTGGGATGTGCTGGAGGAGACTTTACAGAGTGATGGACTCTTGCATTGACAATACAAGATCTTGACCAAAAATGTATGCACCTCTTGATGGAAATAACATCACAACATTTATTTCCATCAAGAGGTGCATACATTGTTGGTCAAGATCGTGTATAGCAATACTACTCTTAGTCAGTTGCACATTCGAAAACTTCCCTGAGCTCTACCATTTAGTAAAAGAATGAATCAACCACAGTTAATTCACCACAACTGCAGAGTGAGGCACATGAGGCTAAAACAACAGCTACAACAACATAAGCATCTGACTGGACTCATCTCAAAGCCGACTTTAAGCCCTCAGACACCCCCATGGTAGATCCCCACAGCTCCTGCATGAAACTCAACGTCTGGAGCGGCCTGGCTCACGCCTTCAATAGCTTTTCAGCTAAATATGTTTGTCCAGCCGTCCAAGAAAGACAAAGCTCTTAAGCCCCTGGTTCTTCGAGTGGGAGAGCCAGAGAGAAATACATCCTGACCCATTTTTTTAGAGCATCTATAAATCATACCTGTCCGTCCCAGCGGCATGAACGGAGCATGATCTATTACGGTTCTCATACTCCAGGTGTCGTTTTTTCTTTCATTGTTTTGCAGATGGGGCTGGGGCTGGGGCTGGGGCAGGTAGTAGCGGCACCTGGTGTGTTTAATGTATGTACACACCATTTTCACACAAAAAGCCCTAGTTTTCACAGTGATGGGTCACAGGTGCAATAAACCTTTTGGAGATGCTGGATTCCATCATCAGCTTGATCTAAATATACAGACGGCACTATGATAAACCCGTTCAGCCTACCCACATTTTCATCTGTGGCAACGTCAAACCACAGCCAAAGGGTTTGCAAACTGCGAAGGCATAAAGGGGCGGTTTTTGATCAGGAAGTTGTCCATTTTGGGTGACAAAGACACAGCTTTAGACAACGAGGAATACACAGCCACAGCAAGAGAAAGAGGGTTAAAACGCGACCTTGCCTCGTGCACGCAGGAAATGAGAGGCTGTTTTTACCGAGCTTACGAGATAATGGAGTGATTTATTGGAATGGAGCATTTCGTGCCAAGCCTAATTAATCCTGCCGTTCTGTGTTATTGCTGAGAATAGAGAAAACCCAGAGATATAATAGAGAGGGAAAGAGAATTATGGAAACTAGTATTTGTGTTCAGCCCTTTATTAGACAAACATCTGCTCTCCATATACATGTAGCTCACAGAACAATTGTGAGAGAAAAGAAGAAACCTACTAAAAAGGAAATCTCACTCACACACACTGTGTAATTAAGATGTTTGCATTAGTGCTGAAAAGTTACAAAAAGCCAGCCTGCCGCTGTCTTATGGAAATACCAAAGACTGCCTACATATTCAAAGTGTCTAACTCAGAGATTTGAAATGGTAAATGGTTCTAGCACGACTATGCCAGTGTTTTCTGTGTTGCTGAATCCTCGGGTCTGCATGAATGGTTCAAAAACACTCTTTAAGAGTTTCTGGTTAGTGGTCGACGGATATATCGCCAAGGCCAAGTTTTTCTGATTGGCCGATGTGTTGGAAGCGGGACTTTTATTTTGACGGGCGGCGCTGAGAACACCAGTGCCAGAAGAACGGCAACGGCAGCTCCTCAGATCACACAGAGCTCACTCACATTCTCCGTCTTCATAAATTTACGATCTCTGTCAGTCATATCTAATACTTTGTTAGACAGAACTGGTAAACAAAGAAAGTAAATGGTAACTTATGCAAAGTAAGTAAAGTAAAGAGTTTGCTTTTATATTATTTGTAACAGAAAAGGCAAACAATTAGGCTAAAATACTTTCTCATTTGCCGTCAACATTCAGCAAATGCGCATCTACGTCATTTAAACAAATCTCTGAATATCTAATAAACATTTAATTTCACAAACCTTGCAGATTTAATCGAATCCAGCTGTGATATCTTGTGAAGTGTGCATTAGTGTCAGCAAGTGACGGTCGGTCCATGCAAAGTGAGTGAATGCGAACAGAAGATCAGTTTCACAGGAGACGTGATCGAAAAACTTTAAATCCTTCATTTTAAAATATGCTGATATATAACCAGTTGCCAACTGTGTCATATTCATATCTGTGATATATCCAGTTGCCAACTGTGTCATATTCATATCGTTTTCACTGTGCTGTATGTAAAATTAGCGTTACCTTGTCTTTATTTGAAAAAATATGATTACCAGCACGAAATTACCAGATTACTGAGTGCAATGTTACAGTGTTTACTTTCTTTTTATTCACATATTCATATATTTCTAAACAATTACTTTGTGAAAAATACTGTAATAGGATTGCAGATTCAAGAAGTTGCCATCTAAAGTATAAAAGCATGTTTATTTTAAAGATTTGTTTTCTAATTTATTTATAATTTATTAAATATTGATTAAAATAAATATATATAAAAATATCGGCTTTTTATCGGCCATCGGCCACCCTGCTCTCTAAGATATCGGCATCGGCCATCAAAAAAAACAATATCGGTCGATCACTATTTCTGGTTTGAATCAGTCTGATGTATCCTACATGAATGCACTCAATGAATCAGTCTGAGCCATTACTGAATCAACCGATTCACTTAATAAACTGCAAGTTATCATTACTTTCAATGATGACCATATCGCAATGAAACAACTTTTAAGTAAAGTACAGTAATATAGATCTCCAAAAAAGGTTTTCAGTTTGCTATGACAGGCTACATTAAAATTGGCAAACTGTGTCATTTTAATGAATAAAAAAAATAAAACAGAATAAAGAAATAAAACATGCTCAAGTGATTGCTGGCATTGACAAAAACGATGGCATGCAGATATGGATATATCATTATTTGATATATTCAGAGCTGTTTCATTGCTCATTTCACATTTTAAAAAATATACAACATACTATATATGCAATTATATATTCCATTATCTTTGATTTTTTTAAGAATATCGAGATTATGTGCTTATATCGCACCTCAGCTGCTGAGACAAGGACTATTCTTATTTCAATAGTCCTTTACATTACACTGGCATTCTTCAATACATTCTAAGTGGTTAGGCAGGCATTGCCCCAATTTCCCAGCAGCCCTTCTTTTCCCCTACGTCGGTTTGATTGCTTTTGGGGGGAGATGGCCTGATAGAGCCCATCGTTTAATCTGTGCATCGGGTTCGGATGCTACTCTTCTATGTGAAACAAATTGCTTTCAGGTTTTCCATGGTGTAATTTCCCTGCTCATGTGAAGACCCTCCTGAGAAGAGCCCGACAGAGGATACCCATCCCCTCTAACAGAAGCAAGAAATAGAAGATCAAATTGATAGGGAGAATTTCTTTCTTGTGAACTGTGCTAATTAAAGTGGAAATGGGCACATGTAACTGTGACAGGGTAAAAGTGTAACATACTTTCCTTTCGCTCCATTTATCTCAGAAGAAACATCCTTTATTACCCTGTGGAAGACAAGAAGCAGACAAATGCACAGTCAAGGCCTTGTCCACCTTCAGGTTGTAGAGTAATGGTCGACCGATATTGTTTTTTTGATGGCCAATACCTTAGAGACCAGGGTGGCCGATGGCCGATATAAAAGCCGATATTTTTACATATACTTTACTATATGCTCGGCCGTGGCGATATATCGGTCGATCACTATTGTGGAGTTTATTAGCTAGCTAGAAAGTGACTAGGAAGAAAGTAAATTACATAATCCTACATAATAGTTCCTGAAGCTCCACAACCCTGAAAAAAAAAAAAAAAAAAAAGTTGCGCCCTCTTGCTCTTTTCATCTAGATTTGTGCCTGGAAATGGTAGAGATCACCGGCCAACTGCAGGAAGAATATGCTGGCGGCTCAATAAATTTCCCTCAGCAGAACGGGCATTCTGCCAACGAGCTTGTTTTATTTGCTATAATGGCTTCCTCTTGGCAAAATATGAGCTAAAGAGATGATGGGGAAGAATGTTGGAGAGCTACTGAGGAAAAGTTACATATGTCAAAGACGAATAGCTATAACTCCTGACTGCAGACACACGACTCATCCCGCAGTAGATCTTCTTCAATAAGCTTCAAATCGGTCAGCCCCATTTGCAGTCAGTGTAAATCAACCGTTGAGGGCATCGTGCCATCAATGTGTCAAATGGTTTACCCTTGCGCTGCTCGCTTCGATCCAGAAAATTGTCACCCGGAGCACCTAGAGCCTTTAGTAGAACAAATGTACAAACCAGCCTCCTACCCTCCATCTGCCCCACTACCCTCTGACCACAAATGAGGAATAAAACTGGAGTGGAGTTCATAATGATTTCAATTATGATAGCAGAAACAGGGAAATAAAGTCACTGTCATTTAGCAAAAGTGCCTATACACAGCACCTTCCAAACAGCTTAAAGCCATCTACAACACTAACTTATAGTGTACTACGAATTGAACTATGGTTTGACAAACATTTAACATCTCTTATTGGTGCTGAGACGTACCACGGGCAGAAACTTCTAACTAATAAAAAATTAATGTGTTGCCCACGCTCAGCGTTCACTAGTTTATCTTATTGATGTTGTTTAGACATTTCAGTAAAAAGAACAAATATATTATTTATAAAAAAAATCACCACAGACAAATGGTCAAAAATGTCAAACTAATAAACAATTAATGGGTTCAGAGAACCAAGAGAACCAATGAGGTCTGTTCAAGGGCATCACACATGCACGTTTGAGCTTCCATGTTTAGCATGCACACTTTTGTAACAAATCATTTTTTTACTATCTGCCGTCAGACTATCTGAGATGTTGTTGCCATAACGTGTTGCTATGGGCTGTTATTATTAATTGTTATATTGAAATGATTCGTAGTGATTGATGCTCCTTTTTTTTACATTTGAGCTCCTGCCCCTGAGAAATCATCCCTGTATTGCAGGGAACGACAACTGGTGGCCCGCCAGCAATATTTTCTGGCCCGCCGGATTATTTTGGAAGTCCTAAATGCTGCACAAAACTCTTCCACTACTTGAGAAAAGCCGTAGTCGCGCGACGATTTCACCGCCGCATACCGTGTGAAACACCCATAGGTGAAATCATGCGGCGCGGGATTACATTTTAAAGTACAGGGTGGGCCATTTATATGGATACACCGTAATAACATGGGAATGGTTGGTGATATTAAAGTCCTGTTTGTGGCACATTAGTATATATTAGTACACACCACCCATCTTGAGGAGTTTGCCCCCTCACATATACTAATGTGCCACAAACAGGACTTTAATATCACCAACCATTCCCATGTTATTACGGCGTATCCATATAAATGGCCCACCCTGTATAACTGTACGTTCACACCGGACGCGAATAGCGCGTCAAATTCGCGCCTGCCGCGTCTAGTTATATGCTTAACCACTTTGTGTCCATTCGCGCATCAAAAGACGGTAGCGGTCAGAACTCTACTTTGGAAGGAGCGGGCGGTCTGACTGACAATAGCCCACTCCCGACATCTTTTGACAGCGTATCCGCACTTAATTCTGACCACCTGTAGGCTACACCTAGCTCTGAGGAGCTGTTTGGTACTGAAACCATTGTCAGTCAACAACATTCTTTTTTTGCAAGATGTTTGAAATAGTTCGGCAGAAAATAGCCTACTTCATTTGTCAGTAGGGCAATATGATTTTCGTTTATGTTGCTTAAAAATGTGAGTGATAGGCTTTGTCCTATTTAATTTATGTTAGGCTATTTAGCCTATATTTCATTAATTTTTTCTGTGGCATTTTTTTTCTTCTCTGCTGACAGTATGTTAAAATAGCCTAAACTCAATTTTTGTATAGCATTTATAATTATTATAGGCTACTTAATCTCCTTCTTTCCGTTAGAGACATTTGAATGTGAGATTATGGAAACGAGATCTAAATTTTGCGGACCCGTCAGGTCGGGAAATAAAGCGGGTGAACACCGAGTGTATTTTAAGCGGTTGCTGAATAGAACCTTGTGGGAGCGGGACGGAAAAAAAAACAGTCCTGCGCAGACCTCCTTAATCTTAGGTGTGTATGTGTGTGTCCCGAATAAATTATAATAAAAAAAAGGAATAAAGTTCAAAAGTCGGACTGTAAGCGAATGAGGTATGATTGCTATTTACACCTTTATTAAAATGGCTGTAATCTGTTACCACAATAGTACTTGATCTGTTTAAAATGTGTTAAATTAAAAATCAAAATTAAAATTTGTCTAATCCAGTAATTATTTTTTTCTATTTTTGATCTGAGCACGAAAAAAACGTTGTTATTCGTTTTTTTTTTTTTTTTTTCATTTTAGTTGAAAACTGTTCGTAATAACAGTAATATAATATTCAGATATAAGATATAAAGTGACCAGACGTCCAAAATCAAAATATGTGATGTAGGATATAAGGTATTTTATAAATCACACACTATAAATATGATAAAGAAGCAGAAACAGATAGTTGCAGTAAAGTAATATAATAATAAGTTGAAGAAACGTGTGTGTATTACATTGCTTCCTGATATCATGTGTGCAAACACAAATAACACACACACACACACACAGGCTAGGTTATTTGTGTAAAACAGTTATGTCCGGTCGAACAATGTATGAATTAACTTCAGTTTGGATTGTGTTGGTAATAGGCTGCAGGCACTTACCTAACCTAACGCTAACGCACTTCTCCCAGTGTCTAGAACGCAACTGAATGCCTTTTCAGGCGTGTCAATACTTGAAAAACCACAGGAAACTACTTTTAAACACGAAATTATTTGATTCACAGTGGGTCTATTCGCACGTCTATTAAAACGTTACCTGAGGTTATTTTCCCGGACCTTTTTACAGAAGGTAAAAGTCGCCATTATCTTTACTGACATTGTCCGTAATGATTACTGAGATAGCACATTCGGACGGGACTAAAATAACCAAGAAGCTCTTGTAATTATTACTTTACCCCACCTCTCCATGCTGGGTGAACACCGGCTGGTGCAGTAAACATAGCCTAGCTAACGTTAGCTAGCTACGATTTCAGTACAGTAATATCAAAGATCATTGCTCATTCTCAATTATCTGGTAATATTCTATTCACAAAATACAACCAATAGTACGGTAATGTTAAAATTAATCCCCCGGGCACTATTTGCGATGGTCCGCCGATTAGAACAGGAAAATGGTCCACAGTGCTCTGGCATCTTAACTGCTGCCACGCAACGAAACTAGGAGTACGACCGGTTTAAGATGGCGGCCGCATTTCTCAGTGCCAGGCAGCCAATAGGGCATCTGGTCTCTATATGATGTCTATGCATAGGCCTACTCTGTGTAGCTGGCCCGCCATCTACTGGCTAAAAAAAATATTGGCCCGCGGCCAAAGTTACTTAACGACCTCTGCTGTATTGGATTGACTTTAATAACTTTAAATGTACTGGATTAGCACCAAACATTTTTTAATAAAAAATAACTTATTTAATATATATATATATATATATATATATATATATATATATATATATAAAATAAGAGAGAGAGAGAGAGAGAGAGAGAGAAAAAAGAGAGAGAGAGAGAGAGAGAGAGAGAGAGAGAGAGAGAGAGAGAGAGAGAGAGAGAGAGAGAGAAATATAAACAGATTAGTACTAGTAGTAGTAGTGTCAGGGGATAGGTCAGACCTCCAATAGCATTCTTTGTTTCTAAACATGACTAGTCATGACTAAGAAATGGAGATGTATAATGAAAACAGGGGAAAAAAATCCTTTCTGCCTTTCCAAAGTACACGAAGAGAGAAGAGGATTGATTTTCAGGTTCCATCACAATAGCTCCACGTGAAACTCTGTGGAAACCAGGAGCATGAAGCTGTAACCACAGTGCCTTTATACTACCTTCCACCAGAAGCAAACTACTCCTCATTCACCTCCTGCCAGGGACATGGATAGGATGTCCATTCCTCTCAGTTTCTCACCCTGATAGCAAAGCTAGAGAAGGAAAACTCTACAGGAGACTCCACATCAAATTTGTTTCATTATTTCATGGTCTGTTTATTATTATATTGGATACTAAAGAGAATAGAAAATGATGGGAAGAAAAGGGAGGGGAGGGGAGGGGAGGGGAGGGGAGGGGAGGGAGGGGGAGTAGGACTGGGATATGACAAGCCTCATCTCAATATGTCGGCACCCAAAGCATATCTCGGTAGTGTTGTCAAAAGTACCGACTTCGGTACCAAGTCAATCATGAAATTTTAAAAATGTGATGCTTTGAGCGCTGTTGAGCGCGGATTCCAATCAACAGCGCTCAAAGCGTCACATTTTTTAAATTTCATTATTGACTTGGTACCGAAGTTGGTACTTTTGACAACACTGGTTACACATATGCAAGGTATGCATACAGTGCGTGTGACGTGAAATACTGAATACCAGATTTTATAACCGTGCATACTCTGTTCGCTCAGCTTGCACATGTGCCTTGATGCTCCTTTTTAAAGTAAGTCCACAAGGTGGCAAATCTGTCTCGGGACATTGTTTCACAGTCTACAAAGAAACAGAGGAGATGGAACAAAAACAACAACAAACTACTGGAGATGGCAACAACAACTACAACTCTAGTTTAAAGAGTTTACAAAGACTCTACAGATAGCCAAGTTAAAACTGAAGTATGTTTTGAGCTTAACCGATAGGTCACGACTCCAACAACACTGCACAAACCATTCCATTCTTATTTACGAGGTATTATCAGTGGTAGACGTATCAGTGGCCAACTGAGACAGAAAAATTTGCTTCAAAAGAGGAAATTAATCATCTTTAATCCTGTGGTTGATTTTTGGTAAACACTCGCAGACAATTAATCTTCCTCAATCAAACAAACATTGCCCTCTTCAATAAAACGTCAGCTGTGAGAAGTTTAACTGCAAGTTGAATCTCCATCTCCAAGGGACAAAAAGACAATCGTGCCTGTAGGAACACCACATGCGTCTTCCTTTCTTTTGTCTCGCCTCACCTCACCTGACTCAGATTTCCCATACGATGCAGCGAGGGCCGCGGCGTACATGCCGACCACTCCCCCCCCGAGACACATCTGCACGCGGCGGCAGACGGATCTGTTCCCATTAGCATGACAATGCTACACACAGGGCAGAAGCAGCGGGCAGGAGGTCTCCTGCTGCACATGGAGAGAAGCCTGTAATTTGCTCGTGTAGGAGAGTAAAGCAGCTATATCTCTAGCCCACTCGCTAAGGTGACAACTTCTGAGGGAAACAGAAAAGAGAGAGAACAAACGACAGGGAACAGAAAGGAAAATGAGGCACTGGAATAAAGGACCCCAGCAGAAGGTATTCATTAAATTCGTTTTCTGCCAATAAAGCTGCCATCTTGCAAGGATTCCTTCATCCCAGCGCAAACCAGGCTGGCAGCCAGTTCATGGCAGGTTGAGCTACAGCAGATGAGACTGGATTCAACTCTGAGTCTGAGCTAGTCTATGACAAGACAGCCGGTTTAACAACCCACACCTGATATTTGTCTATTTGACTAAGACTAACCGAGGACAAGGAGGAACGGGATCAAGTAAGGACGCAAGTCTGTGCTGATGTCTCACGTCAAAGCTAACATCACCTATATGAGCACCATACCCCAATATTTCAAGAGGTAAATGTGCAAACGGCAAGGCCATGACTCCAACTTCAGCTGGTTTTGCACTAATTAGCCTGTGTTCTTGATTGCTGTAAAGATGGAACAAGACGTAGTTGTGATTGGCAAGGCTTGCTCTCATCAAGGACAGAGCCAAACATTTTCTTTTCCATTTTCTTTCGTCTTAAGGAGAGATATGAGCCTGGCACGGAGCCCGATGCTAACGTTGTCCAGCATATGCGAGGAGTGTAGTGCTCCGTCTCTCTGGGGGACTGAATGGGAAGATGGAAGCATGCAGTTTCAATTATCCAACCCTGAACTGTGCTCTTACCAATCAGCAGCCACGCATTGCATTACCCCTGGGGTAGGATGAGATGCTAATTCAAACCGCCTGTGCTACTGTCAGCAGTCCTCTGTGAACGCTAACCAAACAAGCCACATCTAGTGTTCAACATAAGGCACGGGACTCAATAAAAGCCACTGTCACACTCAGATCCAGCAAGTAGCCTAAACTTGAAAAGACTGCAGAGAAAGCTTGCTAATAGAAGCGTTACATTGTGATTAGATGCTAATCTGATATGGACAAGGGCCCATTTGCACGGTTGTGCAGTTTGCTTTTCCGCTGTACTGGTGGTCACAAAATGAACTGGATATCCTTGCAAGGTCACACTGTTGGATTCTTTTGCACATCTTGGTAAAAGGAAATGGAAGCCATGTGTTCTGCTATGTCTGTTTTTTTTCTTTCCCCAACTCTCTGAAAGTCAGTGTTAGGTGACACCGTCTTCTATGGAGACACTGCATTTGAGATGGCGCTGAAAAGGTGGCGCCTGGAAAGACTTTGACAAAAGAGCTTGAAATGGCTCATTATATGAACAAGAACTTGGTGTAACATCGTCATTGTCAATGCGAGTCACGTCACACTTCTACATAACTTTCTGAGCAAAACGGCTGCAGTTTCTTGGAATCAAATAGAGGACGAAGCATTTAAACGTAATGCAAAACACATCCTTGAATCAAGAGGTATTTCTCCCGCATAAATCAACAAACAAAATTACAAATACAGATGTTGACAAAATCAAAAAACTTTGTTAATGAACAATTTTAATTAATGAAAGGATAAAACAACTATGTTTTCGAATTAAGCATATGATTGTTTCATAAACTCAAGTCATAATCAATAATGTCAGGGATTGCCCTACTTGAATGAACAGTGAATGAACAACGGTAAACTGATGTACTGTGTTAGCGAGTTAATTAACTCAGGCAAACGAATCCTGTACATATGAAAATAATCAAATATACATACAGAAACCTAAAATTACAACTTGCATCTGCATGAAATGATACAAAATCATAAGAGAACTTGAACTAAGTTCAAGTCGCATTGTGAATACGCTCCACCATAACAACGCGTTAAAACAAAAACAATGAATAACAATAGCAAAACAAACAAAAAATTCATTTCATTTTGTGAAATGATGCATGTTTAAATTAAGATATTGAATATTAGGATAGCCTACATTTTGCATTCATAAATATTTGTTTTTTTTTTATTGATGAAAACGAGATGCCATTTTAGTCAGAGTAAAGCTAAATTGACAAAATTTAGAGGATATTATTGTCAAAACACGAAAAAGAACTGTTTAGATAATGACACTGCATGTTGTATAACAACTACAGGCATTAAAGTTTCTTTGTCATTTCTGTGGCACAGTATACAACAGGATTGTGTCTCCCTGGTCCTCTCATCTATGACATCTTTGGCCACATCTTCAATCACTCCTCCTAAACACCCCCCTGCCGAAGCTTGGTGTCAGGCTTGCTGTGTAACTGCTTTCCCGTGACGACCCCTCGCTCTGCTGACTTTTCCGTCAGACACAGAGCAGCGTGGCTGAGGTCACGGGTCTTTGGAGTGCAGCCAGTCACAGCTAGTCACTCGCTAATTGCCCACTTCTGGAGTTAGTTACGGTGACAGAGAAACCTCAGCATCCAGGGGGCACAGCCGCTCAAGAGATGGAATTATATGGATGGACAGGTGATGAGTGGCGCTAACTGCGGGTAAACTAGATGACCTATCCACTACAGCAAGAGCTGATAATAATGTCCAGTGGTCAAATAAACACCTGCTGCACTACGTGAATAATTAGTCGCCAGAATCACTCTATGCAAGCACACAAACACAGGGAAATGCCAGTGTTAATATTGCTAACAAAAATGTTAAATAGCAAAGATACATCCCTGCATTTATTTTGTCAACAATAAGAATAAAATGTCCATTATGATGATCATAATTTGTATTAAAACAATGTTTTAATAGCTGAAAATATAATCAGAAAAAGTAATACCACATGATATTTATATTAAATATTAATACTAGTAGTCGCATCGCATCTAACACAAAAGTATTGTGTGTACATAATATGTGTGTGTATATATTATTATATTTATATATGTGTGTGTGTATAATCATATATATATATATATATATATATATATATATATATATATATATATATATATATATATATATAAAAATCATATATATATATACATATATATATATATATATACATATATATATATATATATATACATATATACATATATATACACATATATACACATATATATATATATATATATATATATATATATATATATATACACACACACATACACTGTACACTTATATATACACATAAAAAAGAAAAAATGTGTGTATATATATATATACACACACACACATTTTTTCTTTTTTATGTTAGATGCAGTTAATTGCGATTCATCAATTTGACCGCACTAATTAATACATATTTCCATTATATAATTAAAATACAAAATGTTAAAAATGTGGTTTCAATGTACACGCATGTATAAAAATGAACACTGTTCTCATACACACTTAACACATGCGTTACCATTAGGTCCATGTTGATAGTTTTTACTTTAACTTGTTCAGGTGTTGTTGATCCACAATAGATGAGGTCAAAAAAAGTTTATGCTACAGCGCACCCTTGCCGAAATGCAATATGTACTTTCATACAATTTTGAAACGCAACGTTTAAGTAGCTATAGCTTTTAACATCACACATTCGAGTATGTTTCGAGCCTTTGATGGAAGGAATGAGGGGAAATAAATGATGACATATCTTCTCTCTTTCACACACAGTTTAACATGACTCACAAGCTTGCCAACTGGAAACCATTATCCAATTGAGTGGAATTAGGGCATTAACATAATTAAGGCATTCACTACATTACATGGGAAAAATGCTCATTTGCTTGCCTAAATTGCAGTACAATTCCATCAATGATTCCCTTTACATTCCTCTTTCGGCGCTACGCTATAATTTCCGCTCTGGTGTCTATTTCATCAGGATCACCTTTGTGAACCGGTCCTGGTATTAGGGGCCGTTGTTCTTTCTGTCTGTATCGTGATGGAAGTATGGAAAGGATATTCAGATCAGATTTCTGCAAGAAAAAAACTGCCCTTCCTGTCTCTCTGAAAAGCCACAGATCAACCGAATTCCAGCCCGAAACGCTTTTATCCATTGTTTTTTGTCATTTCTGACTGGATTCAGTTACAAAACCTCTCTGCTCTTCCACCAAGGGCCAAGGACACAAAAAAGTACTTACTGTAGAAATAAAAAGACTGTCTGAAAAAGAGTCTTGCACTGTGACTTTGTTCTGAATTCTGAAACCTCTTCCCTCTGTCGATTATAGCCCATCATATGTCCATTAAAGAGCCACTGATGTCAAGGCGATGGACAGAAGATTCAACAGTTGTAGAAAGGGGAATGATAACTGGCATTAATGAGCTGATTTGTCTATCCAGATTGTGGGCGTCTGAGAGGATTCCCACAGCTTTGCAAGTTTACACAAGACTCCACAGTCTCTGTTTGTGGAAAAGCAAGAGCTGATCATGCATCTTTCATCATGTTTTTGTGTCTAAAAAAACATAAACATTTGGTTTTCTGTGATGTACAGTGTTGATGCAAATTGAATTTAAATACAGTCATGCAACTTACATATACAATTTCCTAAAAAATCGTAGAATTCCATTATTAGGCAAATTAGTCAATCGTCACTAATATTATGTGGCTATACTATAATTACACATACAGTTTCTATAAATAAAAGATATAAATCCTTTACAATTTCTCAAAAGTTCTGTGAAGGGGCTAGTGAACTATTAGCCAGGCTGGACCAGTAGAAAAATGCTTGTGGTTGAGCCTCGCTATATGTGAAACATTATTCCAATAAAACACTGCGATTTGCATCAATACACAGCACATCAGCAACAGATTCTAAATGTCAAACTCATGAATAAAAGTGATGCAAGGTTCACATCGGCTGATTTATATCATTAGCCTAAGTTGGATTACTAGAGCAGACTGCACATCCAAATCAATTTTTCTTCTTTTGACACCATGGCATTTACTGCCTGATCCACATGCTGCTAAGAGTTTCACTGTGAAACACCTGGTAAAGCAGAACCCATTTTTCCAACACTACCGTACCTGTAGAATAAATCATTATTTTGTTGTTCATTAAATAAAACATTTTCTCCAAGCAGGTTCTGTTCCATTTGCCACAGGAATCAAGAGCCTCTCATCGAACGAAACAATTCGATATGATGCATTTTTATAAGCCTACTTGCCACGCTAAAACACAAGCAGGCGGCCGACCGCTGTAGCAAAATCTGCATGACAATGTTTTGTAAAACATTTCTCCGCCTCTCTGAGGTGCCGGCTTGTGTTTTTGGTAAACAGAGACTTTCTGCTAATGCAACTTTCTAATTGCACGCTGACACGCAGTAAAAGCAAACCAACAGCGGGGTACCAAACTCTCGCCGTCTCTCCCTTCTGTGCCCTTTGGATAGTTTTTTGTCATTTCTCCTGTGGTGGCCAGTGTGGGCAGCTTTTCGACAGCTGGAGAGCTCCTCTATACAGGGCCTTCTGTCTTTAAAAGATGGCATCGAAAAAGTAATAAAGACTGCATTAAATGTTTACAGCCTGCAATCATTTGGAATAAAGCCTCTCTTTGCTGCAGTTGGACTCAGTATGGTTGAGAAAAAAAAAAAAGAGAGCGACTCCAAGGTCAACACACTCATGTGTTTCAAAAGGTGCTAAAACAACCAGGCTGGAACAACAATCCAACTAATCCTCCACCTCTTTCAGCCTAGAGAAAAAGAACATGGAGGACATGATTATGTTCATTCAAGGACTATGACAAGGTCAGAAGATTAAAATGGCTGCTCAAAATATTTTGCATTACATGTTTCTGAAATAACAAAGTGTAGTTTAAAGGTGCAGTTTATGTTTTGCAGGCTATTATGGTAGTATCGTGCAAAAATTGACAGTTTTTTTTTTACATAGAAAAATGCTGTATTTATTATTAATGATTTATCCGTGCATTAAATCATGTGCCCTTGTATATTTAATCAAAATAAGTTCCCCTCCATCTCTTCTCTTCTTTGATGACATATTTACTTGTGTGAGGGCGGGACAACCTGTCACTCACAAGAGATCGACCAATAGCAAACCACAACCACTCAACCATCCAATCAATTACCCACAGGGGTGCAACAGATCACATTAGGGTTTTTTGAGTTACAGATCGGATTGTTTTTCAGATCAGCAAAAAAATTCTTAAATAATAAAAAAATCTAAAAATAAAATGGGGGGGGGGGTGGAACAAATGTTACTTTGCTTTCCATTTATTGCTGAAAGAACACTTTAAGTACTTATTCGTTACCACAGGAAAAAAACTATAAGCCTAACCAATAAAGTTCAACCATTATTAAAAACAAAATGAACAGTCATTAATAAAATAAGAACAAATACACAAATTACAAGCATAGATAAATACAACAGAACAAAATTACAAATAAAGTTAGGTTTAACAGTAGTTTTCATGTACAGAAATATAAGAATTAAGAGTAATATAACACTGTTCACTGTATAAATTAAATATAGATTAGGCTAATCTGTGTTAACATGTGTTTTGTTGTTTGATTAACATTAATCATATACACAGCAGCAGGTTTAGGCTAGGTCACTTTGTCCGTACAGAATCGAGCTCTCTTTCGCCTCTTCTTGAATTTGAAGAGTTTAAAATTGCTTGGACTTTTAAATGAGCAAGACTTAGAAACAGATGCAAATGATAAACTTTCACTCTGTGACGGTTACATCACATGCGTCACATCACAACAGGAAAGAAAAGACTATTGCAACTTCTGGTTCATGCAGACTTTATTAGCATAAGCACTAAATGCAATAATAAAATATAATTCAAAACATAAAACGAATAGTTCTGGTTTTAAAATCTGATTGGATAAGTCATGTTTGAAGCTGTTATAGCTGATTTATGTATACTGATACTATGACTAGACCAGTTGTACATAAAATGCGTGAAGTTAAAGCAAGGCTACTGAATTATATTACTTGTCGGAAGAACTGCTTAGTAGTAGTCATAAATGTTAATATTTATTAAACACATGTGTTTTTCATGTTGTTGTTGCTGTCGTTTTCCAAAATGAATTGATTTAACAGGTGTTTAATAGGTGTTTTGTGCCTAACAACAACCTTTTAACCCTTTCAATCACTGCAAACACTCAAGTTGTCTTTTTGCTTTACTTCAAAACACATGTAAATGTAAAGCTTATGCAATATTATTTAAATCAGTATGTTTTCCCCTCCAGCTGTCACTGAATTGCAGACCACACAAAAGCGCAAAGCAAATTGCCCAACAAAAGAGATACTAAATGAAGACCACACAATATGATAATCAGATGTTCACGCATCACACAACAAAATGATTGTCTTCACTCACTTTCATATTTATGCAAGACATGCACAGATCTGAGAATAGTGGTACGGAAATCACAATCACAGCACTGATTTTTCAAATGACAAAATCCCTGTTTGTAACCATCATTCCAAGACGACAAAAGAAGAAAGAACAAAATGAGATTAATTATACCCATGAGAAAAATGTTTAAGTATAAAAGTTAGTTTGGCTTCACTGGCATTACAGCAGCAATGTATGAAAAAAAACTAGGGCTGTCAATCAATTTAATAACATAATATTTAAATCGTTTTAATTACAGGATGTGCAGATTAATCAAATTATAACCGTTATTCTAAGACAGCAAGAAGAAAAAATTAAATGAGATTAAATACCCATGAAAAAAAATGGTGTTTAAGAAATAGTTTGGCATTGCAGCAACAATTTATGGGGGAAAAAAACTAGGATTTAATTACATGATATTTAATTCATTTTAATTACAATACGTGTCAATTAATGAATCAAAATAAATCAGAATTAATTGCATATATTTGCATTATGTTTAATGAAACTTCACTAAATTAATGCTTTAAATTGATGATAAATGCTACAAATAACAAGCACATCAACCATTTAGAGTACACAGTCTGTGTGTTTATCTTAGACACTAATCCTGAACATGGATCCTCTGAGCTCATGACATTCAGCTTAGCAACATAAAAGTGTGTGTGATAGACAGCAGGATATTGCAGATGTCACTCAGACCAGAGGGCGTCTCTTTTGAGGCCGGCGTTTCCCTGGTTTAGTGTTTCCGAGTGAAATTGTGTTTCTGTTGCTTAAAGCTACAATATGTAAGATTTTTGTAATAAAATATCCAAAAATCACTTGCACAGTGTGTTATATTTCCTGCAGTTGTGTACTTACAATATCCCAAAAGTTCCCAAAGATTTTTAATTTCAGAGAAATTCCAATTTTAAATAATGGCTCGTCCATGTTCACTTGAAATATCCGCGTTATCCCTGGTTTCCGCTCGTACTGCCATAGTAACCATGGCGACAGACGTGGACAACTGCGTTACGTCTAGCGGCACGCTCACGCTGTTGTTGTTTCGTTCAAACATTATGGACCATGGCAAGCAGACTTTGGGACAAAAGGAGAACTAAAACGAGGATCAATATCAACGTGGCGTTTTCGAGATGCCGAGAGCTCCACGTCCGTGACAAACTTCGACTTGACAGAGACGCCGCTCCTGCATGCACTTTATTAGGCAGGTGAGGTGAGCAAATGTACATAAAACATATCAATGTTATATATATCTCAACATGATGTATTGTTAGAATATGATCAGTATGTTATTCTATTGTTGATCTAGCTTACTGCTAGTCTCATACAGATAAACTAACACATAGAATAACATATTAACTTTCAACACACTCACATGCAGTTTAGTGTGATAGTGTAGACCAAGTGAAACAGCGCCGCGTTACCTCACAAGTTTCATTCGTCTAATAAACTGACCTGTGCGAGTAGGAATTCAGCACTTGCGGGTAGTTCGGTAGAATGAAATGTCCTTATTCCTTTATATCCGCAGGACTCGCGTGTGGCGCTGATATCTGTCTCTCATTAGCAATCTGCTTCATACCACAGTCATTTTAAAAACATCCGTGTATTCACTCATCCATAAACATTATTAGATCCTTCGGTAGACGACAAGTTCCATAATTCCGCTTATGCGTCATCAACCTACGCCTTTGTTATTGCAAGAGGTTAGCGACACCTAGCGGAAAAAAAAACAAAAAAAACATTGTAGCTTTAATACACCACACATTTCAGCTGCAAGTCATTTTTAGTGACTTCAAGGAAGACCAAAGACAGCGAGGAACCGATCAACATAAAAACGAATCTAGCTTGTTTACACACAGACCGAAAGCCAGACCACTATTTTAGCCCATTTTATCACAAAACCTCAAAAGCCTCACAGATCTATTTGGATTACAAATAAAAAATTGTCATGTGACTCCAGAATTGTCTGGTTACTGAGACTGAGAAAAAGCCTAAAGAAAAACCTAAGAGCTCACCTAAGAGCTTCATTTACACATTAAAGAAGAAAAAACTGGGGCAAGCTATTTTCAGAGCTCAACCTTTCCACGACTCCACGAGGTAAAACAGGTGTTGCTGTGATGCATGGGAGGCCAGGTATCTGGGTTGAAAGCCAGTGGGAGACCCAGGGCTCAGATACAGTCACAGCTAACAAGACACTGGATGTAATGTCCAGCAGCCAGAAACAGTAATAACAGCTTCCAGTCTTAGAAATAGAGGCTCCAATTAAAAGCAAGAACGAGTTTACAACCTGATGCAATACAAGAACCGTCTTAAAGGGATAGTTCACCCAAAAATGTAAATTCTGTCATCATTTACTCACTCTCAAGTTGTTCCAAACCTGTAAGAATGTCTTTCTAAGAAGTAAGAATGTCGGTAACCAAACAATTGATGGACCCCATTGATTTCCATAGACTTTTGGATGGAGTCAACCCATATTCTTCAAAATATCTTCTTTTGTGTTCAGCAGAAGAATGAAACTGTTTAGGTGAACTATCCCTTTAAGAACAAAGAACTTTTCCAGATTAAAGGTTGGAAAACAAAACTTTTGCTCAGATTTTTACCCCGATTTGCAGTGAAGATGAGTCAACAATAGTTGCCGAAAGCCTGTGCTAAACTGCAGATTAGATTTGGGCAGTCGGTAGGGCTGTAATCTCCTAGTCGATTAGTTGATTATTTGGTCGATACGTTCTGGCTCGACCAAAATTCTGATTGGTCGATTTTTTGCCGCGTTCATTTCATCAGTTTTGCCGCGTTGCCGCGTTCATTTCATCAGGTGGAAAGCACTAATTGCTAATGGGGGTGTTTTCAGAGCACCCCTGTTTCCCAGGTAACAGTCTGTCTTCAGAACACCCCCCTTGTTTTTACTTCTTTTGGATTAGCCCGACCCACCGGAGAAGAGAGACAGATTGAAAGTAGGCTACTAGAAGGTTTGCTGAATATTATTTAATTGTGAGAGCGTTTAATTCATAGTCAGTCCTCTTCTACCATGTCAACAAAGACATCGGCAGTGTGGCAGCATTTTTAAAAAAGTTTATAGTCTATTTGTGTCTCAGCCGCAAAGCTGAGCTGCACAGAGCGGCTGAAATGATAACGTTAGTGTCTGTCAGTTATTATAATACATATGACAAAAACAATTGTTTTAATTATGTTGCATATTCCTCAAAAGTGCTTGTGATGATATCACTATTTTCGTAAATCATAGGCTCTGATATTGCACAGGTGCACGTGATGCAACGCTGTCAGAGCCGACTGACTCGTGTGTCAGACTCATTTCAGTGCAAAATAATAAGGTCAAAAACGATTTAATATACTGCAAATAACCTACTATTTTTTTATGTTTATTTATAATTCATTTAGCCGGACAACAAGGCTATCAAGTACTGCGCACAGTGCACAGCTAATTAATTTAACGCTTTTTTCCTAACGTCATTTTTTGTCGATTTTTAGTCGAAAATTTCAGGACTTCAGTCGACCAAGATTTTCTTTGGTTAAATGCCCTAGCAGTCGGAGTTGACAAATTTCACACACAATAAACAACAAAGAAAAATTCACACTGTATGATCGGCACAGACTCCGATTTTTTAGCTTCAGACTATTATTCCATCCAATCGGAGGATATCCGATTATTAGAACACATATCGAAGTGTATGACGCGTTGCAAATGAAACTGAAGCTGTATATCTACCAGTGTTGCAATAAAATACAATAAAAAGGTCAATGATCCTGAACACGCATAACAGTGGTCTCAATATTTGACCCATCAGCACAGATAAAACAACTGCACCGACTCGCATCTAGGACTCATCTAACGTTGTAATCTGTAGCGTCCATACTGACTTCTGTTCTTTGTTCGTTTTTTATTAGGTAATTTGATGCTGGTAGTCATTTTTTCCATGGGCAAACACCACTCACATTTTCTTCATAAAACATAAAAATCTAGCTTCAAATGTCAGGAGAGAAGAAAAATAATCCTAGAAAAAAAAAGAAAAAAAAAAATCAAGAAGAGAGAGAGAGCGCAAGAGAAGAGAACGACTCCAGAAACTCTCTGAGAGACTGGGCTGTATCTGATATTTATGTGGAGATAGTGTGAACGTCTTGCTGCTTGGACACAACAGTGGGGCTGACCCCCCCGCACCAACACCCCATTAATTTACCTCGCCAACGTTGCACATCGCCATGGGAACCTCATTACCACACTCCCGCACTCTCCAGTCAGCGTCTTTGCTGAGCAGATTCAGTAGCTTTTCAGAAAACAGAGGATGAAAAAAAAATAGAGAGAGAGAGAGAGACACTGGCAGGAGTGAAATCAGCCTTCACCTCCAGTGTAGAGGGAGTTGGAGAATAACAACGAGTGAAGCTCAGATCAAAAGACAGCAGTTTTAATAACTTTCAGCCGAGAGGACGGACATGGCAACAGATTGGGAAAAAAAGGAGGAATATAAGAGGATGCGAGATACAGATAATGATCTGAGCGAATGCTGGCCCCATTAGACTGTGAGACGGTTTGTGTGTGTGTGTCCACCTGTCTGTGGACGTCAGGCAGCCACCGCTGTGCCGCTTGTTAGAACATGGAAGTTTGTGTCTCAGGGGAAGTACTTGAGCCGGAGGTGGAATTTCTCAGACATCTTTCACTCTTGTTCTCCATCCTTCATTTCTGTCTCACCCCATCTCCTGCCGTGACACTTTCATATTCAGATAAGCCAGGAACAATGGCGCACATGCCTGATTGAAGCATCGCGCACATACGCCTCATCACACCGCCTTGTTAGACCGACCAGGGAGGCAGACGAGACAAAGGGACCAACGTCCCACTGTGGGAAATTATCTCAGAGTTTGAATCAATGCAGCAGAAATGGCTGCTGGGGATCTTGCTTTTCGTTTAAGGCAACGGATGACTGTCACCACTGCATCATTCTGTTTATTAGAGTGATGACATTTAAACAATTTGGATATTTGTTTATTTTAGATAACTGATCCTATCCTCAACCTCTTTTTCACTTCCCAACAGAGACAGGAGTTGGTTTTTTGCACTAGTGCAATAAAATTGAGATAAAAAAGATGCATGCTGAGTCCGAAATCACGTGCTGTTTGAGTAGGTACTACAATTGAATTTGAATTTGAATTTACGTCGCGACCGTTAAAAAAGTACACTCTAGTATGAATATGGGTAGTGTGAATGAAATTCGGATGTACTACATCTGTCATGTTGTTACTGTCACATGACCTACCAGCATCAGTTGCGTCGCTTTACTTCTATTCATAAATCCTCTCCCGTGGCCTAATGGGACAGTAAAGTGTCCATCAAATGCGCACTTCAGAATCCTGACGGAAGTAGTAGGTTTTTCGGGGACTTTTTGCTAATTGTTTTTTCAAATGTGTATTTTGGACATACTAATCTTTTGGCATATTGTTGTTTTTGCATTCTATCTAGTAGGAAAGTATTCGATTTCGGACGCAGAGGTAGAGTGCAACAGTGCCCGCCTAATTTTTCAGTGGCCTTGGTTGGGAATTAGGAAGTATTTTTCCTGTAGGGATTTTTAAAAAGATGTCATAAAAGAGTTATAAGCCATACACCAACAGCTAAGAATCATAACATTACATTATCTATTTGAAGCAAAACATATTTGAAACTCAGGGGAAATGCATGCACACACTGGCTTTAATGAGGGAAAGAACTTCTGTCCCATGAGGAATTGCAAATGACAATCAAATTAAAAACAATGGAGAGCAATGGAGAAATATGAAAGTATGGATTTAGATATAGATTATGTATACTAAAGTGATTTATTTTACATTTATGCAAAAATGGCTAAAATGGCAAAAATTACTAAAATAAAAATAAAGCTAAAAAGTAGTATTGAGATTAAGATTAATGTAAATAAATTACTAAAACTAAAATAAAAATAAAGCTAATATTAATAAATACTATACTAAAATAACAATAGAATAGAATAGAATAGAATAGAATAGAATAGAATAGAATAGAATAGAATAAAAAAATCAAAAAATCAAAAAAATCAAGCAACTGGCAAACTGTCCATTCACATTTATTTTGTATCATGTTACACCTTAAGATTTAATTAATTCCTCTGCTAATTCCATCTCATTTTCCCCAAAGTCTGTTTAGCAGTGACTCCCTCCTGTTAATGAACATTGTTTTAACGAGTGAACGACTGCAATTGTCCAGATAATCCATGCAAACAGATTCTGTTTAACAACTGTGACCACTTTTAGATGCACACTGGTGCTTTGGCTCCTTTTTGGCTGAAGCAGGATACTAACCTGACTTTATGGTCACTCACCGACCACCCACTCGCCGCATAGAAAGTACTGCTGTAAAAGTGAACAGATTTGTGTCTAGATACGAGGGAGAGTGCCAATGGGCATGAAATCCACAGCCCCCGGAGATGATACAAGATCAGCGTCATAAAAGCCCAGATGGCTGATAGCCTGTGGCAGACCTGCAGGACTATAGATGGCCATTCCACTATGGCCAATTATAGCAATCGCAACATCTCCCAGGAAAAATGAATGGCTCGGAGCAGGCAAAGCTGAAAAATGGTGTGTCTGCATGTGGGTTTGTTTCTAAACAACTTAAACTGACTGTTTGAAAAATAGGAGGAGTACCATAGACCAATGCATCAAAAGATGAATGCATAGGAAACGGCCTCAAAGTGTATTCCGTAAATTACTAGAATGATCTTGATCTGTGTGGTGGATCTCCATGATCCCCAACTAGACTCTATGATCTTCTGGCTAGCTTTGTTGTTGTTGTTTTTTGATTTATTATCAGGCTTGCAGGAAGTTGAATAATTAATGTCATTGAGTCGCTGGTTCCTGCATAGCGAATCAAAATCCCCCTATTACAGGGGAACGTCCTCTTAAAGTTAAAGGAGAACTTTTTTTTGTAAATTTGGAGTGCTGTCAGTACAGAGAACGACAAAAATCGGTGTTGCCTACACCGTGTTATCCTCTTTTAAAAAAATTTGCATCCTGTTGACTTCAATGGGGCAAGTTTTAAACCTGCTTTTAGCCTCTTAACATCCTTGATGTTGTCATTACAAGTGCACAGCCAATGTGAGTGATTCCTTCGGAGTGAACGCGGGTCAATCTGACTGCAGTAGATGTGAAAGATATGAATAAAAATGATGTTATTTCAGCCAGCGCACATACCTGTATTTACATCCTGTTTTCGGTCAAAGTCCATAGTAATCGATTGTCGAGTTCAGGTAGGTAACTAAACCTATGCGCGTGAACTCAAAAAAATGAGCTCAATGTTAAAATTGACCGGAGTTCTCCTTTAAACTGTCATTTTTATACATGCGTATAAAAAAAAATATATACACATACATATATATATATATATATATATATATACACACACACAATATATGAATACTGAATGAATATATATAGTTGTGAGTTGTGCAGCTTAATATTTTTGGGGGAAAATGGGATACTTTGATAAAAAAAAAAGAAAAATTATTTAAAATGCAAATCTCTTTTTTTTTTTTAGTTCAACAACTACAAGAAAGTATATTTTAAGTCTGTTACATTTCCAACTTTTGCATTTCCAAAATTACCAGATTTTTACAGGTAAAGTGAGCAAGCCTATCTTTTTCTCTTTCTATGAAATTATCCATCCAACCTACAAGCATTCCCGTCAGTCAGTTTGTAATCAAAAAAAGCTCATGCAGGCAATAGAATCAAGGTGTTGGGTCGACCACATGGGCAAAAGCTGCTAATTAATCTGCTGTAATGATGAGGCAGCAGCAGCTCTGGCTGGAAGCCATGCTCACCTCTATAGCACACCGCAGTCCAGACACCCCCAGTCTGGCAACCTGCTGTATTTAGGGCCAAGTCGCCTATTTCCCATCACCCTGCATGCCTAGAAATCAATACTTAATTACCTTCAAGCCCTCCCTTTTCAGAAACACACACACACACTGGCCGGAATAGAAAACTCAACGTATACAGGAAGCTATAACACAAAAACACATACAGAAGAATAAAGCCGCCCCACAACCATCCATTTGAACATTCAGGATCTCTTTGCCTCGTTTTCTTTTATTTCTTTCAACTCTTTCATCTTTTCCTGCACGGCCGTTTTCTGCTTAAGCTGGAGATTACATTTATGGCAAGAGCACAGTGAAATATGGGTTTGTGATGATTCTGCATAGGCAAAGAGGTCATAACTCAGTCTTAATGAGAGAGAAAGAGAGCAAGAGGAGGCCCAATCAACTGCACTGCCTCTGCATTACCTCTTCACACATCAGAGACATTACCCTGACAGCCACAGTAAAAATAACACCTGACAAACTGCTTTTTGATGAAATATTAATGATCTAATAACATTAGTCAGCCCTCCCGCTGACCCGGACCTTGATTTTCTGAGGTGAGCTGATTGCGTGTGGTGAGCAGTTTAAAATCAGTGAAGTTGAGGCGGAAACGTCATGTTCAGTCACACGGTACTGGTGATACATGAAGCAGAAAACACTGTGTCATGTACAGGATGTTGAATTCCCCACGCTAATGATGTTTTTTTGTTTTTTGTTATTTTCTCTCATTAAAGTGGAAGCACTATGTTTATTGCTAATATTTAGGGCTTAGAATTTGAATGAAACCTAAAGCCCCGTTCACACCAATAACTGCAAAGATAGCTATAAAGATAACTATATTAGCCTCCATACCATGCAGCGGACGATGTCATTCTGCTTATTCGAAGTGCGTGCTTGTCTGTCACTTGAAAGGCTCGAACTTGTAACAGCAGGATGGATTCTGATTGTCTGTCAATGTTTTTATCATTCATTAGCTGGATAAAGTCGCTCTGAAATTGTGAATTTAGGCATTACAACATAAAAATGTACAGTATTAAAAAAATTAGATTTGGTAATTAGATTACATTTGACAGTGTTATTAAATAGTTGTTTTTAAAGATTAACTTTGCATTGGATGATGTTAAACTTAATGTAAAAATAATGAGAATGCACAATTAAATATCCAATACTGACAGATACTAATAAATTAAAATGTCTAGTATCTGCTGATAATTAAGACACAGTAATGGTATTGTACATCCCTACAGAGTGCAACAGTCGGTTTCCGGAAATTAAAATTGCATTCATTTTCTCAATAGGGAAACTGATTTTGAATGGTAACTTATAAACCTTTAAAAACAGACTTGCTGTGAGCTACGAGGTTGTTAATTGATGGTATTTGCTCCTGCTGAAGATGTCATCCCTCAATATTTCAGCTTATTTTTAAAATAATCGTGCTTAACAGAGGAATTCCTGGTAAAAAAAACTGCATTACCCATGATGCTGTACAGAAAGTTACACCAATCAGAGAGCTGAAAAAAAATAAGTGGCAAAAGATCTGCTCCGCCCACTCACCTGAAGCACTGCAAATAGCGTAATCTAGGGGTGCTTCTCAATATCCCTCCTCGTCTCCTCTCTCCTCCGTCCTCCATCCTATGACCTGGAAACCGATCGAGCTCAGCCATCTTGAAGGACATCTCAATTCTCTAATTGCACCGCGAAGAGTCGAGGAGTCAAGTCAAGTCAAGTCAAGTATATTTGTATAGCGCTTTTCACAATACAGATTGTATCAAAGCAGCTTCACAGTATTAAATTAAAATAATACAACAAGGTTTGTTTCTAGTGGAAGTGAGGAGGCTTCCAGAGGAGTCATAAGCGAGGATACACAGGTGTATCCTATGCGGAAGGGTTTTATCGACTAAAACGTGACGCACGTATAAATTCTCCTCCTCCTTCACATCGGTCACAATAATTTTGATTTATACTTTACCTTTGCAGTTTATATAAACCACACATCTCACATATTTCAACAGGGTATCTTGCTTTATTATTATTTATTATGAATTTCTTAAATAAACAAACTTCAACAACATAAGGGCAGATCCTCTGAGCGCTGCTGATGACGCTGTGTGAAGTGACGCTCGAGTGATCAAGTATTCCAATGTATTAAAAAAAGCTTTCATTCAATCCCTCCATCCTCGCGTCTTTTCCTTGCAGCCATATATATTATATATATATATATATATATATATATATATATATATATATATATATATATATATATATATATATATATATGTGCATATTTTGCAATAAACTTAAAATATAGGCAATTGTTTTTATATAATCAACATTTGTAGGCTAAATGAATAGTTTTATGATTCTCCATTTTTAGATTAGATTATGCTGTTCACAATGCTTTGTGGTAGTTTGTTCCCTTACTAAAGCCGTTAAGTACACAGTCTTGTACCTTTGTATTTTCGTCTGATTTTCAAGTACTTTTTGCTTCAAATCAAAGTTTGTAATGTTATGATTCACCTTGTAGCTGATTGGCTTGGTTCATGGCTTATCAACAAAAAGCTTATGGCTTATTTAACAAAGACTTTTTTTTAAATCCCTATGGGGAAAAAATACTTCTGGAAACCAGCGCCCCTGAAAAAGGGGCGGGTGCTAATGCACTCTATTGGTAAACACATACCAAAACCCTGGCAACCAAACACAACACCCTAGCAACCAGACACCAAAGCCCTGACACTAGCATCATGCTATCATGAAATGCCACTTGATTTTCTTCTCTTATTTTTTGCTTTTTCATAGAATAGTATAAAAAGAGGACAGAAAATGATGTTGCAAGCTGGACTTGAACTGTGTGAGTGCTAAATATGTGTATAGAAATAAACTGACTTGAGACCGTGATGACCGTGAAGAATGTCAACAAACTCAAAATTCGGCACCAAGTTACTGTTCTGGAACAAAAGCTTGTTTTTGCTTGAATAACAACCATAAAAAGAATATGTTAACAGCTCAATGGCTGAAAAAGTCTCTGGGAGAGTGACTGAGAACTCTAAAATCAACCCAGCAGCCCCTTCATTTCTCTCTGCCCCAGTGTTCCTGTGCCTCATGGACTAATCCAGGGGCTCGAGAGGTGAAATTAAACCATTATGGCAGAGCACTGGAAGCAGCTTTCATTAAGAGAGTAATAAATGAGCTGCTTTGTTTCTCAGGCTCCTTAAACTCAAGCCCGTCTTTCATAGATCCAGATCTTTACAGCCTCTCCGTCTGCAACCCAAACACAGACATGGACTCGGGTTTCACCTCTGTTTGGAGAGGCGGAAAGTGGGGGGTAGCAAATGAAAAGACGATGGGGGAAAAAAAGACCAACAAACTGAACAACTGCATCGATTTAACCGAGTATACAGCGGGAGAGGGAGAGTTAACAGAACCAATTATTGGCTGCGCTCTGGGCAGGAAGCAGAACTCTCTGTTGCTGCCTGTGCCGCCTCAAGTTTTAATTAAAACGCCTCTTTCCTTTCAAAAAAATGACAGTGCAGGGAAAGAAAGAAGACAATGAGAAAAAACAGTCCCAGTCAAAACAGACCCCACAACGACAACAGGCTTTTGTGAGGTGCTGGGGGAAGTTTGGGAGTTTAAAGTAATAAAGTAAAAGTTTACTTGAAAATTTTAATTCAGTCGTCATTTACTCTCCCTCATGGTGTCCCAAACCTTGATGCAGGGCACATAATGATGGCTTCTCACATTCTACAACCATTCTTTGTCGTTATGCTAGAGTAAATATGCCACCAAGCTATCTACAGTGCATTTACTCATTTTGCAGATGCTTCTGTCCAAAGCAACTTACGAAGTCAACAATGATTTATATAGAGAAAGTGTTATCCGAAGCAAACACCAGCTGATCTGTGATAGTCTTGAAGCATCATTTAGAATAGGTTGAAAATCATAAACAAATCAGTAACGTTTTATACCATATGGCATCATCTCCCAGACAAAGTAGAGCCGCCACTGTAAAATCTCCAGCTAGTATTATACACAAAAACACACAGTCAGTAAGGCAGGACTTGAGATTAACTTTTTTGCTCACCAGCCACAGTGACTGCATCAAGTTACTAGCCACTCAGCATTTTCACTGGCCACAAATTTGACATCGTTACCATAGGGAAAAATTGCCATATAGATATTTTTAATATTGTCTCATAATTTGGCAACCAGTATATTAGGCTGCTGTCACTTTAAGACCTGACGCACGGACCCATTACACTGTTTTATATAGCCAATATACTTGTCTTTATGTCCGCCCAGAGTAAAATTATGCTCAATACGCGCAATCCCTCACCGAAATTCACGCCCTGTAACACCAACAATATTCATCCAGAGCAAATGAAAAGAGTGAGGAAAGGGACGCTGGTTTGTGTATCAACTTGCTGGCAGGAGAGATTAACGAGCGAGAATGCGCGGCTGGTATTGTGTAACCTGCGGAGGAGTTTCAGATATTTCAGTACTGATATCGAAAAATTTATATTTTTGACTACTCTACATTGTACTTAGTTTATCATTTCAGATGCCTTTTTACAAGACTACAGCTGAAAAATGTATGTTAAATAAAACGTGGCTAGGAGTGACTGCATTACACGCCACCACTAAAATCCACAGGCATTTGGTGGGTTGTCGGGTGTTAAAGGGATAGATCAGCCACAAATTTAAATTAGCCCATGCTTTACTCAACCTGAAGCCATCCTAGGTATATATGACATTCTTCTTTCAGACAAATACAATCTGAGTTATATTAAAAAATGTCCTGACTATATATGTCCTAAAGTCAGTGGGTATATTTTTTCCATAAAAGTCCATCAAAGTGCATCAATCCGTGATAAAATTTCTCGAAGCGGCTCTGCAGGGGTTAATAAAGGCCTTCTGAAGCGAAGCGATGAGTTTGTGTAAGAAAAATATCCATATTTAAAACTTTATCGACTAAAATAACTAGCTTCCGGCAGACGGCCGTACGCAAGTCGACCTACGGCAAAAGCGCATCAATCATTTTTTGGGTGAACTATCCCTTTAAGTAAGCCTGAAGCTTGGCCTTAACAACCTTTGGAAACATACCACAATAATCAATTCACCCTGCCACAATCTCTCCTCCGGACACACTGGGGAGGATCCCATATCTGCTGACGGGGCCACTTTCCCAATGCGCCATTTGACCAGTCTCACACTGAGAAAGAGGAAGACAAAGAGAAAAAAATGGTGTTCTAGCTCTTTCTGCTGATTGCACTTACATATATTCGCTCTGCCCCCAACCAGGTGACTTTTAAATCATCCGATAAAATGTTTTTTGGAGGGTGGGGGTGGTATTGTGTGACGCAGAGCCATAAATCCAAATAGACAGCGCAGCACTTTCAGAGGGGACTGATTTTTATGGCTATTTTAAAGTCTAAACTCATGGTTCAGTGCGATAGAGTTGCACTGCTTTCCAGCTGTTTATTATAGCTCTTTAGCCCAACTTCTAAATGGATAACCTGATAATTGACACAAGATAATTATCTCCTAAGAACACAAACACGCCAATTATTGCATTAGATAACATTATCAAACCAAGTAGAATATTTTCTCATAACCAACTTAATTCTTCTTAGACATGTTTGCAGTTACCTTTAATCAGCTGGCCCGAATGTGATTTTTGGGGACGTTCGCCATTCACCACAGTTCTAAATGTGTACAAACATTTGCCCGTTTGTTTTAACGAGGCCATTTCAGACCTCATTTGCTAATCTAGTGATGCTGAAAAAGCCACAGAGCGTGAAGTGAGACAGGAAAATCAGAAACCCATAAAAGACATGAAACCAGCAGGGCTTTGAGGTCTGCCTGTCCCACTGTGATGCCACACACCAACACACAAACACACCCCCCATCCACCATCTGGTTGCCGTGTCTGGAGAGTCCAGAGAGATCTCTCGAAGGACCGAAGATGGTCTCGGTGAGCTGCATCACCCAGATGCCCTGAAGCAATTTATCAGGGTCCAAAACTGCAGCAGGAAGAGTGTGTGAGCACAAATACATAGATCGAAACACCTGGATACTTCAATCTGATTTATGACAACCCAAACTACCCTGTTAGCTGGTCACCAGAATATGCTGTGTTTTGGATGCTGGTGTCACATCTTAACCAATAAAACTTCTTTGATTAACTAGCTTCATAGTAATGCTGAAACACAAGCTAAACTGGCACTATAATAGAGCTGTCACCACGATATCATGGCCTAAAGAACTCACAACAATAATGATATTATCACAATATCTAAAGTTAAAAAAAATAAAATAATGAATGCTATTCATATTTAGGCTAACTTTATTTGTGTATTTTCATTCCAAAAAATAAATAAATAAATCTCACTCAAAAGTTGCATTTTATGACTACGTCAAGGTGCAATACCACCACCTACTATGCTGGAGTCTCAACCAGATGGCTACTGGAACTTGATTATTTAAGATATTATTGTATGTGTTGGTATTAACAAAATCAATATCATTATCTAACATCTATCAGTTATCATCGATACCAGTATTTTGCGACACCCCTACACCAAACCATCACTAGCTTGCAAAAACCAACCTGGGAACAAAATTATTCATATACTTCACATCAAGCCAGCATCAACCAGCCTGGATCAGCACTAACCAGCATAATCCAACCTGCACCATCATTAATGCTCAGCTTAACTAGCAATAAACAGTATAAACCAGCCTGAATCTACATGAATTTTCAGCTAAAATCTTACGCAAAACTTAATTAACCTACACAGGACCATCACTATCCAACATGTAACTACCTAGATCAACACCAAAACAGCACAAAACTACCTAGAACAGCACTGACCAGCATAATCCAACCTAGAAAGTCAAATGACAGTCAAAACACACACACACACACGCGTAACGAAAAGCAAACAGCTGTCCTATTTCATTTAAAAATCATCAGGTCAGCACATCCATAAAACCATGGCGGCCCATTGGCCCTCACATTAATATTTAATAGAGATTTAAATCGGTTCCTTCAGTCTTTTTGAGAAAGATTTCGACAAAAGGGGGGGGGGGGGGGGACTCGTATCTCTTTCCATCACCTTTCTGAGCAAGCATTCATTTAGAGCGATCTCATTTGCAGGTGCATTAGTGCTTTTCGCTCGCTGCTCTCTGAGTCTCAGGCGCTGCTGACAGCGATACGGAAGATAGAGGAAACATGTAAACGTCCTTTAACCCCTCTGTGCACAAAGATGACTCAGTCTTTTAATGATGAAGAGGTTCATAATCAACCGTACAAGAACAACTTCTCTCCTCCTTAGCGTCTGTGTGTGCGCGCAGTATTGCTGCTTTTGCTTTAACCATATGGCTGTCTAAAATACTTGATTCTGATTGGTCAATGGCAGCATTCTGAAAGAAGATCACATCACATGTATTTGCATAATGACTACTAAACTGAATTGTGTCTATAATTTTGAAGCAAATCAATATTAATCAATATTTCACACAAATGAATGTGTTACTTTAGAAAGTAGCAGAGTAATAACTAAGATATTATTACAGTCAGCTGGTCACCATTGTAAAATAAGAGATGGATAGATGGAAGAAAAAGAACATGGTCATCCTAAATCTCAGCCAGCATGGCACAGCAAGAGAGGGATAAGATGAATTTGCATGCCATGGACAAGTAGAAAAAAGAGAAAGGGAAATAGGAAAAGTGTGGTCAGCATCTGTAGCTCATTATTCACATCAGCTGCAGTAATTTCCAACACACAGATCTGTCCACCCTTAAATAAATTATGGGCACGTTGTGTGCATTTAGTCGACTCCATGATAGAGATTGATTGGAGAGAAAGCATGAATAAATCTTCACACAGACAAAAAACACACACATAAATGTCTGCATGCATTGTAACTAGGGTTGTCAGTGGATTTAGCCTAAATTTTAAATGCAATTAATCAAACTATCAGTCAAATAATTTCGATAATAATAGTTTAGATATATAAAATATACTGTAATAAAAATAATAATATAATTTTAATATATAATAATATATTGTAATAATATATATATAACTTTTACACTATAATAAAAAATTATAATATAATAAAAAATATTATACTAAGGCCTGGTTTCACAAACAAAGCTTAGATTAAGCCAGGAGTGGGTCTTAGTGGACATTTACCGGTAAGTAGCTTTTATAAACGTGCCTTAGAAAAAAAAAAACATTACTGGTGAGCATCTTGAGACAAAACAACGACACTGACATATTTTAAAAGATGCCAGTGCAAGTTGCATTCAGTTAAAACAGCTCAAACATACATTTTAGTCTGGGATAGGCTAAACCTTATCTGTGAAACTGGTGGGAAACTATATAAATTTATTTACACATATATCATTTAAATAAATATAATCATTTACGGACTATGTGCCAATGGTAGTACCATCTCCCTGCAATGTTTGTGGATAAACTTCACTGGGTTCCTTTGTCTCTGACAGAACAACGGTCAAGCGTTGGCTCAGTCTGAGGTGAAGTCATTAGATAAAAACTCTCTCTCACTGCAGCGGTTACGGAGGACAGAACGTGTGACTTCAGATCAGGCTTGTTTATTTGGGCCAGTGACGTGGGAACAAGGACTTCAGCGATGCACTTACTGACATGACCACACTCTCAGACCTTTTTAAATGGTGAGGGCTTGAGCGATGGTTTGGATGTCTGAGAATGTTTGTGTGTGTTAGGAGTCTAGAGTGCTTTCTATAACCTAGGCTATTTGATGTTGCCACTGAGAGAAAAATGTCAAAATGACAGCCCAATCGAACCTGCACTTAAAACCCTGACTGAGCACTTAAATCCTCCTAAACGCACATGAACGGCGAACAGATAAGAAAGCACACTAGAGTAAAGATGATCATGGCATTCTTCAAAATAAAGCTGATTTTTATAACCTGCATCAATCTCTAATCAACTCAACTGAAAATGTAAAACGTCGTTGATGATCCACACATCACAACACTGAGCCATATGTTTTTGGAGGTGACGGGTAAAAACGAGTACTTTGTGATTTCAAATGAAATTGTTTCATTTTTCACATTCTGATAAAAGATTAAGAAGCAAATAATGTGCACAGATGAATCATGAACAATAAGACCTAAAGCAAGACTTTTCGACTTTAAATGAAGACCAGACCAGAAGAAAGACTGTGTATTAATGTACTTGGTTAACAGAATATTAATAAATAATAATTTTAAAAACAATATAATTATGGCCATCGCCTTCTAACATTACCTGATTCACACATTAGTAGTGTTTAAAATTGCAAAGGCATGTCTGCATTCATAATTCATCAGGTTTATGGCGTTATTAGGCCCTGCTGGTGAACTGCGCTCACTGACGCATTGGAAACGTGTCAAAACGGAGTCACTCCACTTTCCACAAACCCAGATGGTCCCCCAGACCCTCATCTTCCACTCCCACCCACACACACACACACACACACACACACACAATTTGCTTTTTGTCTCCCTCCCCCATCTCTTTCATTCGCTCTCTCCGCTCTCTCATCCGACGCGCACATGGCTTTGACACATTGTTTGTGGTCATCGGGCTGGTTTGGCAATTAGTAGCCATAATCTGATCTGACTGATATAGGCTCAAGGAGAGTATAATACACACAAATCTACCACAGCAAACACACTTTAAACCACAAAGGCCAATTGCCTTTCAATTAGCCACTATAACAAGGGATCACTAACCCCGTTCCCTCCATCTGTCGCCTTCAAACACATTTCAACCTGAACGTGGGGGGGGGGCTCTCAAAGTGAATTGCAACAACACTTTTGTCTGTTCTGAATGTCTGAAAAGTAAATCAGACACATTAGAGCTTGCGCAGACATCATTTAGTGCTGATTGGCTTGTGATGCAAAAAAAAAAGCATGCACGATTAGGCAAAGTGAGTTACCGAGCAGCAGAGAGTTGAAAATAAAACCGTGTCTGAATTGTGAACTACACACAGACTTGAGCAATACCTGCATGAGTGTTTTCAGACAGAAGGACAGGCAAACAGGTTGTGTGATGGATGGAATTGGATAGGCAGTGGAGATGGAAACAAATAGAGAATCCCTTCATGTTGGCTGTGTGTTCATTACTGATCTGGAGACCAATCTCACGACACACACACACACACACACACACACACACAGCATGCCGAACTGAACGTCTGATTTCTGGCATGGCTGCAACAACCAGTCAACCACCATCTGTCAAATGCCAGACAAGGAGGGAGATTTTTTTTTTCTCCCTTTCTCATTTTTACGGTGTTTCTGCTTGATTTTCAGAATAAATCATTGACGTGACCTGAATACAACACAATACTGGTCTTCATCTGTGGTTCACAAAATTTAAATGTCCCTGAACAGGACACATATGTCTAAATACATATAGCAAGATATGTATACTCATCCAATATGGGTTTGTCAATTAAATAGTTCACCTGAAAAAGAAAATGATCTATGTCGTTATTTATTTACCCTCATGCCATTCCAAACCTGTCTAGCTTTCTTTCTTCAGTCAGTGGAACACAAAAGGAGACGTGAGGCAGAATGACAGTCAACATCCACTTTCATTGTGTGGAAGAAAGACTGAGACTGTCAGTCTCTAACATTCTTCTTAACATCTCCTTTTGTGCCCCATAGAAGAAAGCAAGTCATACAGAATTTTGACGATATAAATAGAGTAAATGACAGAATGATCTGGGTGAACTATCCTGAATGTGTGGTTATATTCTTTTCGCTTGCTTTTTAAATGTATCTAAGATTAAAGTGCATTATAAAAAGTCAGTTGATTAATTTTTACAGCCCAAAAATCACACCAAACCAAATGGTACCTTTCCAAAAATACTTTTTTTACCTCTAAGAAAACATTTAAATAGCCAAGACAAATAACATAAAAATGACATGTCTAAGCCTTACAGATCATACTGCACATTGCATCTTCAGCACACGTCTTAAGGTTACCAAATATCATTTACGTTTACCCACACACTAGTATGTGACCGGTAGACCATTTTGAACCAGCAACAAACCGGCTAGTCATAACAGCTTCCCTTGGTCATAACTGGACATTAGCAAGTCCAAGATGGTCATTAACTGTTTTTTAGCTGGTCCAGAGCAGGTTAAGGAAAAATGTTTTCTGGTTGCTCATACATTGACCTGCTATAAAACAGCTATTATGTTCTTTACCACAGTTACCATGTTAAAATCCAGCAGGGTTTAAGTAATCCAACCAGTTTCATTCATTCCTCAACATTCAGCACCACGACCATCCCGCTTCTGTGGAACCGCCACAGAAACTCCTTCTCAACTGCGTTGGAAGCCATAAAAATATGTTTCCATACTCAACTTAGTCCTCACGAATAAAGTCCAGCGCAATTTCCTGCTACGAGACATTTACCTGTCAAACCTGGAGCGCGACACACTCCACGGAGCGCGTCAAAAAGAGACAAACATCCACATATTTACCTTCCATCGCGAAAACGGCCGTTACAGCACACAAAGTCGTTATTAATCCCACAGTCATGGTAAAAGGCATTGGCCGCTGCCGCGGTGTCCACTTGATTTGGGAAAACCGGACGGCGTGGCGTGCGCGTAAAATCCGTCACTTGTCACGAAGGGTGATATTCCAGCGAGCGAGCGGCGTGGAGTCACATCGCAGGCAGTAGTAAAAGAGTGAGTGAGTGGATGCTGCCACGGACGCTGAGCGCCGAGACGAGAGCTTGGGAGACAACGGACCCCCCCCAAAAAAAAACCCCTTTAAAACGGATGGACCAATCAGAGACTGCAAACCGAAACCCACCAACCAATCACAGACATTCTCTCCTTTCAGCACGCATTGTTATTCAAAACAAAAACTTTTCAGTGATTCTCTATAAGGTGAGATACGTCTTCGGTTGGAAGGGAAATAGCGAACTCAGGTGGCCACAAGTGGAACTTCACAGTTCAGATTCAAAGGTGTAATCACTTCTCTCAAGTGCTTTTTTTATTTTGTTGTCCTTTGGTGCCACCTAAATCGCAAAATATTAAATTAGACGCTTCTCTAAATCAGTCTTTAAATAGCTGTCATCCAACACAATGTTGCTTTTTGACTTAAAAATCGTTTGCATGAAACCGAGTGCAGATGAGGTGACTAACATAAAAACGTATTTATTTAAGGCAATATATAAAAGCAATAATATAAAAACATTTTATATGTTATGTATAATAATAATACAGTTACATTTAAAACATAACTTACTGTACAAATAAATCTAGTTTTCTAGAAAGTTTTACAAATCCACACAGAACTAACTGGATGATGCTACTGTTGTAATGGACATTATAACAAAATTAAAAATGATCATGAGCCTATTCTTTTTACTGATCATAATTCATGTCTACATTTAGAGCAAGAATAAAGCTTGTGTCCCTGGAACATAATTCAGGTCTAAACAGGTGAAAGGTATTTGTCTAAAGACAGATTTGGCTCTGGTTTGCGCCTCTTCTCTTATGACTGATGGTTTTAGAATAAGCATTTGACATGAAACTTTATAAAAATGACACGGTCTGGGTTGTTCTTGCAACAGGTCTGTCAGGAGAAATAAATCAAATAGTTCCTTGTCTTTCTAATCATCTGGGCAAGCAGTAGTTGTAAATGATTTGAAAGCAATAGAAGTAGTAGGTCTGATATAAAACACAACATCTTTCATCATCCTGCAAGACTCCAGCCCAAAGGTAGACAGCAAATTACGACTGAAGTAATCTGCAAAGTGAAAGTGGGGTTTAAGTAAAGGCAGACGATTGGAAGAGACATAGAAAGTGAGTCAGAGAGACCATGCGGTTGATACATTTAAGGGGAGGTTCTACAGGTGAACACATTCTCGCCTTTCCTTTCACTTTAATGGGATTAAAAGAAACTTTGAAGCAAATAAAAACAAGATTGTGACTTCACCTATCTAAGCTTCAAACATATAAAATATGAATAATAGTATTACATTTGCATATTATGAAACAAAATGTGCATATTTTCAAAATGATGTAGATCCAACAGAAAATGTCACAATTGACCCTTCGCTAAGCCACGCCCGAAAACCACCACAGGCCAATCGTGGCTTAGCAACCGTAACTAGGCGCGGGAGGTCTGGCAAGCTTTCGAGCGAGAGGGAAACATGCCGCGTTGTGCGTATGGATTGTGCATATCTGATACCCGGTATCCTAAAATTTTGGACGGGGTGGTGGATTTTGTTCCCTTTCCGAAACCTAAAACCCAAAGGGAGAAATGTCGGGCGTCATCTTCATTTATATAGCGCTTTTAACAATGTAGATTGTTCCAAAGCAGCTTTACATTGATAATAGGAAATTAAAAGTAAAGTGTTTTGGCTTTATAGCAGCTCTAGAATAAAGTTATTGTCCAGCTCGTGGATCAAGCAGTGTGATTAAAGGCAAGACGGAGGCTCACTGACATAATTTAACGGTACTTAAAAATATATTTCAGCATTTTGTTAATCGACGGCTAAACTAGTAACGTTACCCCAATCTGATCGCGACTCTCCCGGTGTTAGTTCTAGTAAAAGTAAAAGTTAGTAAAAGGAGGGAACATCAGGGGGCTTGCCGGAGATCTCCAAGGAAAAGGTTGGTATGCAAACTTAATCAGTTCATAACAGTAAGTTAGTCCGACGTGTGAGCAGTAACGTTAGCCTGGCGCACTACAAATATAAGCGGGAGAATGTTATCATTGCAAAGTGGTCAGGCTAATGTCTTGTGTTTATTCCACGATACATATGGATAAGCTGTTTGATTTATAAATATTAGAATATTTTCACATTTCACTTACCCTGCTGTGCATGCACAGCTGTTCCTCAATTTGTGTGTTTCCCATTTGAATCGTCAGCATATGAGGCGGCTGCTGCTTGCGCTGGGACCTAACGTTATAGACTTCGTTAACGTTAACGTTATAGGCTCTCTCATATTTTCACCTGTCCGCCAAAAATGACTAATTATCTCCTTAGGAATGTCTGAAACCAGTGCATACATACGGTAATAGACGTGCCAGGCGCAAAAGCTTGACAGGCGTAGCAACAGTAACTAAGGAGGGCGGGGCTTAGCGAAGGGTCAATTCTTCTTCTTTTTTCATCTTCTGTTTGGTTTTAATATTAAGGCCAGATCAGTCAAAAGGTTATTTAGTGAAAAATGGCTAGAAAGATTCTAACAGATGCTCATGTAGAGGATAAGGTAGGTAGGTAGGTAGATAGATAGATAGATAGATAGATAGATAGATAGATAGATAGATAGATAGATAGATAGATAGATAGATAGATAGATAGATAGATAGATAGATAGATAGCACAAATATTAAGTATTCATCAACATAAATCATCAACATACTGTAGTTTGGTTACTTCTCCTCTAGAGCTAGCCTAAAAGGAAAACAGAAAAATCAAAGCAAAACCAAAACACCAGCCAAGCTAATACACTCCTAACCAGTCACCAGCTTTACCTGGGTCAAATTCCTTCTGAAAGCAAGTGTATGCTTTCTATATGAACCATGTCCCCTTAATTAACTATGCGAAATGTTTTGCTGTTAATTGGAACTCTATTCATTAGCACATTGAGCTTAATAAGCAGAGGATGTAAATGAGTTCGAGCTGGCTGTGCGCAGTGGGCCACTGCTGGGGAACCGCTGTTCTCAAGCACTGACTTTACAAGAAAGCGAGACAAGAACAAAACCGACCTGTCAGGTGAGCACCACACACACACACAAATGTGTGCACCTTGAGGTTTGTGTGATGTACGCAGCCAAACGGCTGTGCATGTGCCTTTCCCAGTGCCAGCAGAGTTGTTCTGAGAACTGCGTGTGCATGCTGAAGCCGTCATTATCTTCATAAGGGCAGGAGGAAGACATTTGCATTCAAATTGGACTCTAATTGCCCTGCAAAGTCAGGGACATTTTATAATCATATTTATGCAAACAGCACACGTCACAGTGTCTACTCTCCCTCACTCCGTTCCATTGGATTCAATTTTTGTAACACACAGCTCATACTATTTTGAACAAATGAACTAGAATTATGATTTTAACATGTTTTTACTTACTTGATGAGATTGCCAAAAGCTCATACATTTTACACAAAATCAGGTAAGAGGCTGCACACAGCGAGGTCATGTGACAGGAGACTAATCATTACATATTGCATATGAGTGTCGTTTTCTCTGAGGGGGCAAAATTGGATGAGAAAAGAATTGGACATTATAGACATTAATATACCCTAGTGAAAAATAAATAAACCAAAATGTATTTGAAATACATTTATTTTCTGGCAAGTACACTACAAATACCTTTACATATTGATGTCCTTGATATAAATATCCTACTTTTGGTATATTAAATTGATTCACTTAAAGTCTGCTAAATTGAAAATAAAAACTAATTTTGCTGAGGTCCATAGTAGGCTATATTTTATTGTGCTAAAATGGAACTATTGTAAGAATACTTTAACTTTGCACTTAAACACTGATATTATACAGAGATCATATATCCTTACTAAAAGTGTTATTAAAAACACATTTTAGGCTTAATATTAAGAAATGTGCATTGTGCAATAAAGAAGTACTCCAAATAAAGTTTAATTATAATATTTATATCAGTAAGTCTCAAGCGATATGTCAGTAAATATCTTGATGGATTTGTAGTATACTTAGTATGAAATAAATGTATTTTAAATACATTTTGGTATAGTTTTTTTTCACTATCGTTCTTGATGTGAACAGGTTTTTAGAGTGTATTTATAGAGTGGACTTATAGAGTGAATCTATGCAGCGGTGTGCTTTCTTTCTTCTGGGCTGAATATCCATCTCTCTAAGGTGTGCTGAAACAGATGGTGTAGACAAAGAGACCTCCCTAAGGGACAGTCATCAGACGGGGGCTTGCAGACCAAGCCTGTTGTATCCAGTTCTACAGTTATCAATAAAGAGGCCGTCCCACCTGCCTCGCTCTTTTCCAGTTCATCTCCTCATCTGCATCCCATCAGACTGATTTGGCATTGGGTGTCCTGCACCTGATAACACTCAAAGAGCATCCACTATGGTCATCTGTCTCTCTCTCTCTCTCCCCCCACACACACTGGCTAGTATCTCTCCTTGGTTCCTTCTCCAATACTGGAGAAGAAATTCAATCGTGGTTCAATAATCTCATTGAGGCCCACAGCCAGACCAGGATATGCTGACATGACTGTCACACAACAGTATTGCATTAGAAACATGCAGCATGTCATTTCCCCACTGAAATAACAGTGGTACATGGCGAGAGGCCGCTGTATACTGACAGACTATTGATTATGCCTGGCAAATTACATCTACAGCCTGCATGAGCTGAAACACCAGCACTGGCCCAGAAACACATTTCAAGTCTGAAAACACAGCTGTGTGTCTCAAATATACACAAGAGTGGGATCAACTCGGCCTGTGTTGGGAACATGCAGTCTGTTGAAAGCATTTAAGGCCAAAACACACCAAGAACGATAACTATAATGATAACGATAAATATATCGTTTTATAAATCATTCTATAGCTGCACGATTCTGGATAAATTAAGAAGCACTTTTTTTTTTCTTTTTTTTTTTCAAACAGAGATCACGATTCTCCCATGCAACTCCCAACATGCAATTTACTAGAGGTTCTGACAAAATGTTCATTTATCTGATTTAAAAAATGTTAAATTTTTCTGCGTTTTATATTTAAAAAAAAAGCATGGTTTGATTAAATTATTTAATGGCTGGGTATGGGATATAATCTCTTGAATAGGTACTTATTTTGAATAAGTAATAACTTTGTGACCGTTAAAAAAAGTATGTTCTCTATTAGTAGGAGTGTGTATGAATGAAATCCAGACGTACTACATTCATGGCGAATGTCATTATCATGTGACCTACCAGGGTCAAAATGTGACCTCAATCACCTCATGAAGTTGCATGCTTAAGTTATCATCTTGGGTGAAAAAATATTGTTATTGAGTTAAAGGTCACGTTAGTCAAGGGTCACGTTAGTCAAGCTTGCATCAGCTAACTCTCAGCTGATCCACATCTACCTATAGGAATACGACGTCTATCACTGTATATATATATATATAAGCTCCTTCAGTATTATCAGCAGCTATCGCGTTTCTCAGGAGCTAATTACCCTCCTCCCTCCCCAGCTCCTCCTCTCGTCAGTCAGGATTTGGCATTCTGGTTCTTCTTGAATCAGAATAAATTCTCGATTATGTTGTAGAATTAAATATATTTGCAAACATTCATGTTGGTTCCGTTCTGTTTACCCTAAGGGGGGTTATTGCTGCTCTTATCCATAGGCTGCACGGATGCGCAGGGAGTTCTTGCCCAGAACGGAACCATACCGCCAACTGTAAAAAATGATTGTGTTTTTAACGGTCAGAGATTTTTGCAGAAAATTTCCTTACTATATACGGTAAACAACTGTGATAGATCTAACGGTACATTTAATGTAATTTTGTTGTAAAATACCGTTAAATTGACAGTTTTTGGAAGTGAAAAAGAACAAGTCATTGTATAATTTACAGTGAAAAACCGTAAATTGACATTCCCACAATTCCCTGCGTGACACTACTTCACATTTGATGTATTTGTTTCTTCACAGTTTTCTTAGTTTTTACAGTTCAGTTATGACATTAGGGTTTTATGTTACATTTAATGTTGTTTAATGTTTATTGCATTTTTTAAATTTCATGTGTGTTACCATGATGGTGTTTAGTGTTTGTGTGAATGACACTATATGCTTCTTTATACAGTATATATTAATATTAACTTTGTTTTGTAAGTGCTGCTTGTGATGAGCTTTAATTCATCATGTGATTTTCATCATCACTGTGATTGGTCGTTGTCAGTGTATTACTATGGTACAAAACTTAAATAGGTCAGTAAATTAACATTATATCAGATAATTAAATACGGTTTATTACAGTAAATTTAAGTAAAGTCTGTAAAATCTAAAATGTTGCTACCGTATTTTTTACGGTAAATTTCTGGCAACCACAGCTGCCGTTTTTTTTACCGTAAATTTAACAGATTTTTTTTTTTACAGTGTATGGCATGCTAACTGACAATCGTATTTGATGATAGTGGTCCTGACAGAACTTAAATGTGAAAATGTCTAAACATTGAGAAGTTCAATCAAATACTGCATGAGTCAAGAAAGAGAGGCTGAATTCAGAATATGTACACTACTCTTATTATTTCTGCCATATCTAAGAATAGCAAGAATAAAACACACTGGAAATGGAAGGTCAAGTTCAGAGCATTGTATTGTGGGATAAAGAATTCCACAGAGTATATATATTGCTGTAAATGTTCAATATAGGTCATCCAGGTATTCTAAATGAACTAAAGAGCAGTATGATAGTATTCAATTCTGAACATGTTTTCGAAATGACCTACTAATGAGCTTCACCTTAAATGCAGCAATTTAGTCAAAGAGCATTTCAAAGAAACAAATGAGGTTTATAATTAAAGTTGTTTCCAAAACCTACAGTTGACCTTGAATATTAAAGCTGTGCAGTTCTTCTGCCTCTAATTGAAGCTAAAAATGCAAGGTTGCAAGGGGTGATGCCAGACAGCTTGGTAATCACAAGTATTATACCAAGTAATGTTTTTTTTATTTTTTTTTATTTTTTATGGAAAGGCAGTACACACTCAAACACAGGCTCTAATCACCTTGAGATTTCTCCCTTTGGAAACTTCAAGGGCATGAAGATTCAAATAGACGATTCATGTTCTCGACGTGGCATGTAAACAGGAACAGGATATAGAACTTATTAAAATTGCAACTAAAATGGTAAAGTATCAAATCATTAATTAAAACTAACATAAAAGAACATGCAAGAGCCAATACACAATTACTCAGATAAATTAGTTGAAATGCATTACATGAAACCACCTGCTCAAACATCTCAATACAACATTTTTTTCAATAACTGGCAATGAAGATATATGCTTTTTGGCTGCATAATGGTGGATCAAAGTATCAAAGCCAATTAATAAACGTGTGGTGACAGGGACCTCTGTGATGACAAAACTGGGAACAGCTGGGAGTGGGATATTACATTCCTTGGACATCTTAAACCTCATACTATGCTTGACTCATTTTATTAGTTACTTATAAGTACATTTTAGTACAGTACTTTAAACACTGATCTGTGTGAACATGTTTCTCACCTATTCCAAATTACATTTAGTAAGATGAGCACAATCAGCTGACACATGACCGACGATCAAAGTTGAAACAATGTCAGTGGTTTAAATGTTGAAAGTTTATTGCCAAATGGCTGTAAAAAGTTTTTGGTTTTTTTTTTTTGGACAAGATCTGAAACAATGTTTAAACAACATTGCAATAACAATGTTGTCTCAAATTGCAAAATTGAAACAAAATTGAAATTGAAACATTGATTAACCCGTGAATAATAATGAATTTTATTGTTTTACTGAGAGAGAAGATTTGATGAAAAAGTCAGTGTTATTTCTATTATTTTAATTCTTATTGCATTAATTGTCATTAGAATAACATTTTTGCTAACATGATGTTCCCATTATGTGGCCAAAAAAAAAAAGTATTCATATTCACAAGTGAAACAGCTATTGAACAAGAAGAAAAGAAGAAAAAAAAAAGAAGTAGGGCTGGACTTTTTTTTTATTTTTATTTTTTTATTGGATTGTGAAAAGTGAGCACTGTATACTGGAATGGTAGCCTGGCTAACGTCAGACCTCTTCTCATTGAGACATGGTCTGGGAACCACATGTTCATTTTCTCGTATTTGAGGCGTGGTTTACGAATGCCCAGAGCCGTTTATTGGGCACTATGAATGTCTATCAAATGCGCCTGTACGTAGCTCATAGCCAATCGTTTCAATTATACCAGAAGACGTATGTAGAGCGACAGAAATTCAACGAGGAAGAAGACGAAATAAACTTGCGTTCTAAACTACTTAGAACACTATCTAAGGCTGCATCGAAAGGTAACTTCGCATCTGATGCCATGTTGGATCCATAGATATAAACAAACTGCTTCGGTGTGTCGCATAGACCAGGGGTTCCCAAACTTTTCCATGCCAAGGCCCCCCAAATACCACTAGGTTCTGGCCAAGGCCCCGCCGTATTGAACCCATTGACAATACTACGGCACGGCACATGTAGAAATAAATAAATAAAACATCTAGGTGAACATCAGATTATGTGATGGTGTTTGATACCAGCCAATCAGAAAGATGAGATGCACCGATTACAATTTTCAAGGCAAATTCCGATTTTTCATTGAGTTTGACCTGCCGATACAGATTTAAGCCGATTCTGATTTCATTTTTATTTTTCTGATTTCATTTTATTTATTTTCTATATATATAATAAAACACCACTTTTACCCAAACTGGTTAATAAAAACAAGTTTAAATGGATACATTCTCTATAAATATTTTTGTCTTCATTTTCTTTTCTGACATAGCCTACTCCTTGTTAAAACACACTATACATGCAAATTATGTGCATTTTTTGAGTGAAATCATATTTATTTTGTCCATCAAAAGTGTGCTTTCACTTTAACTGAGCGTGAGCAGCGCTACAAAAATAGACTCGGCGTCGAAACCCTCCGCTTCACGCGGCGCCCGGGTGCATTTGAATCAGCATATGTCAGACTGAAAACCACGTGAAAATCGGCCAATTCTTGTCACTAGCCGATCAATCAGATATCAGATAGGCTATGCAACAAATTATTATAATGTTTTTTCATAACAATACTCATATGAGCAAATATTTATTTTTTTAACGTTTTTTTTTTTTTACTTGCTGCGGCCCCCCTGGCGCTCCCTGGCGGCCCCCACTTTGAAAACCCCTGGCATAGACGTCGTCATCGTCTTGCTGCTCCCTCCCCGTTCTGTGATTGGTTCCCTTTTTGAGGGGAAAATCTGGTCCATGGTATCCAGGCTGCCTAGCAGCATGAATAAAATCACGCTGTGTGCAAGGCAGCATGGGGAAACCCAGGCTACTGGAATGGATGCATTTTGATCAAATATTACAAAAGTAAAAAAATGCATAAAAAATGTTATAAGAAACTGTTCACAAACATAATGCTTTAAATTTGGCATGAAATAGAAACTTTTCCTCTCTATTATGACGTATTGAGTTAAATGACTTATTTGACAAACATACAAAAATGTAGGGCGGGACTTGGTTTCTTACAATTGGAAATTGTATAGTTGAATTGTTGATTTTTGCTAATTCCAGCATTCTCGAATGATTGACAGGTTGCTGAAGGAAAGGGATTATTGTCCCGCCCTCGCGCCGGTGCAAGCGTCATCAGAGAGGAGGGGGTTTTGTGTGGGGGAGCATTCATGTTTTTTAATTAGAGATTACAAGGACACAAATCAAAATAAATAAATAATGTGCACAGATAAATCATTTATAATAAACACTGCAAAATTCCATTTAAAAAAAAAGATTTGTCCATTTTGATTTCATGGTGACTTTAAGAAAATAAATAAGGTCAATTTTGATTTCATGCCTTTGATTTCATATTATCTAAGAGACTTGTTCTGAATGCTCTGGCAACACTGGGCTAGTAGTATTGACCAAAAAAGTTTAAGAAAAAGCTTTGTGAGTGAGTGTGTGTGTGTGTGTGTGTGTGTGTGTGTGTGTGTGTGTGTGTGTGTGTGTGTGTGCGTGTGTGTGTGTGTGTGTGTGTGTGTGTGTGTGTGTGTGTGTGTGTGTGTGCGTGCGTGCGTGTGTGTGTGCGTGTGTGTGTGTGTGTGTGCGTGTGTGTGTGTGTGTCAGGTACAGAACTGGGCCAGAGTTTTACACAAAACATAGCACTTTGGGCCGCTGCTACTGTCATCAGCTCTCTGAGCCCATTCATCATTTTTAATGGTGTCTCTCTGCCTCCTCCTTTCTGTGAGTGTGTGTGGATTTACGACAGTGTGGATTTTCATGCCTACTTCCGACACACTAAATCCAACCTTTGACCCCTGGGTCATCTCTAGAGAGGAACTGCAGCCTGGACCAATCAATCCCTGTTTGCTTTCAAACAAGGGAGAGAAACACACTAGATTTTGAACTAGCTCCTTCTGATACACATATCCATACGGGTAATTTTCACACAAAAAAGAATACAGACAAAAAACGGCACAGCTCACAGTGCGGTGGACAAAGAAGAAACAAATAGCCTACTCAAGGGGGAGGGTAAATGAATGCTGCTAAAATCAATACTGGTTTTGTTTGGGCCTTATTGATACATGTGTTGTGTGAGAGTGAGAGTAACAATAACAAAGAGAAAAGAAAGTCGCCCCTATGTTTTATAATTTATTCAAGTTTAAATGAACCACATTTAGGGCCCTATTTTAACGGTCTAAGCGCATGGTCTAAAGCACACGGCGCAAGTGCACTTAGGTCGTGTCTGAATCGACTTTTGCTAGTTTAACGACGGGAAAAATGGTCAGCGCACCGGCGCATGGTCTAAAAGGGTTGTCCCTATTCTCTTAATGAGTAATAAGTGTGTTTTGGGCGTAACGTGCAATAAACCAATCAGAGTCTCATCTCCCATTCCCTTTAAAAGCCAGTTGCACTCGCACCATGGCGGATTCGCTATTTACATGGCGGAATTTGATAGTGGAAAGACCGAACGCTTCTCCAGAGAGGAAACGGATCTGCTCGTGTGCGAGGTTAAAGGACGTGAAAATGAAAACTGCGTCGGGCTGAAACTAGCAAAAAACACACGCTACATTGGGCCGGGTGTATGACAGGGCCCTAGTCTGGACTAATGAAAAGATAAATAAAATAAATAACACAAAAGATAAGACAAATATTATAAATAAGCAATAAACAAATATAAAATAAAAAATAAACAAATAAGTAATATTATACATAAAATAAATAAAAAAAGAAATGAGATAAAAAAAAAAAAATTGGGAGCTTTATGATTTAGACAAAATTCATGTTTAGAATTTTCGTTTTTGGTTAAACTATAGGCTACCTTTAGGATGGTGTTTTAAAGTAAAAATGTATTCTTTAGTCTCTTTTTTTATAGCACATTTTTGTCCTTTTTGGAGTTTGACAGCCTCTGGCCACTGTTTAGTTCCACTATATGGATTGTAGAAGTGGGAACTTTCCTTTTGTTTTAAAAGAGGAAATAAAATTGAACAGGTTTGGAAAGACACGTGGTTAAAATGACAGAATTTTAATTTTTGGGTGAACTATCCATGTAAGGTCGCACTGTTAATTGAACCTGCAGGTGAAGTGTGGGTTGGCTAGTGGTTTTTAAAGTAGGTCAACATGAGCAGGACTGTGGTTTCTCAGGTCACTGCTTCACACAAACACTACTCCGACCACTGCTGAGAGTTGGTCTGAGTGGATTCTTAGCAATTTCAATGTAATTCGTAAGTTTACATTGTGAATTAAGTGACTGAAGCAGTTTTGCAAAACAAAGGAAACTTCTAGACACTGTCTGGGCTGATCCACCTCAAAAACATGATTAAGCCAGTGCTTAATAACTGCAGTTAATAATGTAAAAACAAACTCACAGAGGCAAAACAGAGAGCCCACAAGACTGGGGCTAAACGTAGATGAGTTATTAATCTACTCAACACACAGACAGATGGGTGCTGCTCTCTTCAAACACGCACACACACACGCACACACACCATAGTCTCCAAAGATCATGAGGCTGTGCTAAGATACATATACTAATGTGTTTCTTTCAAGTATGAATGGATCAGAGTCACCTCAGGATACAAATATCTTCATAATTGGCAAAAGCTAGAGGTAAAAAAAAAAAAAAAAAAGTAGGGAAAACAAGTATGGTATAAGGGCCCAAGAATACTAATGAGGCTTTTTGATCTCAAGAGGTACACTACTCACTTAAAAAAGTTGGGTTAAAAACAACCCAACAGCTAACCCAATGGTGGGTTGATATAGCACCGACCTATTGTTGGGTTATTTTAACCCAATATATTAGGTAATTAGTTTTACCCAATAAATTGGGTTACAAAAAACTAATCTTTTGGGTTATTTGGTCAAAATGCTTTAATCAACCTAGTATTATTATAATTAACTATTATTGCCATGTAAATAAATAACTCACAACTTAAGTATATTAACAATGCTTTATTTACATTCAATTAGACATTGCATTCAAAAGTTATTGTTGCAATTGTTTTAATGCATTTCCTAAAGGTAAGACATTGTTTCAATAAATAAAAATTAAAAAAGTAATGCAATTATAAACACCTCCAGGCACAGAATATTAATGCTAAAATTTATTTATTTACAATTATGTTTTAAGTTGTAAGAAACATGGAATACAAAAACAAAAATAAACAAACAAAACAAAACAAAGCTTGTCCAGCTTATCCAATTATAAACTGCCTAAGTAGGCGACAGTGAGTTGATGGAACTCCTTCATGGCACAGAATATATTGTGTGTTGTAGAAACTGCCAAACAGCTGCTGCAGGCTTTGGATACTCAATGTCTAAAACATAAAATAATTTAAAGCATGTATCCACAGCTTGTAAAAGGCTGTCTTGCTCTATAGTGCCGCTCCTTCCACAATGACGAAGGCTTGTGAGCAGTTGAATTTATCCCCAAGCTGCAGGACATGAGGGAATTGCCTCCAAATATTGAATGATGTTTGTTCCAACCTTTAAAAAGAATTTTTAAATGGTAAATATGCACACATGGATCAAATATTACCCAAAATGTGTTGTCATAAATGATGTACCTACAGGCTATAAATCAACAAATGCTATAAAGTAACAATTATTATTTGAGGTGTTTTAAAATGGTCTGGTTTTGCAATAACACCACAAATTTGCAAAAATATAACTTAAATGCCACTAAAAGAAAAGATGTAGAGTTTTGATTGTCAAATTATATTTATTTTAATGAACCAAATGCAGAAAAAATAATTAATTTTAAATTAAAAAATAAATAAATTTAAAAACACCAATTAGCAGAAATGAAGTTGTGTATGCATGTGTGTGCACTGCATTTGTGTTTGTGTGGGTGTACAAATGCACTTTTCTATTCTATACAAATGCACTTTTGCAGTCACACCTGTGTGTGAGTGTGTGTGTGTGTGTGTGTGTTTGTGTTTGTGTGCATGTATGAGCAAGCATGTTTGTCCCAAAATGCATTTGTGACTCAAGGCTTTCTTTCTGTGTGAATATGTTCTGATTTATTCTGGATTTATTGATGTAAAAAAAAAAAAAAAAAAAAAATTGGGAATTGTGTACCAAATAAGAACGAAAATCATACAGGTTAGTAGGGACATGGTGAGAAAATTATGACCAATTTAAAACATTTTGGTGGACTACTCCTTTAAGGAGAGGTGCCATTGGAATAATTTATTATCCTTCATTGTAGGCCTAGGTTCTAATTTTCATGAAGTCAAAAAAGGTTTTACTATATTAGTGATGCTGCTATATGCTTGCTACATTATCTCTCACCTGCAAATCTGTTGATTAATGTTTCAAGGTTCCACTTCTGAGGCGTTTCCCTTACATATGAATCCATAGCATCCTGTGTAAAAAAAAGTTTAGTTAATATTTAAAGTGAATTAACAAAAATAAAGCCTATTGTCAGTGACAATAGAAAATATCTGAAAAGTGTTATGTACCGTAACTGGCTATTGTAATAACTTACTATCTTATTGAGTCATAGTTATATTTTATAACTTTTAATCTTTATAGAGTTGTATAGATAAAATGTTTAATTGGTGTCCATATTTTGGGCTTTTAATCGGGAACATGGGACATTTCTCGGTAAATCGTTTATGAATTTACATTTGGGCTCTTTTTTTAACGCAGTTCAGCAGGAGCCATGTGCCACTGTTGACATGCCGTGGTGCAGTTTGACCAATGTTTTGCGTTACGTAGCCTACTATGACCGACCGAACAATGGTGCGAGAAGGCGCGATCTAAAGCAATGCAAAAACGCAATGAATGGCATCCCGGCCGGACGCATTTTTTTTTAGGTCCAAAAAGAGGACATGTCCGAGAAAAAGAGGACGTATTGTCACCCTAGTTTAACACTTTGTAGTATTTTAAATGCACACTGTAGTTGGGATAAAACAAGCAAACATTTGCGCTACAATATAGGCCAAATATAACTCAGCATACCTTCTTCCTGTAGCCTAAGTGACTGCGACACACTGGATGGATGGATGGACCAGGCTTCCTCTGGGTCTTGAAGCCGAGCGCGTCGGTTAATATATGAAAATATGAATAACTTTCCCACAAAAAATCGGAAAGAACATAGAAAGTTAGGAAGAGTATCACAACCAAGTATTAAGAAATTGGCTGGCTATATTGCTATATTGGTGTCGTTAGTCGCAGATAGCGGACAAAAAGCAGTCAAATGGGAGATATAAACATGGAAATAATTGGCTGAACATTTAAAAAAAAAATGCGGCAATAATACTATGTAAGAGTTTAAAGTCACTTTATAACGAAAAAACAAACAAACATGTATACATATGCATAGTGTAATATTAACTCACCCGTGTATCTTCTGTCAGCTGCGGGGATCAACCGTTGGAATTTGAATTTTAACCCAACGGGCTGCGTTGTTATAGAAACAACCCAATAAATGATCCGAATAACCCAACATAACGACCCAATATTTTTAACCCAGCTATTGGGTACACAGAATAACCCAACGTTTTTTAGAGTGTAACTATGTTTTTGTTGTCAATACATCATCAATCCTTCTTCCGCAACGTGTTTTTGTTTTACCCTGATTCAATATGGTAAGCATATTGTAAGAGTTTATATTTTAAACCTGTCAAGATGGTTTTCGCAGGAAATTGCGAATACTACGTCACTCACACCATGTGTGTCTCGCCACATCTGAAAATAGAGAAAAATTGTTCCGGCTACTTGACACGTGTATAGTGGGAGTGGCATAGGTTAGATGTCACAACGAGTGAAAAAGGTTGACATAAAGCATGCTAAATCTCCAACCTCCAGGGAATCACCTGTATTTCCATCCATAGGTACTCAGCCGAACAGAGGAGAATCTGCTGTCAACGCGACAGAGCTCGTAACAAGACAAGAATCAACAATGGCTTGGCTTTTCGAACTGAGGCATTTGAAATACTGTAACACAGAGACTTTTTTTTTTTTACTCAACAGGAGAGTAAGGTATTTTATTGAACAGATAAATTGCCATAAGTGGCTCTCTAACAGAGTTCATTGTAAAGAATAATTTCATAATGGTTGTTGTAGCACTGTTCTGGAAATACCATGTATATTAGTGGGTAAAGCTACAATGGGGTCTTCAGTCAGCTTGAGATCCTTTCCATCTAAACTGGTTATATCTCTTAAGCATATTAGCGAATGTTTTATGAGCAGTAGGATAGTCTCTTTCTCTCTTTTAGTTATGATAAAGAACCATATTCATCCGCACAGTAACGCAGAGCAAAAGCCAGTGGTACCTTCATTTTTACTTGCATACTGCCACTTCTCATCCGTTGCCAGCACTCACTCAAGAGTCAAAGCGTCAGTGTCTGGGTGATTAGTAATGACATCGCACTACCCAGGGGGCACTACGTGAATTATCTTTCATCTCGACAAATCACGTGAATGCAAACAGAGTCGGTCTACCCTATCGGAAGTTCCCTTTCAGTCGGTCACTTTCGACGTCACGTCGGAACGTACCGATGAATTGGGATCCCAATTGGGACATAACGTCTCTGTTCCCTCCTTCTGGGAACGAGAGTTACATGTAACCAAGACGTTCTCTTTATGGTGCTAATTTGAATAACCTAAATGAATGACATTGACACCTGATGTAAAGAGTCGTGCAAGGAATTACGTATTTCTATCATATAGTTCTGTGATTACTATGTTAGCCTGGCTTCAGGAGACCAAAAGGAAGCACGAGTCAGACACACAACTTCAACCTGTCATTGGTTGCTTTTCATGTCAGTCAGACGACCTCTCAGTAGACATTGGTCAACGACAGCTGCTGATGGAGTTCGGTCCTTCTGCTTGCTACGCGAGACTACCAGAAACAGTAATAGTTCTATGAGTAAAGCCAATAATGTAACGTGTTACTTAAAGTAACGTTCCCCAACACTGAATGTGTATCTGCATGCGATACACAAGCCTTGAAGCTTTCATAATTAAAACTTAGCCCCTGTTTGCCATCTTACTCTCGCAGCAGCAGTCATGGTGATCTTTTGTTTATTGGATTTGTTGGATTAATGAGCGTTAACTTCATTCTGTCACCGTTTGAGACTCTGAGCTGACAGTCTAACAGAAGGTGTGCAGGTGGCAGGAGGCAGTGAACCTCTGACCTTCATTCATAAGCATAACATCCTCCAGCGCCGAGTGGGTGATCAGCGAGATCTCTTACAGCTAATGTGACAGCGCGCGCAGCTCAATCTCCGGGTCCTGCTGGGAGGTTTATTTCATTATTAAAGAAAGTGAACACACACTTCTGACTCTGAGAAACACACAAACAACAGTTTCCTGGATGTTGGCATACAAACCGCATTTTTACCAAAATATGTCCCCATAAAAATAAAAATGACATTTTGTCCCCATAATGATAGTGATATTCTTAATCTAAAACTATTTTAAATTCTGTTTTTATTAATATTATACATGCGTTAATTTTATTTTTGTAATTTAAAAAAAAATCACTTTAAAATGTATTTGTCAAATACATGACCATTTCAATTAACTAAAAAAACAGTGATCAAAATGGTGAAATACAAAAACATGTACACTTTCCAGACTGTTTTTTTATACCTAAAATACTTATTTAAATATAAAGAAATAAATACAATAAGTGAATAAAAACAAATAACTTAATATATTTACTTAGTAAACAAGTGAAAATATGGGTCTATCTCTCTGTGTTGGCTAATGCAATGCAAATCTCCCCAACATCATACAATTAACTTGGAGGAAAAGCAGAGCCATTTATCAGAGCCACAATGAATAATGAATTTTCTAAAATTAAACACATAAAATATTTATAATTAAGGTCATTAACCATTTTCGGGGTTAATTGGTGTTTCGTTCACCCCGAATGTGTGTCAAATAACTTTTTTTGGAGAAGGTTACCCATTTGGATGCTGTCTTTAATTAGCTAGTGACACTACTGACCGCCAGTATCATGACAACCATGACAACCACTCTTCTTGCTCATTTAAAATAAGAGTTGTATAGACATGAATCTACCACAGAGCTCTAGCTCATTTAATGACAACAAGCTGCAAAAAAAGAAATAAAAATCAGATCAAGCAGAGCTGACTGCTCAACAGGCTGAGGTAGAGTTACGGGCTGGAGTGTCTGTGAGGAGATATGTGGTCAACAGTCCTCAGGGGCAGGGGCGGAAGGACCAAAAAAAAAAAAAAAAAAAAGAAGAGTTCCTTGTTTTTTTTGTTTTTTTTATCCTTTATTTCCTTGGCATTCTATGAAAAGACGTTGATACAATTAGAATGCATAACACATCAAACGAAAATAGGGAAATGATGATAATATTACTAAATATTATTTAGCCTACTTTACCAAACAAAACAGTGAGATAATTATGAGGAATTCATGTTTAGTTTTGTTGATGTTGTAAATTTTATGTATGTATTATTTTAATTTTCTCTATTCTGTCACCTGATGGAGTTTTGGTTCCTTGCCACTGTTGCCTTGGCTTTTGGCTTGCTTAGTTGGAGACATTTAATATTCAACAATATTATAGATCTGCCTTACTTAAGGTAGACGATGACGCAATTTTCTTCTAGAAACAAACTTTGTTGTCTTATTTTCCTTATCACTGTGAAGCTGCTTTGATACAATCTGTATTGTATAAATAAAGGTGATTTGACTTGACTATTAAATGCATTAAAGTGTTAGCTATCATAAAATCAGTAACACTACAATGAGGTTTCATTAGTTACATTTGTTAACATGAACTAATAATGAACTGCACTTCTGCAGCATTTATTAATCTTAGTTAAAATTAATTTCAGCATTTACTAAAACATTATTAAAATCAAAAGTTGTATTTGTTAACATTAGTTAATACACTGACTGTGACATAACATGAACAAGTAAAAAAACAGGTGTATTATTATTAACAAATACAGTAACAAATGTGTTGCTCATGGTTAGTTCATGTTAGTTAATACATGAATAATAAACAAATGAACCTTATTGTAAAGTGTTAAATCAAAGATATAAATTCCTTACAATTTAGAGTTGGATTTCATTTCAGTGTATTTCCCCAAGCTAATAACACTTGCCTTGGATAAAAACGAATGACATTGTCATACTCAAAATGCGACTGAAATCGAGTTATACTTTTATTTTAGTTAAGCACAACTCGCATGCTGCCGCAACTTTTACAGTAGCATGGTAGGATAAATGTAACTTTTCCACATTAGCTTAACGTTACCTGCTGCTCGTGTAGTTTGAAGACTCGCGGCGAACTGCTGCGTATATAACTCCGCCTACCACTTCACCTTCGCCAAATGCTTCCGCCAAAAAAAAATTATAGGCCTATATAATATATTTTTTATTATTATTATTGTTAGTGGCAATAGTGTATAAGTGTATTGTTATCTATTATAATATTTATAAGTATTATTATTATTATTTACAATTATCAGAGAGGGGCACAAGGAGGAGTCTGCCCACAGGAGTCTACCTACAGCCGCTGAAGAGCAAAGCAAGAACTCGCCCTGACAGAAAGCTTTATCACATCTCCATGACACATAAAGACGCTTGCCTAATCTCTTTCTGAAAAGCGTTTGAACTTTACCTCTCTGAGCTGGTAGTCTTGTGAGAGCAGCTGAGCTCTGACTGATAACACACAGCATGTCTGAGGGGAAGGGTCAAGCCATTAAATCACACTCTTATCTGCCGACACAATGAAAGCATGCCTCCATTTCTCTTATTAAAAAAATCTGAGATCTGAACCATCTGAAACCCAACAAATACCTTTGACTGTGATTTCAATATATTAAAGTCAGGTATTTTTTTACAATATAATAATATAATATAATATAATATAATATAATATAATATAATATAAAATAAAAGTCAACATGAAATGGTATTTGTTTTTAAATTATATAATGAAACAAAAAGGACAAGCGTAAACTTGACTTTATCCATTGGGAATTGATCAGATTGGGAAAAGTGGCAGAGCATGATGATTGATTTTGATTCCCAGGGCAAAATGTATGGCTTGAATTTATAAATAAAGCTTTACATAGTAACTATACAAACATACCCAAAGCTTAGTTATACATGTCTGCCAAATGCATAAATTATTATATAATATAATTTTTTTTTTCTTCTTTGGAATAACATGCACCAATTAATAATCATGGACAAGTCCAGGAAAGTACATTTTAATTTCATGTTGATTTTAAAACTCAAAACGTCTCCCTTGGTCAGTTTACAGTGCGTTATGACTGGTATTATATGCGTGACATTATTCATATCAATTGTTAGGACTTATCATGAAAAGTATTACAATACCCCTGTGATACCAATCGGTCGGCTTGGTGGTACAAAGACAAACCTTTTCTGTGACATTTCTGCAGTCTGACAGAGTAATCTAAACAAACTTCAAGTTCATATTTCAAGTCCCTTGAAACATGAAGAAGATTTTTTGAAGAATGTCAGTAGCTAAACAGTTGATGAGATTTTTTTTCCATACTATGGAAGTCAATGGGGTACATCAACTGTTTGGTTACCGACATTCTTAAAATATCTTCTTTTGTGTTCAGCAGAAGAAAAAAAATTAATACAGGTTTGGAACAACTTGAGGCGGAGTAAATGATGACAGAATTTTCATTTTTGCGTGAACTATCCCTATAAGGCAGGTATCTCTCAATCCATCAATGACAGATTGATAGCCCATCTTGGACCAGCATTGGAACATAAATGACCATCTAAAAATCAAGTTAAACCAGAATTTTCCAGTAGAGTAGTATACTTCTCAAAAACCATGTCTAAGATATGATCCATTATCTCTTTGCCATTGCAGTACAGTAGGTGTGTGATCGAGAGAACAGGCCTAGCACTGCTGTGCCACAAGAGCAGACGGTCTCATTCACACGGCGCAAGAAGAGGGATGAGCATTTAGACAAACAAATCATTTGAGCTCAAGATTGCTCCGGCAGCACAGAGCTGTTCCATTATCACGCCTCGGCTATCTGGGTAACGCTCAATTACAGTGTCATTAGGCTGAAGAGTGGAGCTGCCAGTACTTGGAAACTGGCTGACGAGAGAGAGATTGAGGCATACACTGAACAAAGAAGATACTAAAATAGATTTAAATAATCAGGTTTTGCTCAGTAAGGCCAGGCTTTGCTGAACCATTACATTTTAAATCCAAGCAAGCAAATTTTCAAAAACCTGTATTCCCAGGCTATGTACTGTATACTGCACTGCTGAAACTAAACGTTCTGTACTGATGATTTTAAAAACAAGAACTACAGGTGAATTTTGAATTTACAAGATAAAGCAAGTCCAAAGTCATAAGCGAAATTATAACTTAATGTTGATTAGCCCTGGGTGGTTTATACTAGTTGAGTGTTTTTGGAAACCAGTAAAAATATTCACTGGCTATTTAAGCAGTAGTATTACTAGGTAGTGCACTATTCCACCTTTGTTTCCACATCCATGAACATAAAACTAACAGCGCAAATACAATTTCAGCACAAAAATCTGTCACTCAAAATCCTTTTTTAAAATCTACCCAGAAATTATGCAATGCAATGGCACTTATAAACACTGCACATTAATAATGCCATATAAACATATGCAAACATATATTATTAAACAGTATGAAAATCGAGCCTGAAATGAATGAAACAAACTAATTTGTGCCATACTGTACGTAATCAAATCCTTTAAGAAACACATTCACTAAATGAAACTGCATTAAAAAACCATATAAAAAGATACCAATCCCAGGTTGTGTCTGAAAGGCAGGGTAAATCCACATACATTCTCGAGCAGAGCGAATATCCAGAAAGTTTTTTTCCAACCATGGAGTCCAACTTCTCTGGCCTCTATATATAAACCACGCCCACTTCTCTATTGCTGTTTACCTTTGATTGGCTTATAGAGTAGTCAGTACTTGATAGAATAAAGCCCCTTTTTCAAAATAGCAGCACACTTGTAGTCTTAAGTAACTACAGCATTATGATGAAAATGAATCTTTCTACATAAACGGCAATTCAAATTCAACAGCGTATTCTTACAAAATGGAACCTTTTTCCACAATTCTGACTATATTTCTCACAATTCTTACTTTTGCTTAGATAGAAAGTCAGAATTGCAAGATAAATATTCGCAATTACCCTTATTTTATTATTATTATTATTCCATGGTGAAAACAAGCTATTCAGCTATCAGTCTCATCCATACTGATTGTTTGATTGATTGATTGATTGATTGATTGATTGATTGATTGATTGATTGATTGATTGATTGATTGATTGATTGATTGATTGATTGATTGATTGATTGATTGATTGGTCAATCGCGGCACAATGCAGTCATTTTCTAAATTATCAGTTCGCTAATCACACACTTTGCACCGCGGACTCGCTCTCTCTCGTTTCATAACACATGCAATTACCATTTTTGTTAATGTTTCAGGCCCATTTTGTATGGGCTATATTTCTGTATGATACAGTACAGCTGTACATACAAATATTAATTGTTTTCAGTGTGTTCTGTGGAAAACACAAATGCAGACGGTACTAAATTAGCCAGTGACACGTAAACAGAATAGACAGGCAGGATGATAGCCAGCGCATTGACCTTCTGATTTTAGCTGAGACCTTTACTGGTGACTGGCTCCTCGCTCACACAGAAACACAGCACTAGCTTCACATAACTACGCTCACCACTCGGCCATCCCATAATCTTCCTGTTATCTCCATGACAGCATGCAAAAGGGCTCGAGGACAGGAGCGCACCACTAAATGTCAGAGTTTGAAACCAGAAGTCACTTTGCAAACAGCTGAAATATTCCTGTGTGAGCCTGGGGATCAGACTTGATACTGTTGTGGTGAAATGAAATATTAATCTAAGAAGACACCAGAGACCGATTCTGACAGTGGTTTTGTTTTCCCCAAAAAAGTTTGGCTTTTTAAGAAATGCTTAAAAATGAAATACTCTGACTTCTATAGAAATGTTGCTTTTATCTTTTGCCTACTGTAAGCCTGAAACAAGCCTGCAGGGCAGACCACAGGCAGGTGTGCTCATATAGCCTGGCCTGCATTTAACGAATTCTGCACAGTTGTATAATTTATTCATTTGGAAGAAGCTGAACTAAACTCTTTACTCTTGAACAAACCAAGTGGTGCTCACTGCAGAGCCAAATGACCAGGGTTGCCAGGTTTGCATAACAAAACATCCAAATTGCTATTCAAAACCCAGCAAATCACAGCCAAAACTAGCAGGAAACACCACGGACTTAGCAGCAGTGCAAATGATATCCAGCTCCTCTATCTGGATGTAATGGGTGGAACTTGACCTAGTCCAGCCCCACCTCTGGATCTAATGGGTGGAGTCTAATCTAATTAGGTTTAGGGCAGGGGTGCCCAATCCTGCTCCTGCCAATCGACTGTCCTGCATAGTTCATCTCCAACCCTTATCAAACACACCTGAAGCAACCAATTAAGGTCTTTAGGATCACTTGAAAATTAAAGGCAGGTGTGTTTGATTAGGGTTGGAGATTAACTGTGCAGGACAGTCAATCGGCAGGAGCAGGATTGGGCACCCCTGGTTTAGGGGGTTATGGCTAGGTTTAGGTTGTCAGAGAGATGAGCTTCAAAACCAACGTGCACACAACGTGGATGTGTGCAACGTGCAAACAGAAAAACAGAAATGTCAAATTGTCATTTAACAAAGCTTGCTCACCCAATAGGTATAAATTAGCCTTAACAGTCTGAAATACACAAACAACTAAATATGCAATCATCGTCAATTATGCTGTGTTAAAAGGATACTATTCTCAAATTAAAATTGTGTCTCTTTGACCTAGACATTTCAAGCTTCAGTGTTGAAATACATAGATTACTTTTAGTTTCTTGGTTACATGTCATTTTGCAGACACCTTTTCCAAAGTGACTTTTTGACACCAGAAACTAATTGCCTTGAAGGTCACTCTGGAGCAGCCTGATATTAAACGCTTTGCTCATAAAAATGTTCCTATTTCTCAGAGATACAGAATATGTCGCTCGCTGCGCATGACCCTGAGGGTCCACCAATCAGAGGAGAACAAAGAACTGGGACACTGTCCAAGCCCGTTTCTGATTAGCAATTCAAAGAAAATTCTGTTGGCTCAATGAATGTTGTTCAGTCAAGCTAGAGTTATGTCTCTTAAAGTCCCCCTGTAGTCAATAATTGTATCCCTTAAAACTCATCTTTGATCACCAAAATGATATATTGAAAATGTATTATGCCTTAAAATAACTTGAATATAACTCTACACCCTTGCCTCATTTAATATAAGCAGTTCTATGGATATGCGAATCAGCCCCGCCTCCACTCACTCGCACCAGATCCACTTTTTCACAGGACTGGTTACATGGTAGTTTGTGACGTCAGAAACACCAGCGATTTCAAACAGTGTTTTTGAGACTGTCTTTGGTTCACTGCAGTTTTAAAGAGAAAATACTCAGCAATGGTGTTGACTTATGAATTTACACACGGTTTGTCTGAAAGCATATTAAAAACACCACATAGACATATAAACAACATTAAAAGCTTGATTTTTGCCACAGGGGACTTTGCATTTTGCACTGCTGGGTCTAGAGAGATACAGTAATTGGCCATTCACAATACCACGCCAAAATATTCTGTCGTAAAATGTCTGTAATGAGTTTGTTCCAGTTTGGAAAGTCTTTTATTCATGGTCCTAGCTAAGCCACACATTACATTTACTATTGCTCATACCTGGGGATAGAGATTTCAACAAACCTCTTGACTCTTCTTAATGGTCACTGGTCAGCATGTGACTATTGTGCTAATGTGCTATTACTTTTAAAGCAATCAGGCTCATGATTTTCACATGCAGACAATACCATCCAGAATACCTAGGACGTTTTGCACTAGAAAGTACAACTCAAATCTTTTCCCCAAAAAATGTAAAATCTAGTTATATTATATATGCACTATTATTTTCCCCAATAACAGGAACTATTTTCTCGTTTTGATGCTTTTCAAGCATATTACAAATGTTATGAAGAAATGACATGCATTGATAAAAAGCGCTGTACTATTTGCATCTTTTTATTAATGCACCACAGAGTCAGCTCTTGGTCAGTCATCGCTCTCTTTGTTTTTCTCTTCGAAATATTTCAAAGACAGCTGCTCATTTTCATACTTAATCTGATATTCAAAACAAGGCCACAGAGGGCAGACTCGATTAAACTCTCTCTCTCTCTTCCCCCCATATTTCCATTTTCCGTCCCATAGACTCTGACTCGCTATCAAATTGTGTTGAGATCCTGTTAAACTGCAGTGAGGTCCTGTTACTTGCCAATTTCTCAGTCAATGATTTTTCATTTTCCCCAAAGTCCCTGGATTCAGTGCTTGTTGGAGAGCTGATGGATGGGCCAATCAGAATGTATGTATGTGTGTGGTGGGGACAGGGGGGTTCAGTCTAGGAGAGGGAGTGATCCGTGGCCTGTCGGCTGACAATGCTGGGAGGGGGTGGGGGCACTCCAGGCATCTGGAAAGCAAACAACAGCATTAGGGAATGCAAATTGAAACTGCAGACAAGCTGGAAAGGCTCTATCACAGACGGAATGTAGCACATCCTTGTCTCCTTATTGAAATATATCAGCGAACACTTTGCCCTAAGGGATGTTTAGCATTACGAATAACCTGCGTGGCATAATCCGTATCTGTGCCAGTGAATATTCAGCGAAAACACAATTCGCTCCTGTGAGTGACTGCAGATATATTACCTGTTGCCGAGCTCATAGCCTTCGGAGCGCAATTTGTTTATGTCAATCAAATGTAAATACAGCATTTGCCTCTCATTTTCACATCTTGCCTGCAGTTAGCCACAAATGTTGTGAGCGATGAAGTCAGCAAATGATTGGCTGATTCAATGCACTCCCAGAGGAAAGAAAAATTAAAAATGAGATCTCTTTAACGTCCCAAATGTTTCTCCTAAAAATGAGGTTACTTTAACATCAAATGGAGACTTTTGCTTGAGTCTCCTGATACAAAAACTCTAACACTCTCACAACGGTCTCCTTTAAAGTTTAGAAGAGATCTCATCAACATCACACACTGTGCTCAGATTTTTCTCCTTACCCAGGATCACTCACATTTGTCTCCTTTAAAGATTCAGAAGAGATTAGGAAAAGCAACTACTGAGCAATATTTTTTTTCCTCTGGGCCAGACTGTTTCTGACTCATATGAGATTCACCAAAAAGTTTTCTTTTTACTAGACAAATGGGGAAGTCTGGATAGTTTTGAATTGGAATATGGAATATTGACTTGGTCCTGTTGGGCTCCACCAGGTTGAATTAACAAAGAATTTGGAGAGTAAAAGGAAACCATGAGCGCATGACGGAGTTATTCCGCACACCCCTCTATATCCTTAATTTTGTAAATAATAAGAAAACTGAATCACTCCTGAAATAAAGAATACTAACGTTTAATGGAATTTTTAAATGAATACAAGCTTTGTAATGGAACCAAGCTCATTTCAGATTAGACAATTAAATGTGTGTGTGTAACAGTATGAAAGTGTATTTGTACTGTAATATTCTTTAGAGAGTTTGTGTGCCAACAAGTTTAATAGATTTTATGACTTTTCTGAGACTGATTAAATTTAGAATGACACACTACCATAATATTCATTCAAAATATGCACTTTTCTGTGTAAATATAGATTACCAACTACATTAGAAAACGTATGGCCAGACCAAATGGCACAGATTAAAGCATCCCACAATGCAACACACTAAACTTTACATTAATAAACAATAATACCATGCCAGGCACAATTTTGAAAGTCAGTATGAAATAGAAGTCGCATTAGTCCTTTCTTCGCTATTGTGATGTATATCCGAGTGAAACAGCATCTCCTACAAGAAAAAATATAGGGAGGGACTTGATTTTGCCCATCGGGAATTGATTAGGATGGTTATGGTTTCCAATTGCTGTGATGTTATAAGGCAAATTCATTTGCATATTCCTGCCTCCAGAGCAAGACATTGACGAATAGTTATACACCATCGCACCATAGGCCCCGCCCACTGGTTCAATCGCTTCATTCAGTTGCTTCACTGACACACTGGATGCGAGCTTAGCATCTTGTAAAAAAAGCAAATAGAACCCATAATTATAATCACTGACGCTGTCTATGATGTATACATACAGTTGCCCGCTCACTTTCTGACATAGCCTACTTCATGAGCTCGAGTCTGCCGACAAGAGAACAAATGGAAGAGCAAATGAAAGCGTGAAGAAACATTTGCTTATTTGCTCATTTCAGTAGAGACTTCAGAAGGATACCAGTGTCAGGAACAAGTGGATGCTTTATTTTTAATGACATCCTCCCACTGCGCAATGCGTCGTCGGAGTGACGTCATTTTCATGTAATTTTTGGACGTCCAAATTCGGTCCATTGAAGGGGTTGTTTTGTGACGCCAGGCGACGTCTTTTTTCGACGTCTTCCGCACGTCTAATGTTGACGTCCGTCCATAAAAGTTCATTTGTGGGAAGAAGGAAGGAGACGGGGTCGGCTTGCTGTGGATCGTGTGTTTTATTAGATAAGTCTTTTCCAAACAATAATCGCGCTCAGTGCGCTCAAACAAAACAGCGGCTTCGTAGGCTTCTCCTCATGAGACCACACACACACACACACACACACACACACACACACACACACACACACACACACACACACACACAATAATTAAATAATATAAATAATTATAAATAATCTGTATTCATATGTATTAATCATGTTGATAATAACAATGTTGATATTTGTAAATAAAAAAAATAGTACATAGTAATCATATAAATTTCCTGCACCTGTCATATAGACGTCCAAATGACGTCCAAAAAAATTACCCAGTTCAAAGGTCCAATGTTGAACGTCAATATGATGTCCAAGTTGGGCCATGGTTGGACGTCCAAATAGTGGACCTAGTTTGGACGTCGAATAGATGTCCAGAATTGGTCATGGACCGACGGACCCAATATAGACATGATCTGCATGTCTATCCAACTTCCAATGTTTAGTGGGCTGGATCATGTCGGAGGAATGTTTAGCTCAGGAGTTTGAATGCTTTTTGTTTTGTAAACGAGGCACAGTGTAATGCAGAGATCTCAAATAAACTTTTGTTGACAGATGAAGCAGTCAGCTGTATTTGGATCTGATAGCAGCAGAATCGCAAACAGCAAGTAAATAATTTCATAATGCTTTGTCTGTGAATAACGGTTTTAAATGGATAATATTTTCAAAACACTTCTTCACATCACAAGCAATAGTGAGTTGGCCTTTAAAGTGTTTACAATGCAATGACCTTAGCCAACCATAATAGTGTCCATTTACTGACAAGCCTTAAAGGTGACATTATGCCCCTTTTCACAAGATGTATTATAAATCTATGGTGTCCCCAGAATGTGTCTGTGAAATTTCAGCTCAAAATACCCCCCAGATCATTTATTATAGCTTGTCAAAGTTGCCCCTTTTAGGGTGTGACCAAAATCACACCGTTTTTGTGTGTGTCCCTTTAAATGCAAATGAGCTGCTGCTCCCCGCCTCCGTTCAGAAGAGAGCCGGTCCTTTACACGTGCTTCGGATACTCCAGCAATAACAAACGTGAATTTCAGTCAAATCTCAGAAATAACCCGTAGCGGAGTGCAGCCTTACAGAGAGACTCAGGAAGAGGTTCAAATACCTGTACGTTTCTGAATGGTTATGGATACACGGATGTAGTTGTTGTGGAGTTGATTAATCTCATCGACTTGCATGTAGGCTACTACTGACTGTCATGTTTAACTTTTATAAGACAGCTGTGATTTTTTTTGGTCAAATAGTGTTCTATGCTCGTCGGTGCAGCCAACGACAGAACAGTTTGCATGCTTTGCTCGAACTTTTGCTATTGCGTTTGAACTGGTTACACTGTTGTCGCTTGCGAAAACCAAATGGCGGTGCCGTGGGTGGAAACGTCCAGATTAAGGGGCAGTAATATTATGATAATATCCCCTTCCTACGTCAGAAGGGGAGCGAAATCAGATCGGCTTAATTATTGACATGTTTGCAGAGAAAGGCTTACCAAAACAAAGTTACTGGGTTGTCACTTTTCACGTTTTCAGGGTTGTAGATGCACAGGGGACCCAATTATAGCACTTAAAAACGGAAAAAGTCAGATTTTCTTGATATGTCCCCTTAAAAGGAGCCGCTCCTTAAAAACAGATCATTTAAGACAGATGGTTAGAATGAGGGTTGAAAGTAATCATTTTTACACACACACACACACACACAGAGAGAGAGAGAGAGAGAGAGAGAGAGAGAGAAAGACATATGAGAAACATCTTGTTATATATATTTATATATTTCTAAGTGTGTAACATTAGTTAAAACATTAACCTAAAATTTGACTAACAATTTCTGCCCAGTTTAGACTGAATGTTTTCATTCTAGCAGTTTATTCTCTGTAAATCCCTGTGCATTGGTTTTCAGTGAAGATTTAAGCATCATCAAAAATTAAATAATGCTTCATTTCAAAACAATTTCTGCAGGTTGCTAATGAAAAACAACTTTATGAGTGTTTTTAACAATGTTCCTTTGAAATGACTTTATTACAATAAAGCACAGATTATCTTCCATAATGACTAGCCATTTTCAAACTGCAGTGGAAATAGGCTCTACTCTTCAGTAACTATGATAATAAGACTAAAGCTGTCTCCGCTGTGCATAACGTAAAGTCATATATTTTGGAGAATGTTGCCCTCTTCTATGCTAGAAAATGTTGTCCTTGATGCTTTCTAGTACCTCTTCCTCGAGAACTTCTACTGATAGAGTCAAAGCGAGTGAGAGAAAGTTTTTAGTTGAAATGTAGTTTTAGGTAGTCATAAACCCTTGAAAAAACTGAACCTGTATCAGCAGTATGGTAATGATCTGTCAGTTTGTTTACACTTGGGCAGCATTTTGGGATGTACTCTATGATATAAAATGTGGCTTAAGGGAAGCCACCAGGGCTTGTTTTTTTATTTCTTTATTTATTTCAGATTAAGTTTCAACTTTGCTCAGCTGGCCTCAGCACTGTTTATTACCTGCAGAGACACACGCACACACACACACACACACACACACACACACACACACACACACACACACACACACACACACACACACACACACACACACACTTCAGCTTCAGCCTGGCTAAAACGGTCTGGAAGCTCAGGAAGTTCTCCATGATTGCTGAGAATTACATCAGGATTCTTACTCACATCTTTTCTTCTATGGAAATTGTAATTGTGTCCCCCTGGTACTGTGCCCTCAAACAGCCTCACATATAATTGAATTTTGAATTTTTATCTAATTATATGACATTTCCTCATCTGAATTAGCTGAACTCAGGTTGAGCGAGCCTCTCAGGATTTATGCACTCTTTAAAAAAAAAAGTAACATACCGCTAATACTTTCATATACAAATATTCAGCAATTGATAAAAAGTGACAGTAAAGACATTTATAATGTTACAAAAGTTTTCTACTTCAAATAAATGCTGTTCTTTTGGAATTTCTTTTCATCAAAAATCAATTCAAAATGTATCATGGTTTCAAAAAAAAATATAATAATAATAAAAATCAGCATATTAGAATGATTTCTGAAGGATCACACTGAAGACTGAAGTAATAATGCTGAAAATTCAGCTTTGTCATCACAGGAATGAATTATAATTTAAAATATATTAAAATAAGAAACAGTTATTATTTAAAAAAAATATTTCACAATACTTTTGTTTGACTATTTTTGATCAAACAATTGTAGCCTCGATGAGCATTATAGAATTAACATTAAAAAAAACCTTAGGGACCCCAACTTTTGAACGGTAGTGCGTGTACCTACATATACCTCAAAACATGCCATGATATTCCTAAATTAAGGTAGTACACAGTATGTTTTTGTTAGTGTAGTAGTCTCTTAAGCCCTAATTGTTTTCTGTTGTTTATTGCATCAGTCCTGCAAAACTTTGACAGTCAGAACTTTATCATGAGTCATGTGCTGTACTGCCTACCAATGGACAGGATGTGAATTGCAGGCGCTAAAACTATAACAGCACTTGCACACATAGACAGTATAAGAAATGGACACAGCGACCCCATTGGATTCAACGGAGACAAGTGAAGTCAATTAGAAGCTCTCACTTCCTGATGGCTGACCGTACTGCGCAGACTCAAACTGAGCTTGACGACGTAGATGTGACGTGAGCAACCCGTCTGTCTTCTAGTAGCTGTGCCAAGAGAAATCTGAATCATTCCCTTCCGAATCTTGCAGAGACGGAGAGTGTGAGTAGGAGGTGTCCATGAGCTTGGAGCAGGAGAAACTTTTGCTACGTACTCTGATTAATTATTTTGTCATTTTGCCTCCATGTCCCCCCGATTGCCCGCGAGCTTCTCCTCCCGTCCATACAGTAATTTCTCTACTGTGCGACAGAGAGTCGCGTGGTTATGACGCAATCGTTAGCCTATTTTTACAAAAACGGCTTCTACGGGGCCATAACGTAAGATACAAGGTAATGGAGCCTTTTATACATTTTCGTGTTTCTTTAGAAATAAATAATGGACAAATGGAGTCTTTAAACGCCTCAGATGTAAAGTTATTCGCTGTCAAAGTGACGCCAAAATGAATGGGAGTCAATGGAATGCTAACAGCAGGTGATGGTCTGCTAATCAATGGCGGCGCCTGGGGAAGCTTGAGTTTTTTCTGAAAGATTACTCCCTTGCTTGCACACTAGTTCTACCAGAAAGACTCGGGGGGGGGGGGGGGGCAAAATTACGTAACAAAGCATACATTTATTAATGGCCCAGCAAGCAAATATTGTGATATAAGTTCTTTGGCGTAGGCCCCATACATAACTCACAATCCGAGGGTAACGGAATCTGCATTTCCTGCCTGAAGACGAAGGCAGAGGCGCAGCCGACCCCTGGGAGGAATGGACAGGGACCATCCTGGTGGTGGTGGGGAGGATGGAGAGGAATGTTGGCGTCAGCATCTGCGAACTCAGACATGTGTAAGTACCGATCTTTTATACTACGAGTATTAGAACACGATTGGTTAGATGAGAAAGTAATAAGTGACGTAACAATTAAGTCTTGCTGGCAGAACTTACGCTAAAGCTTCCATATCTGAAAATTAATTTCTTTAATGTTTGAATTCCAAAAATGTACTTTCTTTCTGCTTAAGACCACAAACGGATCAATCTTTCAAGCAACATAAAAGTAGTCCCTATGATGCACTATATTCCAAGTCTTCTGAAGACATATAGATTTGTTTAAGAAACAGATTATTACTGAAAATATTAACATCCTTGGCATGTCTCCACGGCTTGTTCACAGGAGTAAAGATGAGTAAATGTTTATTATGTGCTTAATCTTTTGAATGAATCAGTTAATTGATCTGATCTGAAATGATGTAGAAGAACAAATACAAAGACAAACCATACTCTGTATGATAGAGATTGATTTGCATGTGATGTTTAACTCAGTCTTTTTAAAACTATTAAAAAGTTGGTCACTGCAACATTGAGATCTTTATGTTTCTCTGTGTAGCCTATATTGGCCACAGAAAAAAACAAAACAAAAAAACAGGCTTCAGGCTTTTCTGTCTGGTGTTAAAATATATACTAGACTATAACCTGCCCCACTCACTCAGAGCCAGTGGAATTGATTATCTTTGTGTGAACTGACCCAGTAGCAGACCAACCAAGCAAGTGAGCAGGTATGTAGGCCAACCTGGCAATTATCCGAGAAGTTCAGACTCTCTCTCCTTGTTCAGCTTTCTCTCTATTATTTTGGGTATATTCTCCTCCAGATGTCTTTAAGAGTGGGATTTTAAAGCCAGGAGAGGCTCGGTTCTGAGAAAACTGTGGGAGAGAGTGGTAAAGTGATCTCAAAACAACAAAAGCCGTACTATAAACTTGTTTTCTAACAGGCACTTTAATAGGCTACTATTGATCGTTCTCAAGTTGTATGTAAACCAGAATGCTCCTTGGAAGGACAGCACTATGAAGTACCACAGTAAATAATTTAGACTCATGGAGGTCTATCATTTTTATAATTATTAATTTTGTGGCAATGAACAGAACGCCATAGAGACTGTCAACAGACCTTAGATACAGAACCCAGAAAATTCCTTATAAACAACCATGAGATGGCAGCAAAGGCTTGGCTAAAAATGAAAACTTTCCATCAGAATATTTAACAGCTTCAAATCTGCATTTGTTTCTAGAAAATCAACAACATGTAGCCTAATTAGAAGCCATAAAACATAGCAAAATAATTACTAAAATGTTCCAGTTGTTTGGCACACATGTATTTTATTGTCATACGTAAGCTCATTGTAAACAGTCAGATGTGATGCTTGAAATTCATCAGATGTTACTGTGATCAAAACCAGCTGAACTCTTCTTTAAACATGACTTTATTATGAATACAATGCAACAAGTCATGGAAAGTCCTGCTGAGAGAGATGTATAAAGGAATAGCTGTCAGTATGAGACATTTAAGAACAAACTGTAGGCCTACGTTGGTAATTGGAAATATTATCAGAAACAAATTAGGATTAATAAATGTCTTTAGTAAATTTTAGCAACTAAACTTCTAGATAGAGTTAGCCTAGTAGTATTAAATAAGGCAAGCAGAACTATTATTGCTCACTTTGGTTTCATCCCAGTGTCCCGAAACTGTTCATCAGAAAGATTAATTTACAGATTCTTACAGTGAAGATTTCAAATGACATATTTCGCCAGTAGGTGGCAGCAAACGATCGACTTGAATTTGCCTGTCTGCAAATTTTTATTTGTATACTATTTCATCCATTGTGTAAACTGCTAAATTTATAAAGACATACAAACAAACGGCAAAGACTGCGAATTGTGCAATCGACAATTTCGTTTGGTTTGAGGTTTGTTCAAATCATTCAACACTGATTATTAGGATTGCCTAAGTATTAAACTTTGGCATATTGCTTGCTATGAATATTTGTGCTACGAGCATTATACCTAAAGATCGGCTTGTTGAGGTGGTGCTAAATTATCCAAGATTTGTCTAGCGAAAAACATGCTAGAAAAAGAAAAATCCCATAGATTTACATTGAAGAAGGCATATGGACCTGAATAGCATACATAATTGAGGATAGACTCTTTAGACTTGGGTGACTACCCAAATAGAAACATGCTAAAAACACTTACCTTAGCAACAGAAAAAAACCTGCTAACTATACAAAACACTATAGCATTGTGGGAAACACAAGCACCACTCACTTTGTCTCTGTGACATATCACTGGAAGGTGGAACAGTCAACGTGTCCCTGAAGACACTGCACAAAAATTTTTGAGGGATTTTCATTCTGTCAGCAGGGTCAAGGCACTCTTAATGTGGAACGCAATGAATCAGTGAAGAGCTCGCTGATGCGGATAAATAACAGCAATGGTCAATTTAGTCTAGCGAGAAAGGAATGTTTAATGGAGACAGAAGAATGTCTGAAAGACATGAACCACAAATACAATAAAATAACATTTGGACTCGCTCTTAAGAACCCAAATAAGAACCGTATGACATTTTATTTCTGCCCGGTGGCTCCACAAACACGAGAGGAATCTCAGATGTGGAATATAGCGCTGTTGACGTTGGACGGTCACATTGTCACACTATTAACCACCATCCATCTGGAGGTGGGAAGAGATACGCTTCAGATCTTCCTACAGCCATCATTGCTTTGAAAAATAAATACACAGGCTGACACGTTGTCGCATTGAAGCTTTTGTTTTATGGGGAATCTGCCTGGTATCAATCTGTTGGGGGAAGATAGCGGAAGCGGATGTGGTGTGTTCTGAGCACACAGGACAAAGAGGATGCGCGTCGCATGCTGACCAGATTTCATCAAAGTGAGAGACGTGCTGCAGGGCCTTTATGTCACATAAAAGAGATAAGCTTCAAACAGACCAATCTGAAGCTGGGCTGCAGGCCTCCATGTGGGGTGTGGAACGTCAGGTTTAAACCATGAAGCAAGCATATAGTTCTCTGTAGAGTGATGGAGAAAGTTTGAGCATTGCTGTGATGGAATCAGACGGGTAATATTTTATGTAATAAAATACTGTACGATTATCATTCATATGCTATGGTATGAATATTATGGTAGTGTCCAAATCCATTACCATGGTATGTGATGCAAGAGGACAATAAAAGTCGGACAATGATAACAATGACAATGGTTAACTGAAGAGAATTGAGAATGTGAGATCTCTTATAAGAAAGAAGTGAAGTACAGTACGTATATCTGGCATCATTCTAGATGTCAAGTGTGATTTTTTTAGGTTAATAATGCTGTTAATGTTGAGTCGAAAATGACTTTTACATCTGCATAAACCAAGAAAACAATATGAATAATACAATAAGCAATCAAACATATAAATGATAATGGAAATAAAACTTAGCATACTAAATTTATAAAAATAGTAAGTTATCAAATAATAAATGTCATTTTCTATATTCAGCCACTGTTTGAGTGTTTGCCAGTTTAATTTGGTCCAGGCTGCGTTTCATGAAAACAAAATGAGTGAATATAAAACCCTGTTTCTTAATGTAGAAATTGCCCATCTGCTGTACCGAGCGTGTGGTGTGTGTTTTTGGATGGGATAAGATGTTATTTTAGCTCCAGAATGAGAGATGCAGAGAGGAGCTCACGATATAAATTATGTCTGTTTCAGTAATCAACCTCCACAATTGGGTGAAATTAACACAGACACACCTGTCAGCAGGGAAAGAGAGAAAAACAGCATGTCGAGAGAGACAGAGATAGAGAGAGAGAGAGAAAGAGAGCGAGAGAGATGTAGAACAAATGAGATTAGGCAGAATAATCAATGAGACACTGATACTGATCCCTGAGCGGATTCACTGGCATGGACAGATTGGCACAATTAGACAGGAAAGGGCTGATGATATCATAAGTTGTGTGGAGGGCACAGATGGGCTCTACCCAGGAGACAAGAAGGTGAGAGGAAAGAAAACATTGGAACAGACCCTCATAGCTGAGATGAAAGCATCTGAAAAAGCTTGATGTGTGTTAGTTTATGGCTTTCAACATTAAAAGAGGGAAAACAGTGTCAGTCTAATTCGTTCTCACACCTCTTAGTGTATTGAATAGGCTAAATAATATTATAATTAAATGTTCAGAATGGGGTAGTTTAGTCTCAAATTTCAGTCAGGGCTGTTCATAGTAAGTTCTTCATAATATGACATCCACAGGACGCATACAATACATTTATAGACAGCTTCATGACAGCTTTTTTTTCCTCACCAGAAAGATGCGAGCGTGAAATCCCGGAGTGGATCCACAGCAGAGTGATTACTGCAAAAAATCTCTGTTGCTCCCCTCCACTCATTTACAATGCTCCGGACCTGTTTTTAGTATGTCCGCTGCTAGTGTCACGCTAATCTTTAGACTTTGGCTGTGTCCGAATTATACCCTCATTCACTATTCCCTACATTAGTCCTCTAATATAGTTCACTTAAGGGAGTGAATGAAAAGTGAGTGAGTGAATTTGGACTCTGGCGCTGAATCAAAAATCGAATACTTCCCTATTATATAGTATGTGAAAAACAGTACGGCAAATGAGTAGTACTCAGCAAACTGGAAGCTCCAGTAGTAAGATGGTGAAATTTAATCTTGAAGTCTGTTATGGAAACTATGTATAAACCTTAATTAAACAATTTAATAATCAATGTTTATATGATGAACATTTAATTTAGGCTTTTATTCACATATAAACATTGATCAGCAAACATAAACAGAAGCTCAACCGAACCTGCTTGACGCACAGGAACAAACCTCTTGCTGAAGCTCAAACGTACTGCGTAACACAAGAATGAATCTCATTGGTTCTTGCTGAAGCTCAAACATGCTGTCTGAGCAATCCGTTTACCACAACTGATGTGTGAGTTGATGAATGTTTATATGTGAATAAAGGCCTAAATTAAATCTGTTCATCATATAAAGCAGGGATAGACAACTCCGGTCCTGGAGGGCCACTGTCCTGCAGAGTTTAACTCCAACCCTAATTAAACACACCTGAACAAGGCAATCAGTGTTTTCAGGATTACTAAATAGATACAGGCAGGTGAGTTTTTATCAGGACTGAAGCTAAACTCTGCAGGACAGTGGCCCTCCAGGACCAGAGTTGTCTATCCCTGATATAAAGCAATCAAGTCTCTTCTGAAAATCTTCTTAATTCATTTGGATTCGTTTTACAATTTCTTTATGAACATTTTGAAGCGTCAATGTGGTAGTTGTGTAGCTGTCAATAGAGGGACAGAAATCTCTCAGATGTCATCAAAAAGATCTTCATTTGTGTTCTGAAGATGAATACAAGTCTTACGGGTTTGGAATGACATGAGGGTGAGTAATTCATTTTTGGGTTAACTATCCCTTTAAATTAGGTTGATAATAATATAGCCTTCATATACATTATAAAAATGTAAAACAGAAACATCTTCACTTGTGGTCTCAAGATGTTTGGACCCCAATGCTTATGAAAGTACCATGGTATTTACTCAGTTGAACAGTAAACTGACCAAAGCTGTTTTGATTATAAAATGGTTTGCACTTATATGTAATGGTTTGATTTTTTTATTTTATTTTTTCTGAAATCAGGCCAATTTAAGAAAAAGATTTTTAGAGAAAGATTCAAAGAACTTGGGTATCATCTCATGTCTATGTGTTATGTGTGTGAACAAAATAAACACGACAGTTGTTTTCAAAATCTTTTGATCTATATAATTGACACAAGGGTTTTTCTTTTTAAAGAACATACAACAACAATGGACAGATCATTTCTTCAGTCTCTTCAAAATGTTTTACTTTCAACCTTAAACACAAACTCCCCATTATTGTTCATTTAAAAACAAACTAACAAAAATAATAAACTATATACCAGAATGGATTTTTTTTTTTTCATCTCAGCACATTTTGACAATATCAGCAACATTCATCAGTAAGGAGAAAGTGGCAGTGCCACCATTACGCCATTGCACCTACAGGTGGGACTGTTTTCCTGACCTGGAGCCAGACCACTAACTGTCAAAGATTTAACAAATGTGCTAAAGACAGCTGAGACTGATTTCAAAGCATATCACTCTACAGATAGTTAGTGAATTGTGCCATGGCACGGGTGCTTTTCTTCAACCACATCTGATGCAATCGATCAACAAAACAATCCATAACACTGCCTGTGGGATATTTCTCTGTTATCGACCCCTGGTCATGATGTAGTCATGCGGACGTGGCTGTGTGCGTCATGCAAAGTGCAGCATTTCTAACTGTAAGAGTAGGGGTGTTGTTCTCCATCTTAATGACCCGGTCAGATCTGTCCACCACTATACAGTGGCTGAAACTGCAGCATTTTCTCTGCAGTGCTCATGGCAACCTCAATCCTCATTCAGGACAGTTACGTCACTTCCTGTAACCTCTACAAACGCAAAGTTCATTAATAATTGGTCAAAATGCGTCATTCTCTCTTAGGCCTGAAACTCAATGCAAGTACGAGAACGCAAATGCTTCTAGCTATGCTCAGTTTCACGTTGCTTTTTGAAATGAGTTTCAATACATAGTTCAGACTCTAAGCAAACACTGATTGGTTCTTCCAACACTATGGCATCGGCCAATCAGAAGTACTTCCTAATCCACGTGACCATATATATCGTACCCTAGCCTGTGATCGGCATGCTGCGTGATTATAAAAGCTTCTGTTATTCCTCCTCCTGCTGGTTGAAATAATCCACTCCGAGAGTTGTCAGGACCGAAATGTATTTAATAATGTAAGAGAAGCAAACTGATGATCTACTATCATGGCGGAGCAACAGTTTGAAGTGAATTCTAGCTGAGCAAGCTTGTTGAAGTCCAACTCTCAACATGTTTATAGCTACCTGGACATGCAAATATCCAAAGGTAACTCTATCGCCCCCTTGAGAACTAAGGTGTGCTATCGCTACATTGCACGCAAAAACACACATTAGTATGCATGATGGCATGTTATTTGCATTTACATACTTGCATAGAGAATGATTCTTGCCTACAACTGACAGACTTTCATTGGTAAAAGTTACGCAAACGTTTGCTCGTTGTTGCGCAACACCATTTTTCACATCAACATTGTGTGCGTGCCATAAACAATCCAACTTGTCCGCTGATGAATAGCAGGGTGTGGGGCTGGGAAATATTTGAGACACACATACAAAATGTGACTCACTGAACTAATCTGATCTGACATGGATGCAGCATGTATTGAGTACACGTGTAGTTTCGTATTGTGAGTTCTTACAATGCTTTCTCTGAAGTACACTCACACATAACACACACATCTCTATGAGGTTGGAATCAATATCAAATTAACAATGTCCAGAAACCCCTCCACATCCCTCTGGTTTCGAGTCTTTCATTCTCTGGCTTGTCTTTTCCCGCGTGTAAAATCCCTTTCTGAGATGACGGTCATTATATATATCTGTCCCACGGATTAGAGCACATCGTTTCGTAAAATGTGCCCGTCTCTTTCTCATTGCTGGTGCATTAACGTTTCATTCCATATATTGCTCTAGTGCCGTTGAGGGTCTTCAAGGATATACTGAAAATGTGACTGTGGTTAGTAGACGTTTATTTACATCCAGAGTAAATACATGTTGGGCTTTCTTTAGGATGGCCCCCGAAACCCATTTGTGAAGCGGAGTGTGGAAACTATTACAATAAACGAGAGAGAGAGAGAGACAGAGAAAGAGTGAGACAGCTGGTCTTCACAAAACAAGACTCAGTAAATCTTGTTTTCAAGATTAGAAAGCTTTAAAACAAAGGAGAACACACTGTTCTTTCATTTGCTTTGATCGAGTGTTGAAGGACATCCTCGAGCTTTGAGACGTCTTATCTTCATGGGTCTTAATTAATAAATAAATATAACCTAAAATATTTTTTGAATAAGGAAAAACCTTCATGTTTTGTTTGTTGGGGTGGGTTTTCATAGCTATTGTTATAGATATCATTGAAGCATTCTCAGAGACCTTTTTCACCACAGACATAAAGACAAGCAAAAGACCAGCTCTAGGGGTGTCATATATCAAATAAGAGACAAAAAAGTACACAGATCTAAGAATATTATTCCATGGTGTTCTTATTCAAGACAAAAAAGTGATGCATTCGCCGGTTTCTGTTGAAGTTTGTACGTTTGTTTTGGCAATGTGACTAACCCCGCCCCTCCACAATCTAACCCTGTCCTGTACTCAGTCCCAGTTGGTGGAAATGCCTGTCAATTATCGCCTAAGCAGGACTGTGACCAATGAGAGAAGGTAGAGGCTGACGCAAGGAAGGTTCTGGCTGCTTTTTCCATTCACCACCTTCTTGATCCCTGGCTGATAGGCGTACACTTTGGGTTTGTCCGTGTTTGGGGCAATTAAACGCGGACCACGGGAACATTGTTCATCGACACACATTCCACTTCCTGAACCGCTGATATCATCACCTAAAGATGAGAAAACAATGAGCTAAAGTGAGACAGAGTTCAGGAACGTTCCACAGGAATGACCAAGCTACATTCCAGGGATGGAGAGTAACTAACTAAGTAGCAACGCTTTTAAAGTTAACTACATTTTTGGATCCTGAATGTAGACTTTTAAATTAGTTTTAAATTTGATTCATTTTAGTGAATCGGTTCATTTTAATGAACCTTAAAAAAAAAACGGTAACACTTTACAATAAGGTCTCATTTGTTAACACTAGTTAATGTACTAACATGAACTAACCATGAGCAATACATTTCGTACTGTATTAGTTAATCTTTGTTAACTTTAGTTAATAGAAATCCAGCCGTTCATTGTTTGTTCATGTTAGTACACAGTGCATTAACTAATGTTAACAAATACAACTTTTGATTTTAATAATGTATTACTAAATGGATTAAAAAATTAACATTAACAAAAATTAATAAATGGTGTTGAAGTGCAGTTCATTATTAGTTCATGTTAACTAATGTAGTTAACTACTATTAACCAGTGAAACCTTATTGTAAAGTGTTATCAAGTCAGTCAATTAGTATCACTTCTTTTGTAGCAAAATAAGTAGTTTTCAGTTCTGTTAAATTAGGATTTTTTTGGTGTATTAGACAGTACTTACTGGTGTCCTGGAAGTCCACATCATTTCCATTGATGGCATACTTCAGTCGGTTGATCATTATCTTAAGCTGCATGATCTGTTTGCGTACAGTCATGTCTGGTTTAGTGATGTCGATCTCCACCTCAGGATTATTGATCTGACTGGCCAGCCCGTCTCCCATCACTTCAGGCAGATACCTGACAGAACACGACGCAATAGGAAAACAGCATGCAACCATCAACAGGCAACATCACAGACACTAAAATCTGAGTACATGTCTTCTGAGTAGCAATCTTTCCATTGCTGATAATATCTGTGCTCCCCAGCTTTTAAAAAGCTGCAGATTTTGTACTATAAAACGCTATTAAATAATCTACAGAGAGCCATCGTGTAGTCACTGTACAAGACAGTACAGCTGTGCAACACTGTGTGTTTCTATTAAAACTGAGGTTGATTGAGCTGTTCATGTGCATTTACCTGTCCACATTCATTCCATTCCAACATCTGTCTACATCACTCGGTCCAGACTCACGATCCACACACAGTTTTCTGGGCAAATGGACCCAGTATTGCATCATATCCCTCAGCATTCTGGACACATCGGATAACTGAGAGAAAGAACATGTGATATCACAAATATGGCATACGGCAACAAAAAAATGTTGGCATACGGCTTCTGCTATTTTTTATGCATTTACAAAATGATTCTAATTTAGATTATGCTAACATTAATCATTGAGCATATTATTGAGCCTGCAGTTCACTCTAATATTAATACTATATATACTGTATCCTATTTGATGCACACATTTTTAAGGCCTCTAAATTATCACCATGATCAAAACGTTGCAAAAAAACCTGTTGCATGCAATATGTCTTCTGTCATCTGATTTATAGTTCATACTTTTTTAGCAAGTATTTTTTAAATTATTCTTAAAAGGTCCACATTCAGTTTGTGGTACGCATGTCTTTTTACTGTGAAATCTTTACTGATCTTTATAAAGTAAACGTAAAAATAACTTTTTATATTGTTAGTGATATTTCAAGATTAACACTTACTGGACTGAAGCAACTTTATTTGATTATCCATATGTATAGAGAGAGTGAAAATGGATATTTATAGGCATTTTATGTACATGCTATACTGTTAAAGATTTAATTGATTTACATAACAAGCTACTGTATCTATATTAATATCATTAACTGCACCAATTTGACTATATTTGAGCCTCTGAACTTCTTTCACAAATTCTTTATTTTTTTTCCTCATCGACTTTGAACTTCATATTCTCCTATGTCATACCATATGAACCATAAAAGACCTATCAAATATTGTACTCAACGAAAAACATATGAAAACCTTCTTCTTCTTTTTTTTTTTTTTTGTGTGTGATTTTGTTTTTAAAAATATAAATATATTTTTACAAATTAGATTTTTCTTATTATTATTTTATATGTCAGGCTTTACAGGTAAAAAAAGAAAACAGTTTTTGAATGAATCTTTTGTGACATTTTGTATAATGAACAATTTTGTTACTGTGGTGGGCTGCCACTTTATGTTCAATGTAAAATCTGGGTCCAAAAACTGCTACAGTACACCATCTAAACACACTCACCAGTTTCTCCAGCTGGGCTTCTGGGGTGCTGCTAACTTCTTCTGCTGTGTTTCTCCCTCGCTTGATCTGGTCCTCAGTGACGGAGCTCTGAGCAGGAGAACCACATGCCTGAAGCACCTGAAGAACAACAAATCATGGCATTGGTTTTGGCACAGGGTTCTGGTTAACTTTGGTTCAAGATATATTAATGAATTCATGATATATAAAAGGTTAAGTCAGTTAACTTCAGCACTGACCTTATTGTTGAATGTGTTGCGGTTGTCTTGCATGTAGAGAATAGCTTCAGCAATGCGTTTTGGTAGAGACAGAACCACCGAATCCACACTGTAAGGCCGACTCAGTTTGTCAACCACCTCCAGCATAGCATCTACACACAAACACAGAGTCTTTCTTGATTTGAAGCAAAAAAAAGGATTTGAAAATCGTACAAAAAGACAGAAAGTTCTAAGACTGTGTACTTAATGGCTTTAATAAGGGGAATAACTACAATCCCACGAAACATTGCAAATGTCAATCAATTAAAAATATTAAATTATTAATTTAAAGGCAGGGTAGCTGATTTGTTTCAAGACCATTTTTTTGTGAGTTTGGTTGAAATTCTCTTGATAGCATTCACCACGTTAACTGGTCTAAATGTATTTATATGTATATATATATCATCTATGGAAGGCGTAGGAAAATGTTCATCCAATCATTGAATTTGGTCCGAAAGCAATGATACGATGTCCTAGCACACCTTTTACAGTTCCTCCTGAACCAAAACAAGCTTATGCTGCGTTCACGCCATAACTACTGTAATTTGGAAGAGATGACGTTATACTCGGAACGGTTTGTGACTCGAATTTATGCATTTCAATGGCAACACCATCAACGCCGAAATGAACCAGTCAGGTGGTACAGGTCAGCTCTCTTTAAGTTGTTTATGTTCATAATAGTGGTGGGCATAGATTAATTTTTTTAATCTAGATTAATCTCACTGTAATCTTGGAATTAATCTAGATTAATCTACATTAAAATGGCTCATTTGAATTCTGCCGAAGGCATTCAGAATATGTGTGCTACCCAAATAATGACTAAAGGGCACGTGTTTCTTAAATACAAAGTGACATTTAAAAGAACTTCTGAAGAAATACCAGAGATTTATTTAATTTTTATTAAAACTAACATAATAAAGTATGATTTTTTTTTTTTTTACTTTGAGCAATGATGGAGCTATAATAGACTCTTCTTATGAGCATCTAAAACAAAACAGCTCCTTGGAAAAAATAAAAAATGTAGCCTAATATTGTAGTAGTTATAAACAAAGGTCTATTTTTAGTTCAGATTAACATTTGAGGGCAGCAATTGTATTCATAATGTCAAAATAAAACCAACGTAATGTTACTTGAAAGCATTATAGCCTACTATTCCTGCCAAACTTCCATGGTTGCAGTTAGTGTTACTACAGTAAATCCATGGTAAATGTTGCTGATCTGTGGACACTGGATAGTTCATTCATGGCACAATGTTTCTTCCTGGTTTCCACGCGCTGTTTTATCCGTTAATAACAGAGAAATGTGAATGTTTCTCACTAGATCTCGCAGCGATGTTATTACTTAAGTAGCGAATTCAAATTATTTATTTACTGGATCTCTTAGCGCTGTGTAGTAACAGTGTCGCTTGATCAAGATCGTCTCGCGCTGCTTTGGTCCAAACTGATAAACTGTCTGTCAACCACACAATAACGAGTAGCTCATTTTCGTTCCGCTTACATTACGTTTGGCATTTGATGTCGGACAATGTTGTGGTCACGCCAGCGTCTCTTACATTATGAGCGTGCTTGCTACGAACACCAAACCGAATCTGCACTAAAATATCAAGGTGAAAGTCATCATAGCTTGTGTAGTATAGACCCAGCTCCCAACCCAACTTTGAGAATAGATTAACGGCGATATTTTTTTTATCGCCCGATAAGAGTCTCACGTTAACGCAGCACGTTAACGCCGATAACGGCCCACCACTAGTTCATAATTATTGTAATGTCATGTGCTTTGAGACATAAGTTAATTTAACGCCATCTCTCGTGACGCTTTGCAAACTCTTGCAAACTGTGTGCGTTCATGTGTTTTGAAGAACGCCAACTTTGGAGACGCTCTGAAGGGCTTTCAAAGCTAACTTGCAATTGCTAGCCATTTCAAAAATTGCCTACCCTACCTTTAAATTTGCTGTATTGAGACCGACTCATTTGCAGTGCTTCATGGGAGAGAGCATTCCATGGCATTTTGGTACAATTTGCTCGCAGCGACTCTCTGATTGAGATTGGTGGCATTTTCTTCTCAGCACTAGGAATTCCACTGTCAAACACGATTATTTTTAAAAAATACGTTGAAATAATGAGAACTGATGGCTTCAGCAAAAGAATACCATCAACTAACAACCTTGGAGATCAACACAGGTCTGTCTTCAAAAGTCTAAAAGTTAAAATCAATCCCCCTGAAGAAAATGAATGGAATTTTTACTTCCGGAAACCGACTGTTGCATTTTATGGCCCTGTCCCAAGTGGCACACTTTATATGCACTTACGGTCTTATGGACTTACAATGGCTGCCGCGTGCACCAGTCTACAAGACCGTAGGGAGTCCCATTTGTTATTTTAGGTTTCAGAAGTGTCCACGAGCGCAATTTTCCCAAATTTTTGCATATCCTGATTTTGATGAATTAGACACATTCCTGGGTCAACATATTTTGTTGATCCTGGAACAACATTCCTGTCAAAAAATGTTTTATCCTAACCATATCCCTACCCCTAAACCTAACCCTACCCATAAGTTATCCCTAAAATCAGAGGGAAATGATTGGCTGAATAACACTGATGAAGAAGCACCTAACCCTGGTTGTAAGACTAAACTTGACATAAATTATAAACTTTGGATTGGTTGATTGGAATGTTGTTCCAGGATCAACAAAGTTGTTGATCCAGGAACATGTTCTACTTGGTGAAATCAGGTTCTGCAGCGAGCTCCAGACAGTCAAAGCGGCGTTACATCACAAAAGGGCGGACTCATAAGAAGACTGCAAGTGTTTAGGGTGCCATTTGAGACAGGGCTTATAAGGGTCTATCTTGGCCCCGCCCACCTGCCAGGTTCCTCCACTCAGAGTCCAGATCCGCTTGATTAGCAAGGCAGCCCTTCATGACATTCTTACAGTAGTTTGAGCAGGGCTTGGCAATGGTAACGCCGCTACAGTGAGGACAGTACGTCAGCTTCATGACGGCACGCACACATTCAGTGCTCAGAGACACCTGCAAGAGAGAGACAAATAAATGAAAGAGCAGCGGAAGCATATCTATACTGACTCATGTAACCAAAGAAAATGTCCTGAATTGTTATGAGTCACACATAATAAATAAAATTGCCAATTACAATCCACAAATAAGTCTTTGTCAGTTCCTACAGTTTCCCATGAGGTCCAAGGATGTGGGATGATACATTTTTATATTGCATAATATCATGCTTCTCTACAGATAGTCTCTGAGAGTAACCTCATGAGGTCAAAGACATCTTTCACAATATTCCCACTTTTTATCAGAAACCTCCACCCTTCTGATGTCAAAGCATGGGATTTATTAAGGGCCCCTTAGGGAAAGTAGTGCAACTCGGAAAGAAAACTTGACATTTGCTTGTATAGATATTTAAATGAATCTAATTTCATGGATATTAAAAGGCAAAACTAGTTTTTGTTTGGGTGTAAATGTAAATACAGTCAGCATGACATTTCGTTTCTGTACATGTAACTGTATTCGTTCTGTCCTAACTGCATTGGGCTGCATGAAACATTGGGGCAGCTGTGATTCAACTTTGACACATTTTCACAAAGCTGAATGTCAGTAACTGTATACTGCAATGACTTATGTGAAGCAACCGGTTCTGAACAATCTTTAATCAAAACCTTCCAAGCGACCAGACGAAACACTTGCAATCACATCCTTTTATTCTAAATTCCTTTTATTTATCCTTTTATTCTAAATTCTGAGTCGTTCATATAGTGATGCGGTTAAATTTGTATCTCACTGAAAATTATACTTTTAAATTCAAATCGAAACAGACAAGTAACCCCAGATGACATCAGCGCAGTTAATGCTGAGCAGCAGTTCTGTCATGCAGTGTGTGTTCAGCCTGATAAAAGTAGACTCCATGGTGCATTATATTAAACCTGGATGAAAAGTAGATGCTATGAGACGAGCAACAGTCAATTCTGCTGTGGCTTCGTCGGCGGAGCAAAAAAAGACAGCGTAAATGGCAATATTGTGTCTAAAATGTAAGTTACTCCAAATTAACTTTTTGTTTGTTGAACTGTAGTAATGTGACTGGGAAAGGCGCCACATGGGTAGCAGATTCGCTTCGCTCTAGATATTAATATGCACATATACTTGGAAATCCGGCAGCATCAAGGGAGGAAGAAATTTTTATCACACGTTGAGATATAAATAACTGGACTGGACCGAGGTAAAAAGATTTGATTCAGACTCCTACACACACACACACACACACACACACACACACACACACACACACACGCACACACACACACACACACACACACACACACACACACACACACACACACACACACACACACACACACACACACACACACACACACTCTTTAATGAGGAGAGAAGAGAAGAACCAGAAAAATAAGATGAGATAGGAATAGAGAATAGACAAATGGAGTGAATGTGAGAAGGATGTGTGAAGATGCACAGGAAGCTCCGGGGAGGAGGGAAAGTGAGGACAGGAGAAGAGTGTGAGAGAGGGAAAAGATAGAACAAGTTGAGGGAGGACAATATGGCACATTAAATCCTCTGAGCACTCATGATTCATCAGATCAGAGCAGGATAGAGAGAGTTCGCTGCCCAGTATACGGCTCAGATTCAGTTCTGACACTGGACCCACATTTAGACTTCAGACTCGTGGACTTCAGTGGAATGCCAGGCTGGACATTCAGCAATCTCAAGATAGTGATTCAACAATGATTTACATTTTTTATGAATCAAATGAATTGATTGAACCAATTTTCAAATGTGTTATTTGCTCATTGAATTGGTCTGGGCATTTCATACCCTCTTTAAGCTGTCACCTTTAAGAAATTATCTCATAATTTACTCACCCTCAAACCATCCTAGGTGTATATGGCTTTCTTCTTTCAGCAGAACACATTTTGAGTTATATTAAATGATATCATGGCTCTTCCCAGCTTTGTTATACCATTGAATATCGTCAGAGTTTTTGAAGCTCCAAAAAGCACATTCATCCATCATAAAAGTAATCCATGCTTATGACGTATGACGTAGGTGTAGCAAAAGATAGAGCAAAACAAAACACCGTTCACGATTTAGAAGTCTAAAATGAGAAGTTTTTAAAAAAAAGGATTTTGATACAAGAGAAGAGGAGCAATGTCCTGCGTCATACGTCGGGTCAAAGGTCACCATTCCGCCGGAACTCGATTCTCTCGTGAACGCACGTACGGTCGTTGCCAGAAGCCAGTTATTATAGTTTATAAAGTTTTAAATATGATATAATATTATATTGATAATATAAATATTTAAATATAATATTTTGCATACAAAAACCTATCACTTCGCTTCAGAATGCATTTATTAACCCACTGGAGCTGTATGGATTACTTATGATGGATTATGATGGATGTGCTTTTTGGAGCTTCAAAAACTCAGACACTATTCAATGCCATTACTAAGTTGGGAAGAGCCAGAATATACTTTAATATAACTCCGATTGTGTTTGGCTGAAAGAAGAAAGTCATATACAGATAGCTTGAGGGTGAAGAAATTATGGGATAAATTTCCTTTTTGGGTGAACTTCTCCTTGCATGTTAGTATCTTTTGAAAGGGTACAGCCCCAGAACCTTTTTTTCTGAGAGTGTGCTGAACTTGATATGAACACTTTTTTTCTGTCAGGATATGACCTTTAGTATTGTTTATGCAAATAATTATTAATGAGCAAAATCATGGCTGCTGTAAAAACAAGGATGAGTTGCATAAGACTAGTGAACTATGCTTAAGGCACAAATATTAAATATTTATCTTACTGCAACACTGTGATGTAACTCCACATCTGCTATAATTTAGGCAATGAGAGAGATTTGATCAATGTCAATATGATGCATAACTGTCAATATGCCTATATAATGAGAATGTAAATGTACATTTTGGATGAGCTTGTTCATATAATCATATTTCAAGGATATATAAGAGCCTGCTTACCTCACTTTTGTGAAAATACTTCCAGCATCCCTCCTTCACCTTTATTTTTTGCCTCCTATATTATTTATTATTACTAAATTCTTTATCTATTATGTTTTTGCTTTAGTTCAAGGGGAGGTCTAAGTCCTTGAGCAGAGTCTCATATTTAATATGCTTATTTAATGTGCAAGTAAAGTATTGTAGTGTGACCGTATATGACATGTTAATCTCAATTAGACTGAACTGGAACACATGAGAATAACTAAATCATTTATGTGGGACTGTCTGGAGAACCAAATTTGCAGAAATGAGTCATACTTTCCAAACGCTGCTAATTTGTGCCCAGAGATTCTGAACATTGTAGGTTTAAGATTTTAAACCACTGAAACTTGCAGAATGATTTAAAAAATGACCGCAGATGGAGGAAAGAATGGTGTGAGACGAGTTCATCCGTAATGTAGAGATCAGTTTGAGTTAAATATCCATGTCTCTCAAAACCAAGCACTCACAGAATCTCTAGGCCTGTATTTTACTTGCCATCTAGTAGGGGGTGTAACGATACTCTCATGTCACGATTCAATACATATCACGAAATTGAACCCATGATACAATATTATAGATACGATTTTAGACGAATATGCTTGTACTCTGTCACTAGATATATTTAAAATAATGTAGGCCACTTTTTACTTGTAACATTAGACATTTGGCATTATCAGGACCCACAAATATTCCCCCAATGCATTATTATACATTATTCAAAATTATATATAGTAGTTTAAGGTACTGACACTAATACTCTGAAAACTTGAATTTATTTCTCACACAGTAATTTTTATTTTGAGTGAACTACACAATATATATTGTCACTATCCACAATACATAGGCTATTGATGCATTTTTGTATTGCAATATATTGTTACACCCCCTGCCATCTAGCCTCTGCATCCTAATGAGAACGCCATGGCACATTTGCCAGAATCTATTTGGCACCAAAATCCCAAAACAAAGGGCTTAATAGAATTAGCGGTTAACCTAATGCTACGATAGCTAGAGGTTAATGTCGGCAACAGTATCTAATGTAATCCTTTTATCTGTTCCCATCTTATCGCCTCACGTTATTAATTTCAGCTCTGAATCAGACACCCCAGTGAGCAGATTACACACGTATCACTGATTCCTGATAATTAGAAGGAACTGCTGGAATATGTGTCAGGGAAACATACCAAAGAACCACAGTGAATCTGATCAAGAGCTTTGGAGTAACAAAACAGAAACGAACCGAAACATGTTTGGAACATTTTTCTTGGACAGAAATTAAAAATTGTTGGACTAAACCTCCCTCACCAAAAGTAGTTCAGAGTAGTCCAGATTAAATTAGACTTAATTAAGCTTATGGGCTACTGTCATATCTGTTTATCTAAAGTGGTTGAGGAAGTATGCTGTTTTCATGGAAAAACCCTTTAAATCAAGCTGAGGTCATGCATGCCATTGGGCAACAAATGTTGTTAAAAACATGTGGTTTCCTATGAGATACAAAGTTATCTTTCTCAAGTGGGATTTACTAAAGTTGAGATGTTTCAGCTACACGATCCTTCAAGAAATCATTGTAATGCGTTGTTTTAGTGTTAAAAACATTTGTGTAAATCATTTGGAATTTTTTGTTTCAGGAGTCTTTGATGCATAAACAGTGCAGCATTTATTTGAAATATTTTTTTTTTTGTAAGAATGTAAAAGTCTTACGTATATGTCACTTTTGATCAGTTTAATGCATCTCATATATATGATATAGACAATGATCCCTTAGCAATGTGCCTTTTTACAGTCAAAGATATTAAGAAAAGGCTGTGTGAAATCCAACACTATCTCACGACCAATTCGTACGAATTCGTACGAATGATAAAAAGATGGCTAATTCGTACGAATTCGTACGACCTCACTCGTACGAATTTGTATGATTTGTCTAAACCCACGTGATGGGTAGGTTTAGGGGCGGGGTCAGGGGTAGGTCATTCGTATGAATTCATACGAATTGGGCAATTCGTAAAATATGTATGATTTTGCAAAAATCTTACTAATTCGTACGAGTGAGGTCATATGAATTCGTACAAATTAGCCACCTCGTAGAATTTGTACGTTTTCCCGTGAGATCGGGTTGGTGAAATCTGTCACATTAAACATTAACATGGGTTTCACATTTAATTTATACTTGAGATCATCACCTTGTCTGTTTAAAAAAATGTAATCTTTATCAGTATCTAAAAGGGCAAAAATCCAGTCAGATAAAGTTAGAGTGCCACTGAGCTATTTCACAACATTGGGTGACAATTTCAGAGAAGATAACTTGTTCTCTTGAGAGCTGAGACTATGGTTAAAAATATCACTGGAGCTTATTGCTCTCATTACCCTTTTTGTGAACAATCCATAGTTATATTTTGCTTTGGGGAAATTAGTAAAATCCACATGAAGCAGAAGAACAGATTCAGAGATGCACATTTTAGTTAATAAAAATTGTGCAAGGTAATAATACTTGTTTTCAGGGAATATATTTTGTAGGGTCCGAAAGTCTGAGATCACATTGAACATCTGGTTGTTGTTTTTAAACTGGAGCATAGATAGAAGGAAATGTATGAAAAATGCAACATGCAACAAAAAAATATTTATGATTCTGCAGTTTTTACAATACTCTAATCAAATACACAATTAGTGACATTAATGATGTGAAATAGCCAATGTTTTACAAAATATAAACTCAATTTAAGATGCACTATACTGTTAAAAACTTTGGGGTCTGTAAGATTTTTAATACATGAAATCTTTTTTGATGAAAAATATAGTAAAAACTGTAATATTGTGAAACTTTTTTACAATTTAAAATAACTGTTTTTCATTTGAATATATTTTAAAATGTAACATTCCTTTAATGGCAAATCTTTTCAGGATCATTACTCTAGTCTTCAGTGTCACATGATCTTTCAGAAATCATTCTAATATGCTGGTTTGATGCTCAAGAAACATTTCTTATTGTTATCAATGTTGAATACAATTATGCTACTTAATATTTTGTGAAAGTTGATACACAAATAGATAAATAGAAAGCATATTTTAAAAGAAAATAAAAATACTGTACAAATCTTTTGTAACATTATAAATGTCTTCACTGTCACTTTTGCACTTGCACTTGCTGAATAAAAGTATACATTTCTTTCCAAAAGAGAAAAAAATTGTGTTGACCACAAACTTTTGAATAGTGGTGTATTCTCTGAAAAGAAATCTTAATATCTAATGCAATTTCTCAAATACAATTGATCTTATTTAATGATGTTAAATGAATGTGCATGTTTTTTTGCAGTGAAATTAGCAATGTTAACACACACATCACAACTGACATTGAGCCATTCTCTCACATAGCTTTCTGCATTCAATGGACCCTTAAAGCCAAAACAATTGAATCATGATGCCTTGTTTCCACATTCCCAGCTGTGATGAATCTGTGTTTGAAAGCAGAAGGCCTGATCCTGTGAGGTCCACTGTGTTTGTCTGCTCTAGATTTTTCGCCTGGGCTCATCCTATCCCACAAAAGCCCTGTTTTTCAGAGGATTCATGCTATTTATTCAACTACAGCTGTTGTAATCGATTCCACAGACATAATATTTGCAAAATATTGCTGTTTAATTACCATATTCAAATGCTACAGTAATTCACATCAACAGAAAATGGCAATCACAACCCGTTTTACTTGTCAATGTACACTTATAAAAAAAATACCATGTACTACCATGTTTTTTAGATGTACAATGGGAGAACTATGGAGTACTATGATAATACCATAGAATACATTAGGGTTAGTGCCATGGTCTATTTCAGAATACCATAATATTATCATCAGATACCATCACTGTACCATGATACTGCCAGAGCATGTTTTTCGCAAGGTTTAATATTGTACTGTAACGTACTTCAAAGAATACCATGGTATCACCACCAAAACACATTTACATTGGATTTTTATGTACCACTGTATTTTTAAAGAAGACCTATATATTATGCCATTTTACAAAGTCTTGATTTTGTTTTTAGGGTCTACTAGAATAGGTTTTCTTGCTTGAATGTTCAAAAAACATTATTTTTCACATGTTTTTCATTGTTGCAGCACCTCTCTTCCCAGTCTGCCAGTAACACTCTGTTTAGTTCCTGTCTCTATGAAGCCCCTCCTTCCCGAAAAGCGCAATGTGCTCTGATTGGTCGGCTGGACCAGTGTGTTGTGATTGGTCAACCGCTTCACAGAAATTTCAACACACTACTAACGCAACTCAACCAGGCCTCGCCACTTTTTTTTGTTTGCGTACATTATTGAACAAATTATTCAAATGAGGAATATTGTGTTGTACATTCACTGATGAAAATGAAAGACTACAATCGAGGCGTTTCAAGGAGTTCAGAAACAGTGCTTATAGATATAGCGAATATCAAATACACAAACTCACTCCCAAAGTGACTTTGCAGACCTTTTTCATGCTTAAACAGCAACATTACACACAAAAGAAAGTGAAAATGAAAAAACATAATTGGTCTTCTATAAAGAGTTTCCACCTCTGTTTGATGTATTACTTCATTAACATGTGCTGAAAGTTCTTGCTAATTTTTTCCCATCTCTTGTCTGTTTTATAAGGCTCTACTTGTGTTTGTGTTCTTAAATGGCACGTCTGATAAAGGATGTGCGTATGTGGTCGGGGTATAGATGTGCTCTTTTTATAGACGACATTCTTTTAAGTAATTAGAAAGAAATATGGCTGCGTTCCTCCCTGTGTTCGGCGTCTGGACTACTTCTGAAGACACGGGGAGCACATGCCGTCCTTAATAAAAATGAATAAAACGAATGACTAAAGAGGAAAGAAGGAAAGACCAGCTGTGCTCATCGCTCTTTTATTCTTTCATTTCCTTCCTTCATTTCAGGCTAATACTCCCCTAATACTTTTTCTTTCCTCTAAAACTCTTTCTTTTTCTTTCTTTTTCATATTCAACCTGAATGACCCCAAACAATTTATAAGTTTGTGTGTTGGAAGAATGAAAACATATTTTAAATCATTCATAATAAGAATAAGAATCCAGAATCCAGCCTAACACAAGCTGTCTTATTCTACATGGAGTGGGTCGCCTCATGGCGGCAGATATATTTAGATCACATGACCACTTAAATGCAACTCATTAGGACACTTTCGTTCACTGAATAAATAAAAAATGGCCAGCTGCTAACAGAGCATTTCTGCAATGGCTTTGGTGACCAAAAACTATTGCTTTTGCATGATACATTTACATATATCACTAAGAATCAGTATGGGTGAGTATATGGATTCTATGGAAGCTTAATTCCGCCACTGAATAACAAAGTAAAAAAGGTAAAAACAACTTTTTATCATCTTGCATTTCTGACATAATTTTGTCTCTGAATTGTGAGATATAAACTCACAATTGCAAGAAAGTGTCTGAATTGTGAGTTGACTTTTCCTCAGAATTGGACTTTATAACTCAATTTATATATCACAATTATGAGAAAAGAAGTCAGAATTACGGGATATAAACTTTATAATAAAGTTTAAAGTAATAAAGTAACTAATGTAAAGTTTATATTAGTGTGTATATGTCGCAAATTTACTTTAATTTTTGCAAGTCTGACTTTAATTCTCGCAATTGCAAATTTATATCTCGCAATTCTGAGAAAAAAAAGTCCGAATTGCAAGATGTAAACTTAAAAAAGTAAAAATTGTGAGATAAAAAGTCGCAACTGCAAGAAAAAATTCTGAAATGCGAGATATAAAGTCACAGTTATAAAAAATAAATAAATTATTCTGTGGCGGAAATAAGCTTCAATAAGCTTCAAATTAAGGTAATTATCTTCTTTTTTTACACAAACAAAGCACATGCGTGCGTCACTCACCACTGGAGTCACATGGATTAGTTTAATGATGTCTTTACTACCTTTCTGGGGCTTGAAAGTGTCAGTTGCGTAGCTGTCTATGATGGTACAGAAAGATCTCAGATTTAATCAAAAAGATATTCATTTGTGTTCTGAAGATGAAAAAGTCTTACGGGTTTGGAACGACATGAGGGTGAGTAATTAATGTTTTTATGTTTGGGTGAACTATCCCTTTAACTAAAACTTAAACTATTAAAATATTTTTGTTGATGGAAATAAAGTGGAAATAACATTTGATTTTAAATATAAGATTAAAAACTTAAAACACAAACATAAAATTTGAAATATTGCCTTGGCAAATAACTGAAATACATTTAAGTTGAAGCACCAAAATTACTGGAAAAACTGGAACTAAATAAAAACTACAACTAAAATTAAAATAAAATGAAAAAATAAAATAAAAATTAAACCTAAATAGTAAGATTTAATAAATACAAAACAAAAATTACAAAAGCACAACAAAATTTGTTTTTGCTGTACTGTTTTCAGTCCTGTCAAAGTTCATGTATATCTTTGAAGCAAACTCCCACTAGAAATTATGTCAGTAACCAAACGTTCATCCACCTAATAAAAGTAGTCCAACACCAAAAAGCACAATTTAGATGACTAATTAATAATTGATATTAATAATTAATAAGGGTTTTACTGAATAATTTATGGGCTTCACATTTCATCGTTTAAAGCCTTTGGAATGTTGGCCTGGTTTACTTCCATTGTAAGTATGTCATTATAACCGCGATCATTGCTTAAAAGAAAAACTGAGGGATGAGTCTAAATTCATTTCTGTGGTAATCGACATTATGCCACACATGCTGAGCTTAACTTTTACTGAAGCCAGAACAATCCATTAAAAGAATTGCCGCTCATAATGAATGCTAAAATTATGAATGAGTATAACAGAATAGAATGACGCATTATTAAACAGAAATGGATGGAGGCATAAGGGAAAGAGGGCACTACTGGAGATCAACGTTCTAATATTAAAGAAACAGGGACGCTAGTCTTATTGCAAAACAATCACTTCCAGATTGAGTTGGATAAGATACACAGAGAGCAAAAGATAAGACAGTATGTTTAACCAAACCCTCAGCAGAAGAGAACAAAGCAAAAGTAGAACGCTCAAGGCGCATGCACACAATAGTATTATTCCAAAACCTTTAGTTGGCTGTCTTGCTGTACGCTGCCTGCATAGGCAACTGCCTAGATCTGGAAAATCCTACACAGGCAGCAACACTGCATTTCACACAAATAGTGGAAGTGCAAGTTTGACATTAGCATGTTGCTAAGCTAACAACATAAAATTCTAATAAACATAAAATACTTGCCACATACAAATATTAGGTAATATGTTTTAATAATAATGGCCATATAGTAAATTTTTAGAACTTGTCAGACTTTTGACATGCATATTCCCATCCCAATCAGCTTCTCTTCACACAGGTTTGATACATTTTTTTTACAAAGATATGTGATGCGATTTGAAAGAATAACAACTAAACTTTTAATGAAACATCAGCCAATCAAGCATTATTATGACAGAAGTTTAGTAATTAGAACTAGAACGTGGCAACTATGAATGAATGAAAATGTATGAATGCTTATTTGTCATATTAAACAGAAATTCGAGAATTTTTGGCTGGTGGTGGTGCTCGAGACATTATTGGTCATTCAAAGTTTCTGTAAAAAATTACTAACAATAAAAACAAATACTGCCTCTAATAACAATACAAAACGTGCTAATGTCTGACAGGCTGCTGAGCTCATGAATATTAATCAAGTTGTTGGAACTGATTTGCTGCAGTCAAAACGTGAAATGTGACAGGTAAGCGCCAGCCAATGGGATTGACGCTTCCGCATTGTGGCTAACAATATACATTATTTAGTCACCTAGTGCAAAATGTAATTGAATATGTGTGTGATGTGCAGTGCATTCTGGGATTTTCTTTTCCCTCTTACATGCTGGGGTTAAAAAGCATCTCTTGGTCAGACAAAACAGACTGGAACTGAACTGCCAAACCAATCCTTTTCCCACCTTAGCGCGCACACAAACACACACACATGCACACACGCGCACACACACACACACACACACACACACACACACACACACACACACACACTGCCCTTTTCAGTATGCAACGCTGGCAGTTTCTCTGTGTTGTCAACCTTGACTTACTTTGAAGAGGTCAGACACAGAGTTAGGTTCCCTTCACTACTCATTTAGATTTCAGGAGAGAAGAGAATTGAGAAGAGGAGAAGAAAAGCGGAGGAAAAGAATGAGAAGTAAACAACAGATAAACCAAAGCGGACAACAGGAATAAAAAGAAATCAAAGATCTTTCTATCCTTTATCAGTGATAATGTAACATGTTTTTAACCCTATGTGAAACTGTCTGAATCACTTCCTAGTATGGGAACAAGCTGCTTGGTTCAACACAGTTTGGAACGACACGAGAGTGAGTAAATAATGATAAGATTTTTGGGTGAAGTATTTCTTGCTAATAGAAGTTTCAAGGATTGAGAGAATGAGAAGGCTTTACCCAGAATTCAATTTCTGCACAATCATATTTTCACAGGAACATACTTTTTCTACAACTAATGTAAGAAAACACTGTTCGCTGAATGACACTGATCAAACACACTAAATTTGTGTTCTCTCTCATTATAAATTCTGATTCTTCACAGTGAATCACTTCAGATAATGATTCACTTCATTAAAAAAAAACGTGATTTTCTGAGTCATTTGAGACCACACATGGACATCTTACATCATTTTGAAGTGATAAAAAAATATTATAATATTTATTACAATAATAAACATAAATTAGTATTATGTACTACAGTATATTGCAATAATAAATAGTAGGGCTGGGTTAAAAATATTGATTTCTCGATTTTAATTGATTCTCATTGCGATGAACCAATATCGATTCTTAAATCCCAAGAATCAATCTTTTAGTCTGTTTTCAGTTGATGAATACACTTTGTGAAATTTGTGTCAATACCTAGTCCTAATAATTAAATGTATACAAAATAATATATTTTTATCAAATGATGCTATTCATGACTAAATGTCTGATGTAATAATAGTAATAAAAATAAATAATAATAATAATAATAATAATGTAGTTATTACCAATTTATTGTACTTTTTATTATTATTATTATATGAAATATGATTAAGTCAACGGCATCTTTTGATAAAATGTTACATTATTTTGCATAATATACAAGAAAACAAAAGGAAATCCCGCTCACTATCAATACTTGCAAAAAGTATAAGACAAATATTTATTAGCAACGTTTCAGTCTCATACGGCGTATATGCTTGACGAAGGTCATGACACCGAAACGTTGCCTATAAATATTTTTTTATACTTTTCGCAAGTATTGAGTGTGTGAGATTACCTTTTGTTTTTTAGATTTTTTACTTTTTTTGGTCTTCTCTCCTACACACCTATTACCTGCAGGTGTGCGATGGTGCGGTGGTTGTTAATTGCTTAATATATAAGACAATTATGTTTTGTAGTTTTATAAATAATTGTTATTAATAAATCTGTTCAAATGCTGATCCTCATATAAATATGGATCAAGCAAAAATATATGAATCTGTCTATAGGTCTATAACCTTAGTTAAAAATAAATAATAATCGCACTGTTGTTGAACTACTAAATATAAGTAGCTTGCCGTTTCCTCTCCAACTGCTGAGTAAACTCCAAAATATCAATGAATGAGAGTCAGGTTGGTTTGATCTATCACTACACTTACTGTCTCCCTGCAATGTAATATATTGCAATAATAGGGGCATGTGCTATGTCTGCGGTACATTTTAGGTTTCATTAACATTTCTGACTTTAACATGTCAGAATATACAGGCACTTTTATTGGCTAAGGAAATGGGTTTTTGCCTCCAAGGATTTCAAACAACAATAAATTGTCTTTACAAGAAACGAAGTAGAGTTTGGATGAACCTGTAAAGGCTGACGTTGAGAGCATCTCTCCATCTAATGTCTACATTAATTGGATAGATGCAATACTTTTGTTGCAGTGTGTCTGTGTGTGTGGGTGTGTTTGTATGTACATTGATTGCCACAGCCTCAGGGATATTCATTTTGTCTTGTTTTCCTGGTGCATTGATCCTACGCGGTTTCCACCAATGCTTCAACATGTGTTTGTATCTGTTTGTGTCTCGGTTCTAGGTGGTATTGGGTTTGTGCATTGCCCCAGGTATAAAATACGAATACAATGAATACTGAGAAGGAAATCTTGCTGAAATCTATAACCAGGCGCGAAACAACAAGTTTTCAGTATCGAGATATTTGTCTGTCCTTCGTGAAATCTGAAATACAGCATAGAGTGAAGAAATCAGAGAAAGTGCCAACATATTTGATGTTTAAAGTAATAGTTCACACCAAAATGCTAAATTATGTACTCAGCCCCATGCTGTTTCAAACCTGCATGCTGTTAATATGCATCAGGGTCCTGCATTTGTTTTGTTTTTATCACAGTTTCCATTAAAACACTAAGCAGAACAACTGTTTTCAACATTGATAATAATAAGAAATGTTTCTTGGGCAGCAAATCAGCATATTAGAAGGATTTCTGAAGGATCATGTGAGGAATAATGATGCTGAAAATTCAGCTTTGCCATCACGGGAATAAATTACATTTTAAAATATATATAAAAAAACGTCATTTTAAATTGTAATAATACAGTATGTCACACTTGTAACTGGTTTTACAGTATTTTATTTTTTCAAATAAATGCAGCCTCTTTGAGCAATAGAGACTTCTTTCAAAAAGACGTTTTACATCTTTCGGTATGTGAAGTGGACCGATGAGATATCATGATATAAACTGGGCTACTCGGTGCAAAGTGATGGAAAAAGCAGCCAAGTGACAGCCAAAATGTCTTTATATCAAGGTGGATGGGACAAAACATTAGATTATGGTGGAAAGGTTATTTGAAGACACAGAGAGTGAAAGTTCCCTACCTGTGAAACCTTCCGGACCGCTTCGCCGCTGATCACCAGACCCTGCGCGAATGTTCTGGCTGCAATAACCGTGCGTGTGACTTTGGTCTTGAGCTCTCTGGGAGTGTCTCCAAAGGGCTTCAGCGTTTCTGACTGCTTGGCTACACACTCCAGATAGTCCTCTCCAATACTGTACTGAGGGTTTAAAGCTTTAAAGAGTCTTTCCAGCAGACGGGCCCAGAATTCGTTCAGAGCCTCCTCGAGATTGAGGTTGGCCCCTCGATAGTAGCGCCGGAGGTCTGAGTACAGATCCTGAAACACCTTTGTCATTTGGGAGAAGAGAGGTCCAAACCCACTCTGGAAGGAAGTCTGGAGTGATGCTTCAGAACGATTCAACAGCTCCAAGAAATAATCTGGAAACACACACACACACAAGAACATTAGAGCAGCGATTCAACTTTGGAAAGCTCAAGGGCCACACTCCTAATAATAAATAACAAAACAAAACATTGGCCTGGTTTCACAGACAGGGTTTAGACTAAGCCAGGATCAGGCCTTAGTTCAGTTAGGACAGACAGTTAGTTCAAGTAGGAAGACAGTGCAATATGACCAATATTTAACATTGCAAATATTTTTATATTACAGTATATCAAATTAATATATATGTATATGTTAAATTATATTTATGTGTGTTGTCCATTAATAGATGCATTTATATTTAATTACAATAAATCACATAACCATGTACTCATAATAATAATAATAATAATAAGTCAAGTAAATTATATAATCATGCTGTTTATTTTAAGGCACTTCATCTCATGATTATTTCCTTATTTGGGGGAATTTGATGGATGCACCCAAAAGATAAGATTATTCATAACAAATAAACCAAATTAAATGAAACTGTAGGATTAATTGAGTATGTTTTACAAGAAAATACCATTTCAGTCTTTCTACTAAAATGTAATGACCAGTTTTTTTTCTCAGTTTTTTTTTCTTCATAAAATAAATGTAACTGAAAAAAATAAAAATAAACTTACTTTATTTCAGCTAGTTGCCAAGACAACATTCCTCATTTTAATTTAGTTTAACTTAATGCACTAAAATAAAATAAATAAATACAAAATGATATAGACATTTTAAAGAAGAAAAAATGAAAAAATAAACATCAAAATGACTAAAACTTGAACTAAAATGAAATCAGAAAATATAAAAATAAAAACTGATTCAAATTATTAATAAAAACTATAATATCTCAATTATACTAAAATTAAAAGAACTATAATAGAATTAAAAGACAAAACATCTCAAAACAGTAATGCATTATAAATCTGATTGGATGTCTATAGTCTTTCTATTATTCACCAGAATCATTCATTAATCTAGCTAAAGTTATTTATTCCCCACATAAAATCACCAAAGACACGTTGAATCACATCTATAGGTAAAATTCCATCCTTAGTCAATAGACAACAGTCAGATGTGTAGTTTGTGTACCAACACAATGAGAGGCAATGAAATAAATATGAATAAGTTTTGCCACACACACACACACACACACACTTACTCGCATGCAAAAATGTTCAGAGACAAAGGCGATAAGTATGAATTTTGTTATGTAACCCAGTGATATCATAAGCTCACAATAACCCATCACATCAGTCAATCACACATTACCCAAGAGAGAGTGTTAACGTACAGAATGAATGATACTCTGCATCAGAAACTGAACACTTCCCTACTACTGTATATAGCATATGAAAAACAGCACATGTCCATATACATAATATTTGAAAACAGTATGCGAAAAGTCCCCCGATGGCCTACTACTTCTGTCAGCATTCTGAAGTTTGCATTCAATGGACACTTTACTGTCCCATGAGGCCACGGGAGAGGATTTATGAATGGCAGTAAAGCGGCACAACTGACAGGTCACGTGACAGTAACAACATGGCGGATGTAGTACGTCTGAATTTCATTCACACTACCCATATTCATACTATAGAGCGTACTTTTTAACGGTCGTGAAGTAAATTCAAATTCAAATGTAGAACCTACTGAGACAGAATGCGATTTCAGGCGCAGCGATTGAAACTGGATAGGGCTGCAGTAATGATGTAAGTTTCTCTAAAAAACATTTTCCCTGAAAGTTTGAATTAGAATAATTTGTAAGATTGTGATTATAAGCATAACATTCCTGTTCTGAGGGCAGACATCACTTTTTTATTCCTCACTGGATTTCCTCCACAACTTGTAACATTTTAAAACAACATTCGGTGGCTGGTCCCCACAATAAAGGTGATCTCAGGTTTTACTATCCTTTTTTTACAAAGGTTTTACAAAGTATATTAAACCTGTACACACACACGTACACACAATTAATAACGATGAACCCTAACACGGTCAAAATTAATCTTCCTAAATCCTATACAATTTCTGTTCCTACTTTTTATATGTGTGTTCAGAGATCTTGCCTAGATTGCACCAATGGGATTATGTCTCTACAAATACTTTCATGATGAAATACAGAGCAGTGTGCTAAATAAGACCTCTTTGTGCCCTACGTCTGATTAAGTTCACATTAATCATACTTTTGAAATGGCCCAACAAATGCTATGTAAAGGATAGTGCACATACTGTAGACTTGATGAAGAATTTCAAAACATCCATATTAAACAGATCATTGACCATTAAGTTTTTCCAGCTGTCCTTTCTTGTTGAAATGACTGTTTCTGGACTCTAAATCCCATCACATTCACGTCCCCCTGCACTGTGAGGATCCCACATTCATTATCTCTCTTCACGCTTCAATGGACACTTTTCTCACCTTTCATATTTTCATTTAAAAGCCTCTCCGAAGTGTGTTACCATTGATCCAGGTGAGCCTATCTTCACTCCCTGTCACTCCGAACGCAGGTTTTCAAAGTCTGATTCATAACATGACAGTCCGCAGGACAGAAATCTCACTGCCCTTGCATATTTGTTCGTTCTTTATTATAAAGGCATAACAATAGTTTTGATCAAAAACACTAAAGAAAATAAACTTTAATAAACTAAAGTTAAATGTTTCATTGTTCTTCCCACATTAAAATGTATTGAGTTGAATTAAAATGAAAATGTACAAATATGACACTTATATATTGATACTTTAATGGCTTATCAATGTTAGCACCATAAAGTAAAATGTAGATATCTTAATGTGATAGTTAATTCATAGATTAAAATGCAACTATACTAACATTTTATATATGTGACCCTGGACCACAAAACCAGTCACATTGAAACCACACACTGAAATTGAGATTTATACATAATCTGAAAACTGAAAAAAAAAAAAAAAGCTTTCCATTGATGTATGGTTTGTTAGGATATAACAATATTTGTCCGAGATACAACTATTTGAAAATCTGGAATCTGAGGGTGCAAAAGAAAATCGACACATTGAGAAAATCGCCTGTAAAGTTGTAAATTTATTTTCGCGACTGTGCTGCATTCACTCACATAAATAAATATTTTATATATTTACGGTAGGAAATTTACAAAATATCTTCATGGAACATGATCTTTACTTAATATCCTAATGATTTTTGGCATAAATGAAAAATCGATAATTTTGACCCATACAATGTATTGTTGGCTATTGCCACAAATATACCCGTGCGACTTATGACTGGTTTTATATATATATATATATATATATATATATATATATATATATATATATATAATGTTAAACTAAACGTTAATTGAAATAAAATAAAATAAAATATAAAGAACTTTCATTTCAGCTAGGTGTCAAGGCAAAATTAACATGATGTAATAAAATATATAGACATTTTTTTTTTTTTTTACTTAAAACAAAATTACTACAATCTACAATTAAAACAAAATTAAAAAGAAAATATTAATAAAAACTATAATAGTATCTTAATGATACATACAGTATAATATGTATGCATTATTTTCAGGTCAAAGTTTTAAATTTAACATATAAGAAGATATTTTTGGTGTCCAAATTGTACGTGTTCTACAAAAGAAACATACAACATTCTGCAAATGGTGACAGAATTTCCATTTTAGGGTGAATTATCCCATTAAGTGTCTGATTATGGGGGGTCAATGTATCAGGTGAACATCCTGACTTTAAATAAAGAGAAACTGATATCAAAAACAAAAAGAAAAAAGGAAGGCCATGAAAGGTAGATCCTCGGTTCTTTATATTCCTGTCACACTCGTCTGACCCTCCACCCCCTCACTACACCCCTCTCTCCCTCTCCCTCTCCTCCATCTATCTCTCCGACAGGCGTGCAGGCGTAATGATATCAGTGGCGTCGTAACAGAACACGCGGGCTGTTAATTTGCGGCCGAGCTCGTGATGGAGAGACAAGCAGCTGGGGACCACAGAGTGATGGAATGAGAGGAGGGAGAGAGGGAAGGGATGAAAGGAAGAGAGGGATTTGGATGTGATTACATGTAATTGTATTTGTGTATTCTGACAAAGTGCTGAATGGATGAATTTATGGAGTACCAGCCCTCCCTCATTTTATTCAATATTTTAAATTAATGCACACACAGAGACATTTGAAGCTGTATTGGTAAGGACCTTTCATAGAAGCATACTTTAGCAAACCCTACTACTACTAAAGGCCAGTTCACAGCAAAAACAATAACTACAACAATAACTATAGTGTCCACACCAATGGGCGATAATCTATTGTAAGTGCACTCTGCAGTTTTGTCATCCGCTGCTTTAAATGCTCGAGCTCTTTAATGACGCTTTATTATTCATCATCTGGACAAAATCAATCAGAACATAACCCTCTGTATCACTCTGTGTCGTTATCGTAATAATGGTGGTATGGACTTCACTATTCTCCTAGAATTAGAATGATCATCAAAACTTGATTTGATGTATCAAAACTTGGTTACTTGACAGTGGTTGGTGGGAACGGGCTTTAACCCTCACAAACACCTGTAGACATTATTCAGTTTAAAGGTGCAGTATGTAATATTGACAACTAGCGGTTGAAATTGGTACTGCAGTCCAAAATCTAAATATTGGAGAGGGTTGTTTCTCTCGTCATCAGACTCGGCGCTCACAGGGGTGGCCAGATTGAAAACGCGCAACAGGAATGAGCGCAATTGACAATGGAAAGCGACAAGTCTTACACTGTAAGTTGATCGACATTTACGGAAACTAAAAAAGTTTAGATGAGCATAAACATGGTTAAACAGTGAATAACAAAAATTGTACAGCAGACCATAGACTACATAATTAATTTACTTAAACCTAAATACATTATTTGTCCCAGTTTTGAATGACAGCACCATAGAATAGAATAGAATAGAATAGAATAGAATAGAATAGAATAGAATAGAATAGAATAGAATAGAATAGAATAGAATAGAATAGAATAGAATAGAATAGAACAGAACAGAACAGAACAGAACAGAACAGAACAGAACAGAACAGAATACAATTGAATTGAATTGAAGAGATGTGAATTGAAGACATGTGAAATAAAAGATTAATGTAAAATGAATTGAAATTTTCAGAAACTTGACCCTTACACAACAACACAAGCACACACACACACACACTTTTTCCACTTGTCCTGTGAAAGGGCGCAGGGTCCATCACATAAGCTGAAGAGTTCTGATTGGGTCTTGAACCCACGTCCGGTGGAGCAGAGCCACAGCTGAAAGGTCATGTTCTTCACCTACTGGTCTGTCTACACCTATATCGGAGATCATGCATTTGGAATGTACATTAATTTCAGGAGCTAAATTGGTCACAGACGAGCTCTTTAAAGCCTCCTTCACTGGAGCTTGTAAACTCTAGCTCTGTCTGAAGGGTCTTAAATCAGACAGTACACCAGCTGTGGCCTAAATCTCCTCCTGATAACATGCATGTCAACCGAGTCTCCACAGGTGCACACACAGGTGGACCTACATGTCAATGGAGCCTATGGTACTTTACTAACGTTCAAAAGTTTGGGGTCAGTAAGATTAATCCTTTTATTCAGCAAGGATGCATTAAATTTATCAGAAGTGACACTAAAGACAAAATGCAGTTCTTTTGAACTTTCTGTTCATTAAAGAATTGTAAAAAAAATATATATCATGATTTCCACAAAAATATTAAGCAATGTTTTTTTTAACATTGATAATATGAAGAAACTGATCTTAAGTATCAAATCCGCATATTAGAATGATTTCTTAAGGATCATGTGACACTGAAGACTGGAGTAATGATGCTGGGAAATTTAGCTTTGCCATCACAGGAATAAATTACATTTTAAAACATTAAAATAGAAAACAGTTATTGCAAAAATATTACTGTTTTTACTGTATTTGTTATCAAATAAATGCAACCTTGATGAGCAAACTTTTTCAAAAACATTTAAAAATACCAAGATTTTGAAAGGTAGTGTACAGAGAGAGATTCATTAAAGCAATAAGGGTGGTGGAGGGTTGTGATCCACAAAAAAAGGTATTTTAAATCACTATGTATTTGTTTTCGCATTTATCTCCAATTAACAGGAAGACTAATTCATGTTTAAGGTTTTCACCCAAACATATGCACAGCACTTTGGCCAGCAACCATTTTGGCATTTGGAAAATGAAGGAGTGTAAAGAAAAGAGGAAACAGAATCATAACATAAAAACTGTCACTGCTCCTCATAAAACTCGTGTGTGTGTGTGTGTGTGTGTGTGTGTGTGAGTGAGAGAAAAAGAGAGAGAAATGTCTCTGGGATCATAGGTCTGTATCACTGCAGGTCTTCCTCAACATTTATTCATTTTACATTTATTTTTTAATTTTGCTGACGCTTTTATCCAAAGCGTCTTTAATTTGATATTCTTACAAATGATATTCTTGCTTAACATTATTTGCATGTCATCATGAAACGGCCAATAAGGATGGGCGACAGAGCAGCTGTCCTTGTCGCAGATGACATCATCAGAGGTGACCTTCAACAGGAAATTGTTTTCCTGGATGACTCAGTGTAATTGAAAATATTATTTCAGTAAATCAGCACTTAAATTGCTCAGCTGCTATTTACAATCAGGACTAAATGTATTCAGATAAGAAAATATCACAGATTAAATCTGCAGTGATTCAGACAAAGGCACTCGAGAACAAGAAAAGTCGTAAATTGAACAATGTGATCTGATAAAAGAGATTTATTATCTTCTATGCTGCGTTTTGATTAGTTGTCTTTACCACAGAAGGGTAAATCTTCGGGCCTGCAACCTGAATTTGATTGTCTTTTGAAAGTCTTTTTCTATCACTTCTGTTTATACGTTTTCAGCGTACGTGTCTGAGTCTGATACGTTCAGAAACCATCCCCTACAGCGAAAGCCACTCAAATTCCTAAACACTACAGAGAATCTCCTCACCCTTACAGAGAATCCAGCATACACACACACACCCTAAAACACATCGAGAGCCATACTTAACCTCCTAAAACAGACTCATAACAGCTCATTATGCTCTAACATACTTTTAGCTGTGATTCTAAGAAGACAAAACAAACTCTCTAGGAGACAAACCTTTCAACACATAATGAAACAAACCCAATCATACACATACCTGACGACAGACACAACTAAACAGACAGTAAAAGAGGAGGAGTGGTGTATGAAAGGATGATTAGATTTACATGTCCTAAGGATAGAAAGATGATGGGTGGATGAAAGACAGACATGATAGAACTGAATGACAGACAGACAGACAGACAGACAGACAGACAGACAGACAGACAGACAGACAGATAGATAGATAGATAGATAGATAGATAGATAGATAGATAGATAGATAGATAGATAGATAGATAGATAGATAGATAGATAGATAGATACTATACTCTTTACTGCCAGTTTTTTCTCTTTATCATTTTTTTTTTTTTTTTACAAAGCTATTAAACTAAACTAGAAAAATGTGCGAGAAAATTAAATCGATGTGGAAATGACAACAGCCCTTGAGATTTATGATTTAAGAGACTGGGCCCTAGGTTGCTGTAAATTGATCTCTTTTGCAGTTAGTAAGGGGTGAAAACTGGAAACAAATATTAGCGTCTTTGACAGCACGCATGATTCAGAGAGGCTGTTTTATAATGTTAATAATAAATATTGTCACATTTTACACTGTTACTGCCTTTAGTCTTTCAAATCTTACATAAATAGCTGCACACACACACACAAACACACACACACCCTGGGTATAATCCACCATCACTGCTTACTGTGCTGCCAAGCATAATTCATGCTGGGAAACACACACTGACCAGATCTCCTCCCTGTGCAACAGCACTTGGGAAATAATCACAGTTCAAGCATTCTCTCCACAAACACACTACATCATGTGTGTGTGAGAGAGTGTGTTTGTACACACACACAGGATTCCTGGAGGTGAGCTGGCAGAGACATGCTTTAAACCCCAAAATTGGCACTTATGAACTCCAGAACAACAGAGACACTGACATTTTTTCAACTTTAAGTACCAAAGTCACCAATTGTACAAAAAAAAAAAAAAAAAAAACAGTACAAGAGAGATTCTATAAATGTTTCTTCAGCTTTTAACATTCACATTCAACAATGATTCTAGAGATTATTAAATCTTTGAAAAGCACTATATATTATGCCTGTTCTCTATTCTACTTTTTTGTTCTGCTTGCCAATAAAATGAATCAAATGCGACATTTGGCAAGGATCATGATTAGAATGCCAGACCTACAAACCCATCTGTTGACCTTTATTATTATAATTATTATACCTCTCAATGTCAAGAAATGTCCTTGTCATGTTTTACCTTTCTAAATATGTAAATAAATAAATATGAATTGTATATTAATAATATTATTTTAATATAACTCAATTATATTTTGCATTAAGAAAATCAAGTATTTTTTCTAATTATTATTTTTTGCATTATGACATTATTTTAATTTAGTTTATACTTATTGAAATACCCATGTCTAGTATGATGTACACCACAGTACTGTAGTATTATTGCAATGCCTGTAATATTGTTTTTTTTTTTTTTTTTAATATCCAGACAGTGATTTTTTAATTGCTGTATCACAATAACAAGAAATGCATTTTTATTTCTTTATAGAAATGAGAATTTAAGAGGAAAATGCACTTGAATGAAAATAATGTCACAATGCAAAAAAAAAAAAAAACTTATTTGTTTTAAAAAAAGGCTTTGATTTCTTAATGCAAAATATAATGTCTTTTTTATTCTTTTGTGAGAATTCCCCCCATCCAAAATCGCAAAACACACACATTTATTGCATGTAATTGTGTGAAGGATGCTGATTGAGAAGTTGTTTAACTCTTACAGAAAGAGCTAATCAAACAAATCTCACACCCACACACACACCAATCTACACAAAAAGCAAAAACACTGATTAAGATGCCTACACACACAGAGAGAGAGAAAGAAATGATTATGAAGCAAGAGAAAGTTAAATGGGAGATATATAAATATATTTTTAACGTTTTTTGGGCTCAATCTCCATCTCTCCAAACACAATCACTCAGGTAAACAGCATGAATAATATTCACACTCACAGTATTCAGCAGGCTTGAGGGTAAGTGAGAAATCCACACACAAACACACACACGCACACACGCACGCACGCTCACACACACACACACACACACGCACACACACACACACACACACACACACAGACACACCATCTGTCTAAAGCCATGGAGGTTTTAACTGTGCTGCTCTGATATCAAGCACAGGTTTGTTGGGCAAGCATATCACCCTCTTAAAAAAGGTTCTATATAGAACCTTAGGGTTCTTGACTCAATTTGTAAGAAGCCTTTATGCCAGTTCTAAAGGAGAAATGTCTTAAATGATTGCATAGAAATTGTATTAAAACAAATTATAACAATCAACTAATTCCATAACATGATCCCATGATGGGAACCCCTAAAAGACTCTATATTATGAAGTACCTGACAGAACCCTTTAAGGTTAGAACATTTTCTTCAAAGAGTGGCATCCTTTTTTCAACAAACGATTCTTCTCAACCTCATGATGGGAAGTGTAATGTAAAGAGACACTCTTTCCAGACAGTAACTCACCGTCAAAGCTCTTGAACTGGACGTTGAGAGAGGCCTGTAAGGTGCGTCCAGACTCCTTCACCTGTGTTTCAAACTCTCTTCTGCTCAGGTTCAGGAGGTTCTCCTCCATCCCGGACGTGCAGCAGGTGTAACCCTGAGGACAGACCCGCAGGTGCTCACCTGAGAGAGACACAATTAACAACATCATCAGGACCGTCAGTAGAAGTGCATTTAACTTTCTCCATCCATCCATCCATCCATCCATTCATTCATTCATCATAACCCATAATATTTCAGTGGCTTGAGCCCCTGCCCCTTTAATGGCTAGTAAATTTGCAGTGCCGCCCCCCGGAATGCGATTTCATCCCCCAAATAAGATTTTTTTTTTTTTTTTCTCTTATGGTCACCAAGCCCTCAAAGATACAATAAAAACAGTAATATTGGAAAAAAATATTATTACAATTTAAAATGACTGTTTTCTATTTAAATACATTTTAAAATGCAATGTATTCCTTCAGAAATCATTCTAATATGCTGATTTGCTGCTCAAGAAACATTTTTGAGGAAACTGTGCTAGATTTTTTCAGTATTGTTTGATGAATAGAAAGTTCAAAATCCAAAATGCAAAAAGAAAAATCTATTATTTATATACAGTGCAATGCATAAGTGAATACACCCATGCTAAAGTTGACTAAAAAGAGGAATAAAAAATCATATTTTGGAAATTGAACTTAATGCCTTAATTTAAAAAATTAGGAAAAATCCAACCTTTAAGGACACCAATTTTCTTTGTGAATGAATAATGTATCGTAAATAAATAAATTTTCTTCCTTAAAATACATGGTGCATAAGTGAGTACACCCCTATGTTAAATTCCCATAGAGGCAGGCAGATTTTTATTTTTAAGTATTTAAAAAAAAAATTTTTTTGGATACTATGCATCCTGATAAAGTTCCCTTGGCCTTTGGAATTAAAATAGCCCCACATCATCACATAGCCTTCACCATACCTAGAGATTGGCATGGGGTACTTTCCATAAGATCATCTCTCAATGCAAATCAAACTAGCTTTTAGGCTAACTGAAATAAAACCATGCCAATCTCTAGGTATGGTGAAGGCTATGTGATGATGTGGGGCTATTTTAATGTAGAAATAACATAAAATTATTTTGTGTGTTAGTATATTTTAAATATTTGATCTAACAGGAAATATCCAGAAATTGAATGAACCTGACGTACATTTTGTGTGTTTTTGTCAATTCAAATGCAAAAGAGAAGTCAATATGATCTGAATGTGTCCGTGACTGACAACTGAACATCACAGCACGGTTATATAATGGAGTACAAATGATTTTTTTTATGATGGGAAGGAGGGGGCTGAAGAGTAATTGAAAGTTTCCACTCAATCGACTGGTGTTCACGCCTGTGTTATTGTTTTATAGAAGTGATGACCTGCTCAGTCGATATAAAAACTCTCTCTGTCCTTTCCAGTTTTCAATTTTCAGAGTGTTCTCTATTAACAGTTTGCAGCACAGTTGCATACAAAAAAAAAAAAAGTGCAAAATAAATGTAATAATACAATTAAAAACTAAGAATTATTATTAATTATTATTATCAGCAGTACAATTATTATTATTCATATTATTCCATTAACAACAATAAAACAAAAAATAATAAATGTTATTATTATATTGCTATTTTTTGTTATTTAATGATAAATAATAAATTCTTGGAAAACCAATTATTATTATTCCCTCTGATTAAGCTCTTATCAATATAAATTTTATTCTTATAAATTTCTATCAATTAGAAAGCCACATCATTCTTATTTATTGCCATCTTGGGCCATAAAGATGTGTGTATTTGTGTGTTAGTGTGTCTATCTTGTGTGGTACGTTAGTGTCAAATAAAGCAAGTGTCTACCTGTGACTTGTGTATCTGAGCACGTGTGTGTTTGTCAGCGGGTGAGAGTACACACTGTCAGAGACAGGATTCTTTTTCTAAAGTGCTGGGCTGTCAGCCATTTCTATCCTGAGCCTATTCTCCAATCCAAGGACAGAGGAAGCATATAAAAAAGCACACAGCAAACAGATGGAATTTAATGCGCTCTTATCTGAGCTTAATGTTACTGCTCAAGAAGGTTTACAGGCCCTTGAACAGCATAGCATTTGATTAAACCCACACAACTAATGTGTTTGGCCTCCAACATCCAAAGTGCAATAAACTGAAAACAGAAACCAAGGAAACAGACAAAATGTGTTTCTGTGAACCATGGCTGGTTAGGAAAAAAATTTGATATAGGGATGTGATTCATTGTCATTTATTTTGTGAGGCTGTGGACAGATGACACTGGGTTCAGCAGTCAGAAAGAGGATTCAGATTCTCATTTATTCCACACACAAAAAAATAAAATGAATGAATAAATAAATAAATAATAATAATAATAATAATAATAATAATAATAATAATAAAAAAAATTGAATTGAATTGAATTAAAAATACGATCTGAAAAAAGTGGGCATTCTGTCACAGAAAATGGCAGGAAATAATTTATCCTAATTAATTAAATTCTTGTTTGAATGGATACATTATATTAATGCACTATAAACTAAAACTGAGCTAGTTATTATCATTTATCTTTTAGTATTTTACCTAACAGACTAGTTACACAGAGGTGTCAAGCAATTTGTTGTGATCTTTTGGTGGCTGATATTCAGTGTTTTTGGCCGTAACAACCCCTGTTCGATTCTGACTCATGTGTGCTTGCTAAATTACCCCTTAGAGATCAATAAATCACATCTCTCTGTAAAGTGAGCTGAGCTGGGCTGGAGTTCTTTTCCGCCTCGATAAATTAGAGTTAATATAAAATAGATTACTCTGTAGGTAAAACTGGAAACATATAAACATCTTCTGGTTTCTGCCTAGAGAGATACCTTACATGACCCCTAATAAAAGCATTTAAAATAGTGAGTAAAACCAATGCTATTTCCCTCTAAGGTCTCTCATGGCCCACTAACACACACACACAGTAAGACTGGAGATTGAAGAAGGACCAATTCACAGACCATTAACTTATCTGAGAACTCTAGGGAGGAAAACTCCAATTAGGATCCAATTAGACCACAGAATGAGAATCCCAAATAAACTGTCTGTGTGTGTGTGTGTGTGTGTGTGTGTGTGAGTGAGTGAGTGAGTGAGTGAGTGAGTGAGTGAGTGAGTGAGTGAGTGAGTGAGAGAGAGAGAGAGAGAGAGAGAGAGAGAGAGAGAGAGAGAGAGAGAGAGAGAGAGAGAGAGAGAGAGAGAGAGAGAGAGAGAGAGAGAGAGAGAGAATGTTATTTTACAGGGAAAGGAAGGAAATGTTCACTTTAATCCGTTCAGCTCAAAGCATCAAATTAACACACACAGTCAGCCTGTATGTGTAGCAGTAACTATAGCATCACCACATTCAGAAGGAAGTGATTATGGATATCTATCTTAAAGAAACCTCTTGGAAGAGAACATTTATAACATGAGATTCCCAGAATACATTTCCTCCATGTGAATGTACACTACCGTTCAGAGGTTTGAGGAAGTGATTATGGATATCTATCCTAAAGAAACCTCTTGGAAGAGAACATTTATAACATGAGATTCCCAGAATACATTTCCTCCATGTGAATGTACACTACCGTTCAGAGGTTTGAGGTCAAAAGTCTGCAAATAGACCGCAAAAGTAAACAATAAGTTGCTTTATGTCAACGCTCTTTAAAATAAACCTTTAGCAACCTTTACCAGGCCCTGATGGAATTTACATAACACTTTACTCACAAAACATGCACATACATTAACACGCAATCGTATTACTCTTTTTTGTTTAAACATCTGAGCAATTTGGCCAGAGAAGATACGTCCCTCCTATACTTTACATGGTCGCTACACCACTAGTACAATCTTTAGATTCCCACTAAGCACAAGCCTTCCTATGTTACTTTAATCCTTTTCACCATCACCAGCCATCCAAACAGTTTTTATTTTATAGTAAACACAGTTATTACCTTTTATTTCCCGTTTCCTTCACAGTATTGCTAAAAGTGCATGCAAAGACAGTTAGCCTAGCAATTAGCCTATCAACACATTCTGAGGAAGCTGCTTAATGATGTTACAAAGCAGAGAAACAAGCAGGCATTGTCCATTTTGCTGTTTCTAAATGTAAAGTGGGTTGTTTTCAATCTATAAGGGAGACATGTCAGCAATTGTTTTAATTTCAGCACATTATTTAGCGGAGTGTCATAGATTTTTCCCTAAACCTAACTAAGTCCTATCTCATCTGACCTAAGTCTACCTGGGCCTATAATATTTACTCTAGTGCGTCTACACATCGATGTCGGCTGAGTACAACTCTATACCCTAGCGCGTCTACACATCGACGTCGGCTGAGTACAACTCTATACCCTAGCGCGTCTACACATCGACGTCGGCTGAGTACAACTCTATACCCTAGCGCGTCTACACATCGACGTCGGCTGGGTGCTAATCCTATACTCTAGCGCGTCTACACATCGACGTCGGCTGAGTCTAATCCTATGCCCTAGCGCGTCTACACATCGACGTCGGAGTCTAATCCTATACTCTAGCACGTCTACACATCGACGTCGGCTGAGTCTAATCCTATGCCCTAGCACGTCTACACATCGACGTCGGAGTCTAATCCTATACTCTAGCACGTCTACACATCGACGTCGGAGTCTAATCCTATACTCTAGCACGTCTACACATCGACATCGGCTGAGTCTAATCCTATACTCTAGCACGTCTACACATCGATGTCGACTGAGTCTAATCCTATGCCCTAGCACGTCTACACATCGACGTCGGAGTCTAATCCTATACTCTAGCACGTCAACACATCGACGTCGGAGTCTAATCCTATACTCTAGCACGTCTACACATCGACGTCGGAGTCTAATCCTATACTCTAGCACGTCTACACATCGACGTCGGCTGAGTCTAATCCTATGCCCTAGCGCGTCTACACATCGACGTCGGCTGGGTGCTAATCCTATACTCTAGCGCGTCTACACATCGACGTCGGCTGAGTCTAATCCTATGCCCTAGCGCGTCTACACATCGACGGCGGCTGAGTCTAATCCTATACTCTAGCGCGTCTACACATCGACGTCGACTGAGTCTAATCCTATGCCCTAGCGCGTCTACACATCGACGTCGGCTGAGTCTAATCCTATGCTCTAGCGCGTCTACACATCGACGTCGACTGAGTCTAATCCTATGCCCTAGCGCGTCTACACATCGACGTCGACTGAGTCTAATCCTATGCCCTAGCGCGTCTACACATCGACGTCGACTGAGTCTAATCCTATGCCCTAGCGCGTCTACACATCGACGTCGGCTGAGTCTAATCCTATGCCCTAGCGCGTCTACACATCGACGTCGGCTGAGTCTAATCCTATACTCTAGCGCGTCTACACATCGACGGCGGCTGAGTCTAATCCTATACCCTAGCACGTCTACACATCGACGTCGACTGAGTCTAATCCTATGCCCTAGCGCGTCTACACATCGACGTCGGAGTCTAATCCTATACTCTAGCACGTCTACACATCGACGTCGGCTGAGTCTAATCCTATGCCCTAGCACGTCTACACATCGACGTCGGAGTCTAATCCTATACTCTAGCACGTCTACACATCGACGTCGGAGTCTAATCCTATACTCTAGCACGTCTACACATCGACGTCGGCTGAGTCTAATCCTATACTCTAGCACGTCTACACATCGATGTCGACTGAGTCTAATCCTATGCCCTAGCACGTCTACACATCGACGTCGGAGTCTAATCCTATACTCTAGCACGTCTACACATCGACGTCGGAGTCTAATCCTATACTCTAGCACGTCTACTCCTATACTCTAGCACGTCTACACATCGACGTCGGAGTCTAATCCTATACTCTAGCACGTCTACACATCGACGTCGGCTGAGTCTAATCCTATGCCCTAGCGCGTCTACACATCGACGTCGGCTGAGTCTAATCCTATACTCTAGCGCGTCTACACATCGACGTCGGCTGAGTCTAATCCTATGCCCTAGCGCGTCTACACATCGACGGCGGCTGAGTCTAATCCTATACTCTAGCGCGTCTACACATCGACGTCGACTGAGTCTAATCCTATGCCCTAGCGCGTCTACACATCGACGTCGGCTGAGTCTAATCCTATACTCTAGCGCGTCTACACATCGACGTCGACTGAGTCTAATCCTATGCCCTAGCGCGTCTACACATCGACGTTGACTGAGTCTAATCCTATGCCCTAGCGCGTCTACACATCGACGTCGACTGAGTCTAATCCTATGCCCTAGCGCGTCTACACATCGACGTCGGCTGAGTCTAATCCTATGCCCTAGCGCGTCTACACATCGACGTCGGCTGAGTCTAATCCTATACTCTAGCGCGTCTACACATCGACGGCGGCTGAGTCTAATCCTATACTCTAGCGCGTCTACACATCAACGTCGGCTGGGTGCTAATACCTGTTCCCCTAACTAGCTTACTTCCTGCGCAGGAATAATCGTATAATACAAAACAATAATTGTCCTTTAAATGCTTTAATCACGGCCGGAGGATCTCTCGAACAGTTCTCAGAGAATCTCCCCCAAGAAGAAGCAAGGCCGGAGGATCTCAGACAAATTCCATTGAGAATCCCACCAGCTAAAACGAATACAACAGTTTTTATAGAATAGCGAGGTATGGCAAAATGATATGAATTTGATTGGTTCTTCATATGCAAACCCTTCTGTTACTAGGTAAAGCAAACTTTGTTTTAATGATTACTTCATTGTTAATCACAAGGTTCAAATTTAGTCATCTGTCTAGTTTCAATTCCCATATTTGTTATTTATACACTCACACAACCAAAGTAAAAGAGGTATGGCAACACAACATACAACATTCAAAAACAGGACAGAACGTTTTAGTACATTGTGTTTCAAAGTGTTATCATGTTAGGCCTAAAAAGAGAAATAAGGTTAGATGTTAGAAACATGGTTAGTTTAATATACAGTTTACTATTTTATCTATTAAAAATCCACCACAGGAGATTGCAGGAACATTCGGATTAAGGTTAATGCACTCTAGAGAAAAAGTGTGTGTGAAAAAGCCGATGACATTCATTAGCATGTCAAACTTTGAAAACTTCCCATTTATTCCTCACATACAGAAGAGTGCGAGTTATCAGCAGGGACACTTTATCTGAGTGATTTGATATGAAACATTTAACACGCTAGCTCTTCACCACCCAATCAATACAACAAGAGCCCTCATCCTAAAACACTTTTCTGAGGTATTTGATAAATGAGTTTGCCAGTGGCGTGCATTTCTCCTAACGATCCACTGCAAACAACGACGATTGTGAAGCTGCGTGTCTAGCATTAATGAGAGCATTTGAATTCTGGGATAGATAGGAGAAGCATCCTATGATAGCATCACTCATTCACATACACAAGCATCCGGCACTGTAACAGACCCTTACACAGAAGTACTCTGGCTGTACCATGGTAAAATGGTGGTATCAGTAATACACTATACCGTTCAAAGGTTTGGGGTCGGTAAGATTTTTAAAATATGTCTCTTATGCTCAACAAGGCTGCATTTATTTGATCAAAAATACAGTAAAGACAGTAATGTTATGAAATAGTATTACAATTTAAAATAACTGCTATATATTTTTAACTGCAATTTATTCCTGTGATGCAAAGCTGAATTTTCAGCATCATTTCTCTAGACTTCACTGTCACACAATCCTTCTGAAATCATTCTAATATGCTAATTTACTGTTCAAGAAACATTATTATTATCAATTATCAATATTATTATCAATGATGAAAACAGTGTGATTTTTTTCAGGATTATTTGATGAATAGAAAGTTTAAAAAACATTTATTTGATATCAAAATCTTTTGTAACATCATAAAAGTATTTTGATCAATTTAATGCATCCTATAGCTGAATAAAAGTATTAATTTATTTATAAAAATGAATGGCTTCTGAATGGCTGTCAATGCATCACAAATGTACAAACAAAAAAAAGCACTTGTTCTCGAATCAGCTAATCTCAGACTTGAATATGCATCTCAAAAATTATGAAATCTTGTCAGAGCTCAGTAATACATCATAGTGTTCTGGTTTATTAATGTCACTTGCATCAGATGAGAGGAAGTAGAGATATCATAGGAAGTTGCAAGACCCATTCTAGTGATTTGCCTCGTTAAATAAATCCCAGACAGAAATCCCACCCACACACCACTCCTGTCACACACACACAGAGAGAGAGAGGGTTATCAGGAACATGATGGATTACAGCGCGTTTTAGAAATGAAGCCTGAACAGAGACACACACACACACAGTGGCGTTCAGTATCACTGAGCTAGTGTTGTGGGCAGAGAGACAGGACAGATGATCCGGTGTGTAAAACTAAACACAAGATTATCACTGTAACATCTTTCTGTCTGCCGCTGGATCAGTTTATTTCACTGGGATTATTTCCTACAAATTCAACCAATGCAGTCATGGGGTTTTTGTGTCATTTTGGCACATGTCTGCAGTGTTTTAGCACCCAATTCACAAAAATATATTATGCAAATAGAGTATGTTGCAAACAGACCCACCAAATTACTGCTTGACCATGCATACAAATTATAACAGTATTTTACTGTATATCATTCGAGGAATTGCTGCTGGACACCCCGCTCACAATTGCTGTTTCGGTCTCTTTTTTCTTGACAAGAATTGCGCTTATTTAGACGCAGAACCCTCTCTTTACAACCACAACACACAGAAGACCTTTCAGGTGCACACTCCAACAAGCACAGAATAGATAGAGGGAGATTGAGTGAACGGCGAACAGTAGATAAAAGAGATAGTGGAACAGTTCATACAACATGAATTAATATGGAGTCGATTAAAGCAGCGTCAAAACTTTGCATGCATGTAGCCTAGTATGTATTTGTTATGCATCACATTTTAGAACATGGCTCTCAAATGTATGGACTAAAATATAATGCTATGTGAGATCACAACATTAGTTGTGACAACATACATTTTTCATCTGTAATTTTAATGCACAAAAAAAGTATGAGAAGTGTGCATTTCTAAAAGAAAATCACCGCCAATTTTGCGGACAAATGAAAATGGATCACATTTAAATGTGCATAAGATAACTAATTTTACATTCTGGCATTTATATGCGGCCGGTGTGATGACAAATCAGGTCCTCCCTCGAATTTGGGTCTCTGTTAGGACCCCAAGCCATCCCATTGGCTCCAATTTTTGTTTGTTTAAAAGCTACTCTTTTAAGCTCCTGATTACAATTCCAACAAAATCATGTTATGATAAAAGCTATTTGAACTACGTTATAATGACAGTTTATGTCTATAGTACTTATGTACTAGCATAGCATACAAATACCCGATTAGCATGTGATGAACTAGCCGTCCTTATTCACTGAAAATATTCCCCTCTGCTGTTGCTCTCAAATCAAATATGTGCTTTTCGGTGTGTAAGTGATGGTTATGAAACATGATTTGATCAATATTTCATGTCACTGACATCCAACCTGTGCAATAGCCACCTATTTCATTCAAGAGCAATGACAGAGTGGAACATGTTCAGTTTAGTCGCTGCTGAAAGAAAAAAAAAAACTCTGTCCCGTCACTTTTTGCTGTTTCAGCTCAATAGAAAACAGGACTACATGGCACTGACAGGAGGCCTTGTTAAACAGACAGGTAATGCTGAGATGACATTCAGATGATCCAAGTTTTGCCGAGAGGAATCTGGATTTGCATCTGTCTCCCCCATCTAGAATCACAGGCAAAAATCACTGAAGCAGAGCTGACTGGACAGTTTTTCACACGCAGCCTCATCAGCAGGCATTTATTGGTGTAAATGAGGGATTTGAGAAATGAATGTGAAAAATATGAAAGTTGAGAAAACAGGGGGCATCTGTTTACTGTCAGATGTGGTGTAATTCAACACTGCATAATGATACGAAAGTCATTCATTTACAAATTTTCCTATAAAGAAACAGACTGAAGGGTTTTCACAAAAAACTGCATCACTTTACAATTTCTTGGAATCAATATTATAGTAAAAAATATTAAATATCTAGTGCCTGACATTATGGTTTCAGCATAAGTAGCCTAATAACAGTAAAGCCAGCTTGCAGTTAGTCATTCAGGACGCTAACTATGAGCTATCTTTACTGCAGTGGGATATTAGTAGTGAACGGGATCCGAGAACCAGCTGGGCTCTGTGGCCCGTGGTGCAGCGCGTTCTGTTCCCTGTGGGAGAGTTCCTCAGGGACACTGACATGGATCTAAATCAGTGTCTAATCCGCTCACTTGTCAGGCCGACGCAGGTGAGCATCAGCGCCCTACATCTGCATGCTAACCTGCTTTCGAGTCTGCATGGTGATTCGCTTCTCATTCCTGTTGTCCCAGTTTCTGAATGAATCGAGTCATAAATGCATTGGGACTAGGAGAATTACAGCGCAGCTGGTGTGTCTGAGATGGCCTAAAAGGTTTACACAGCACAATTTTAGTAGAGTTAAATTGGACTATTTTTATTGAATAGTCAAGGTTTCTTGCACAAATAAAACAGATTTTCAATATGTTCAGCTCTCTTGTTGATTTAACAGGCGGTTTTTATAACAAAGAGGTGAAAGGTTTGTTTAGTGGCTGAAAAAATGTTCAAGAAAAGACTCAGTTCTTGACCTGATCTACAGATGGGCTTTGGTTAATCCGTTTCGTCTGCTTTTGTTTTAACATTCATTATGGACACAGTCTACTGGAAAAGGCAATCCCCTCTGTGTCTTGGTGTTTTGACAGCATGAGATATTTTGGACTTTTGTAATTTGTGTGTGTGTGTGTGTGTGTATTTGTGTCTGTGAGGGTATGAACATTTAGTGAACCTTGTTGCTGAGATACAAAGGAAGTATTAATCAAGGACAAATATAAATTTGTTAATGGCGCAAACACACACACACACACACACACACATATATACACACACACGTTTTATAAAATCTGGAATCCTATTAAGGGAGAATAAAATGCTATATGAAACTTATAATAAATGTTAAATGTTTGACTTCGTTTGATTATATTTTATATATATATATATATATATATATATATATATATATACATACATGCAGATTAATTATAAAATGTATTTATAATATAATCAGTATAATAATATATAATAATAAACATTATTATTATTATTAATAAATATTAATAAAATATAAATGAAATAAAATATACATTATCTAGATATATAATCTGAAATGTTATTAGAGAAAATAAAATTATATATGAAAAGTATAATTAATAAATAATTTAGATTTTAAAATGTAAAATTATATATAGATGTCTTTTTTTTTTTCAATAATTATACATCAATTATTTATACATTAATAATTAGAAAATACAATGGTTATCTATGGAGAACTAATCTGGCATATTCTATAATGAAACTTATTTGTATAGAATGTGACAATAACTTGATTGAAATATAAATATTATACGTACATGTATGTACTATACAAGCACATTACGCAATTGAATAAACAGTGGGTTGTAAGAACAAAACACAGGGTTTACGTTCAAATAAAGCATGCTGAAGTGTGAATTCACCTCAAAGTGTGTTTGAAATGAGACGGCACTAGTCAAAAAACTTTCTGCACACTCTGTAAAGCCTAGAGCAGCTGTCCATGAATCAGCAGACACTGTGGTCCCTTCATGAAATAAGGGCACAAAAACACAATTCAGCTGTCTTTCTATTCTTCACTCTTTCAACACAACACCCACATCAGTCACCAGCAACTGATGAATCACACACATTCACAGGTTTGTGTTTGTCTGGAATATCTCAGCTCCTCGGGCTGGATCAGAGCAAGTGCAAAACTCTGCATCAGTCTGTCTGTCTGTTCCCTTCTCTTGTTTGCTCTCTCTCTCTCTCTCTCTCTCTCTCTCTCTGCTGAAATCTGTCAGCCCTTACTCAAGAGAGCAGATTCGCAGTCGCCCCAAATGTCGACAGCTCGCTTCACTATGAATGTGTTTGAACTAAGAAATAGACTGAGACTTTAGTGGAAGAAAAGCAATGCAATGAGCAAAGGGTCGACTGAGTCAAATCTGACACCCACAGAGATAACTCGAAAGGAAAATTTAATTAAATAATTTGAATGAGAATATAACTCAGTTATTTCTCTTAAACAGTGATGAGAATGAATATGCATTTAATTAAATGTAATGTGTGAAACAGGATTTTTACTGATAAAAAGCTTAAGCTAAAGTAACTACATCTTTAATTAACATTCGATTAGCATACATTTTTCCATAAGTGTAGCCTTTCCAGTAACAAACTACTTTTCTTCGCAAGTAGCCAAGCGGTATCGGGTGACAAGACACTACATCACTGTTTTATGTTATCACGTTGCACAAGCCAAGCCAAGTGAGCAGAGACATGTTCTCTTAACACATTCACATTAACTCTTTCACTCGGATGTAGCGTCAAAGTTTTAGGTTAAGTTATGTCACTTTCCACTCCAGTTATGTCCAGTCATGGGAGTTCAGCTCCTATCTGCAAAATCATATAACATCAGTGTTACTAAATACCATTTAATAATTTAGGGTCGGTAAGATTTTCTCAATGTTTTTGAAAGAAGTCTCTTATGCTCACCAATGCATTTATTTGATCAAAAATACAGTAATATTGTGAAATATTATTACTAATTAAAACAACTTTTCTATTTCAATATATTTTAAAATGTAATTGATTTCTCTGATGACAAAGCTGAATTATCTTCAATACCAAATAATTCTAACATGCTTATTTGGTGCTCAAGAAATATTTCTTATTATCACAGTTGAAAAATGGTAAGCAGTGCTGATTAATGTTTTTATTAATTTAATGCATCCTTGGTGAATACAAATTAATTGATTATATACATATATTTATAATGTTACAAAATAATTCTATTTTAAACGGTATTCAAATGATTTCTTAATGATCATGTAACACTGACAACTTGGGTAATAGATAAATAAAATAAATATTTTTATAGCAGTTATTTTAAACTGTGATAATATTGAATATATTTTTGATCAACTAAATGCAGCTTTGGGACACCCTATTTTAAAAACAAAAAAATTGCACTGATCCCAAACTTTTGGACAGTACCGTATATAAATATATATGAAAAACAGGAATCTTATTTCAAATGAGGAATAAAATGAACATAAAAGGCACAATAAGATGTAACAACAGTTCATAAATCATAAATTGTGCTTATTTTAAGGCTTTTTTTTCTATTTTTAAGTTGTATTAATTTATTAATTTTAATTTTGGAAAAGAGAAACATATGTGAACATATATGTTGATCCATGAAGAAACGTTGAGCCTCCTGGGCTTTGGAAGAGCAACCTCTGCAATAAAATGTGCCTCTGGCCAGAGCAGTCAGCCTATCTCAAGAGCGCAGATGCAGAGTCGCCTCAAACCAAGTAGAAGACTCAACTTCAGAGGAAGAGGGTCAGAGCAGAAAGCACGTCAAACGAGGCGATCCTGACATTCACGTTCAAATGAAATCTCAAAATACACATATGTATTCTCCTCTCTCTCTCTCTCTCTCTCTCTCTCTCTCTCTCTCTCTCTCTCTCTCTCACACACACACACACACACACACACACACACACACACACACACACACACGCACACACCTTTGTGCCCATGTGGGTGGGATACACTCCATCTCACTGATAGCCTAAGGTAAGGTCCTGTTAAGTGTGTGTGTGTGTGTGTGTGTGTGTGTGTGTGTGTGTGTGTGTGTGTGTGGTGTGTGTGTGTGTGTGTGTGTGTGGTGTGTGTGTGTGTGTGTGTGTGTGTGTGTGTGTGTCAGTCTCTGTGTCCTGAGGGTTACATGTCTGTTGATATGCAGAAAGTTCAAGTAACATTGACTAGCCTTTGTTTCCCCAATACAGAAACAATTCCATTCCAACATTTTTAACACCCAGCGGGCAAGAATCAAGTTCATCCAGGAAGACTTAAATACACTCTGGAAAACTGAAATATTCATCGTATCACCTCAGGAGATATGAATGAGAGGTGAAGGCAAATATAATTTAGCTGTCAGGACGGAGTTGTGCTGGGGTTCTGCTAGTCTACGGCACAATCACTGTGGTCTCCAATAGCGTGGGAGCACTAACTGGACAGGCTAAAGCCTAACACATCATAACACAAACCGTTATAGCTTTTCTTTCAGCTACAACATCTAACACTTAAATTAGACCTTTATATTTTAGAATAAATAAGATACGTTTCAGTACAAAACTCGATGCTATCATTTTGAAGTGTGTGGTTGCGAAGGCACTGCTATAGGTGTAACCGGTCCTACTCAACCCTCTCCGAGCGGGATTCAAACCGTGGTCTCTGGCGTGGGACGCGGGCGCTCTAACAAGGAGGTTAAAGACCGCAGCCTTTAGTGTCAGTCACTAGAGAACCTCTTGAGATAAGGGGAGTGAGGTTTACACGTACAGCCAGGGCTCTCAAGTCTCACGCATTGGGCGTGAGACACACGCATTTCAACCCGTTCACACGCTCACACGCCACACCTTGTATTTCTCACGCAGAGACATTACGAGGATTACGCCCTCCAAGTTGCGGCGCTATTTTTTAAACCGTGAAACAGGTAGAGGAATCAAGTGAGTTCCTTATAGAGATTTGAAGGCCCTGACACGGACCAGCTAATCAAATAAAAAAATATGGCTACCGAACAGCCAATCAGAAAATAGCATTGCTGTATCTGGGTAAGATTTTCACAGGCTCGTGCGTGCGACACAGATTCTTCAGATGCTCGCTGAAGTAACGTAACGGTTACAGAGGAGGACAGCGGCTGTCACATTTTAAATGATTTACATCTCGCCAAACTAATTTCTACAGAGTACAGACTGATCAATGTGGGAGAAGAACATCCTATGTAAGTCATCTCACCATTGCTGGGGAATATGTGTCCAGACAGCTGGTAACGTTATGTTAGCTAACAGTTTGACCAGACTATCACGTGAATTAGCCTGTCTAGCCTGTTGAATCCCTGGTAGTTTTATCTTAAGTAACTTAATTCACAAAGCAGTTGAGACCAACTTCTAGGAAGGACATTACCAACTTAAAGGGATAGTTCACCCAAAAATGAAAATTCTGTCAGTAATTACTCACCCTCATTTTGTTCCAACCCCGTAAGACCTTCGTTCATCTTCGGAACACAAATTAAGATATTTTTTTATTAAATCTGAGAGCTGGATCACTCCTCCATAGGCTTCTAAGTGATTTGAACTTGCTGGCCCAGAAAAGTTATTAAAGAGATCGTTAATATAGTCCAAGTGACTACAGTGGCTCAATCTTAAGTTTACGTACAACACAGAAGCGTTGCGTTAAAACACTACGTGAATTCACTCGAGGCCCACAGAGAAGGAAATGAATAGTAAAATAAAGTCTTTTTTTTTTTTTTGCGCACAAAAAGTATTCTCTATAATAATATATATATATATATAATATATAATAAGTATTATACACACACACACACACAAATAAATGCTGAATTAAATAAATATTATTTTATTTGTAAGAATATGTGTCATTTATGAGATCAGACACCCGTCCCCACCAAACCCCTGCCGCCGCTGCGTCCACCGCCAAAATCTCACTCTGAACTCAGTTCAAAACTTGAGAGCCCTGCGTACAGCTCTTACTGGCCTACGACAGTTACATAGGATTGCTAAGGTATTTTACCATATTGTTTTGTATTTAGCATATTGGTAGCATTTCAACTATGTACGGCACATAAATAGCATAACAGAGTTTGTCATTAGCTATACTGCAATGTCCTAAAAACAAAAACAACATGCACAAATACTGGGTAGTTCATTTTCTAATTATATCAAATGATTATGTATCAATATTTTTTTGGTGTTGAATGTAGTATAAGTACACTACTGTTCAAAAGTTTGGGATGAGTAAGATTTTTTTTAATGTTTACGAAAGAAGTATCTTATACTCACCAAGGTTGCATTATTTTTAGCAAAAAACTATACTGTATAGTAAAAACTCTAATATTGTGAAATATTTTTCTGTTTTAATATTTTTACATGTAATTTATTCCTGTGATGCAAAGCTGAATTTTCAGCATCTTTACTGAAAAGTCTTTACAGTCTTCAGTGTCACATGATCCTTCAGAAATCATTCTAATATGCTGATTTGCTGCCCAAGAAACATTTATTATCATTACCAATGCTTTTGAGCAGTATAACCATAACTTTTGAGCATGTAATCAATAATCATAAAATGTTAAAACGTTTAAAGACTTTGTCAAAGACAAGCCAATTAGGAAAAAATAATCCCAAAAGACAATTTAAGTAAATATAGGCTTATCTAATGGAGCAAATAATAATAATAATTTCAAAGCATAAACATCTGCTTTTTATTACATTCAAGCTACTTCAAATGTTATCATTCACAGGAAGTGATGTCACACTCCTTGTCTTTTCCAAGGTCATGCATTGTAGCAATTGCCCACATTGATCCATAACAGTGTGTCTCACCGTCACATGGGCATCTGACACAAAGGAGTCTGAGACACAGTCATTGGACCCATGCTGCTGACTCATGTGGAGCCATAATGTGATATTTCAGCACAATGTGCGTCTTTGAGTGATATCGTGCAAACGCTGGCATGAACGCTGGCACAAAGCAATCTAGCATGAGGATTAGCTCCAGAAATCTGACAAACTCCTGGCAGAAACATCCTTGAGCGTCCAGGAATTCAGTCACCCAGTTCTTTAAATTCCATTCGCCTCATGTGATTTGAGAACAACAAATGTCAATTAAATAAAATTTTAAGTGAATAAACAACAGCACCTTTTACACAGTGAGAAATCAAATCTAATATTTTGATTAATTAGTCAGATGGCATAACATCACATATTAAGATGTGAATGAGAGCAGAAGTCAAGTGGGAAACTGGGCCGCATTCAGCCTGAAACGCTGCTTGACTGGGAAGCCCATAGCCGGGCATCATGCCATGCCAGCCTGTCCTATCAGGCTGACACACGCGACAACACGCACTCGCACAAGCACACACACAGTAAGCAAGGGTCCACAAGAGTTCATCTGCCCCTGTCTCTGCCTGAGTACAATCCAATTTAAAGTTTTCAAATTCCACATACACGCATCATTCACACTCTCTTATACCCCTTACACACAGAGCGTTGATCCCAGAAAATTGCCATATAATTGCTAGAGTGACTTTTGTGTGAACGCAAACACGTCCCGGGATGGGGGCCTAGTAACTTTGCCAGGATCAGTCCCGGAAGCGCGCCCCGTGTGAACAAAAGGCAGGACCAATGCCGTAAGGGATGTGTCGTAGTGATGACTCTGAAGCTGAGATTGTTCGCCAGCTTAGTGGAATGGTACGCAATGTGAAAAAAAAATGCACAAGCATGGTTTCGAGAGAGAGAAATCGCAGACCATAATAAGCAAACTTAGATGCTGCGGAGACATTATATGTCACATCCTGATGTCACGTGTCTTTACGGGATCTTTACGGGATGTGTGTAAACACACGCACAGGTTCCAGAAAATCACTGGCACTCTGAATTAACCAAAATCAAACAATCCTGAAACAAATCCCGGGACACATTATCAGTGTATTTTCCGGATCTATCTCTGTGTGAAAGGGGCTTTACAGACGCCAGCCTGAACCCTTTTCCTCTTGTCCTCATTGCTCGGGTCAGATCCGGCCAGTAATAGACCTGCTTTAAGCTCAGATAGGTATTACATTTTATATACTATATACTGACATACACAGACACAAATTGACAAGGAGCTAGGAGCTAATCCAGCTAGGAAGCCTCCTTCGGCCTCCACACACACTCCTGGCGGTAGCACACTCTTCACTCTTCAGTCTCGGGTGGCGGACAGGGACAGGGTGGCGTTGATATTAGAGCAAGGTATATGTTTGTATGTATGCATGTATGCATATGTTTATATATACACACAGTTGTAATTTAAAGGTGCATTGCGCAACATTTCATGTTAAAAATACCCGTTTTTCTAACCCATACATGCTGAACGAGCCCTTCTCTGATGACTGCGATTGCCTCTATAATCCTGTACAGTAAAATAAATAAGAGGGATTCGGGATGGAATTTGAGACTGGGCGTGACGTCATGCGTGTTCACGCTCACCTGGTAATGTCTGGCAGGTTTGTGTATTCGCCGCCATTCTCCGTATCAGCGAAGACAACTCGAGCGACAAAACAAAACTTTAGTCAACTTTCGACAAAAGTAAAAGATGGATTCAAAGAGACCGGCTTGTAGTTCATTCCAAACCCCAACGCAAACTCCACGTAAGACAAAGAAAAGAAAACATTTGTCTAGTGCCACAGGCGTCGGAATAAGACGAGAGTCAACATCGGGAAGGCTTTCAACAAATGGAGAGATCTCCGGTCTGCACACACTAGGAAGCGCCCGCGCCCTCAGATCACTTGGACGTGGCTGTGTACAAAAGGTAAAAACGATATAAATACTGTTCGTTGGAATCTCCGGTCTGCTCTAGGGCTCAAACGGGATCCTCAGTTGGCTTTTTTCTTGATAAAACGGTAAGATATAGCCCAGTCTCTAATGTCTAATACGGCAAATCTATGACAACAAATGATGTAATAATCTATGAATATTACCTTGAGACATTTGAGTGTACTTTGTTGACCAACTGTGTATGGTATGATTATTATTTTGAGCTTTTACAAAGTAATAACAAAGTAATAACTTATATTGTTCATGAACGTGTTTCCATAATAATACAATCATAAGTGGATACAGTAAACACATAAAACAGTTCAACATGGAGATAGATGGAAACAAAAACCGAAGTTTTCTACTACCCCCGTTTTCCCCTCACACATAAGTGTGTACTTTACTCAAATGCCTTTCCTTTCACATATTTAAAATGACTTGCAGATTTATAACTTTATTACCTCTGAAGACATTATGACTGTAAACAAAAGATTTGTGCGGCTGATGCTCCTTTGGTTATGAACAGCTCGTGTTCGTGCAAGCGTGCGTGTGGTCCATGAGCGTGCACACCTCTGGTTGCAGTTTCGCTTATCGCCAGAGGGGGCATAGTTCTGCAAAAACTCAGAGACTTGCGCAATGCACCTTTAAATTATTCAACCCCCATTGCAAATCAGGTTAATTGGCAAAATGTACAGACTTTCAGCTGTTTGCAATGAACAAATCAAACAAAAGTAATTGAAAAAGCTCAACACAACAAATGTTTCAAGTGGTTTCCCCAAATTCAACTGAAAATGCAACTTTAATGACTTCTGCAGTCTCAAAATTATTCAACCCCTTGAATAGAATCCCTCACAAGAGCACAAATCTGCAAAACACAAAATCTTCAATAGTTGCACCAGGTGTGCTTGAGCTAGAACACATGAAATATTTGAATTGGCTAGGTTTGTTGAGTGTCACGCTTGACTGCATGTTAGAAATATGGCTAAGTCAAAAGAATGATCCAAAAAGTTAAGAGAAGATTTTATTGCCCTTCACAAACAAGGAACAGGATACAAAAAGATAGCGAAGGCACCTAAATGTTCCTAAAGACATTGTTGGTATAGTTTGCAAGTTCAAGGTTAAAGGAACAGTGGTTACACTACCTGGACGGGCAGCTATCAATGGCTGCAACCAGATTTCTGAGAAGGCAGGTTCAGAAAAACCCTTGAGTGACTGCAAAAGACCAGCAGCAAGACTTGGCAACAGGCACTGAGGTTTCAGCTTGAACATTAAGGCGCGAACTAAACGCATGCCAGAACTCTAAGACGTACAGCACTCCTGACCCAAAAGCACAAGAAAACTCGCCTCCAATTTGCTCAAAATCATATTAATTAGCCACAGACGTTTTGGGATTCTGTTCTGTAGAGCGATGAAAACAAAACTGGAACTTTTTGTCCCTATGGATCAGCATTATGTCTGGAGGAAGAAGAATGAAGCATATGCTGAAAAGAACACTGCCTACAGTTCAGCATGGTCATGGCTTGCTGATGCTCTGGGGCTGCTTTGCATCCTTTGGCACTGGAAACCTGAAGCGTGTGGAAGGCAAGATGGATTCATTGAAGTATCAGGAAATCCTAGGAGAAAACATCATGCCGTCAGTGAGGAAGCTGAAGCTGAACTTCCAACAGGACAATGTTCTCAAGCATAGGCCTACCTCAAATTCCACCAAGGCTTGGTTACAGAAGAAGTCCTGGAAGATTCTACAGTAGCCATCAGTCACCTGACTTGAACCCCATAGAAAATCTCTGATGGGGTTTGAAGAAGGCAGTTGCAGCACGCAAACCCAAGAATAATACTGAACTGGAGGAATCTTAGCCTGTTCCACATGAGCAATGGCACTCATGAGGAATGGGCTAAGATTCCGCAGAAACACTGCCAGAAGCTGGTGTCTGGTTATACATCTCGTTTGCAGCAGGTCATAACAGCAAAAGGGTGTTCTACTTAGTACTAAAGATGCTTGCCATGAACGGGTTGAATCATTTTGAGACTGTAGAAGCCATCAAAAGCTGCAAAGGTCATTGAAGCAGACAGTCAGGTCATGGTGGTGTTAGGCCTTGGCTGAGATTCAAACTTTTGGACTGTTGTAGATTCACATTTTTTTATTTGCTTAAACTGATTAATGAAGAGCCACTACACTGACATTATCTAGAAGACAAGATGAGTTCATTAAATGGAAATGAGGTTGATATTGATAAACGAAGCCATTCTCAAGAAAATCCTCGGGAGAGTGGTATTATATAGCTGAAGCATTAAAATGTCTGTGGTCTATAACTGATGGTGCTGGCTAAGGCAACCATCACTATTACTAATGCTCATACTTAAAGTTAAGGATCTGAACAAAACCCCGACCACAAGTATTACACATTTTTAACCATTAATGCTATGGACATGAACAATACCTTAAATCATGTGACTTAGTTACGTTTTTGTACTCAGAGTACAAAACACCCCCACAAAATATGATTCTTACAGACCTTAATATATAGTCTATATATAAATATTATGTACTATTATGTATATTTATTTATCCGGCTTCTAAAGTGCGGTCAGAGCCACTGCTCTACCTGCAGATTCACGGTTTCATTCACGGCTAGTAGGTCTCTTTTACACATAGCACCAAACACGTTAGCAGAGCTACACAGAGACAAAAACAGAGAGAAAGAGTTATAGAAGGCAAGGAATCGCTACAAGTTCAATATAAGCTTTCTTAATATTTTTTTTTACATGAGCGCACAGACAGTGGTGAGAGACGGAGAGTGAATTAAGGTGTTTTGACGGATGAATGGGAGCGGCGTTTAGAGGAATGCACTGTTCTTTCTCACCATCCACTTCTCCCTAATCCCTCTTTCACAGTCACACTGAAAGGAAGCTTTTCATCAAAAGAAGGTTGAAAGGCATGAATGCCCATCTCTCTCGCAGTCTCTCCCTGTGTATCTCTTTTTATCCCACTTTCATTTTAAAAACCACATTCCTGCTTCAGTGTTCAGGTACCGATCTTTTGTTCCAACCCCTTTTTCCATCTCTCTCTCTTTCCCTATGGCCATGCATTTTAGAGAGATTGCGTCTTGTTTTGGAAACAAAAATTCCAGTTCTAAGCTATTCCCAGCCACATTTCTATATTGCCAACAGGACTCTAATACTTTAATTTCACCATGGTAAAGTGTCTGTAAATCTCAAGTGTTATTGCAAATGTGCTTTCCACAGTATCTATAGAGAGAAGCATTTAATCTCAATTAGATTTGAGTGCACAATGCTGAGGTTGCTACCAGGACATTGTTAAATTATTATTTGTCACTAAAGGCATTATCAAACTAGCCAAAACAGCTACAGTAACAAATAAAATACTTCAAATTTGAATTCTGGCCCACTCACAAGTGACAAAAAAAACTTCCCACCCTGCAAAAGCAGGTTCAGTATTCCTCAAAATGAACAAAAACAATGAACTGCAAATAATTACTGCACATCTGCAATGATTAAATGTTAAATTACTCAGATACTTTATGTATTTAATCTCACTTTATTAAAGGGATAGTTCACTTTGATATTACATTTTGGTATGTTTTAGCTTACCTCAAGGGCATCCAAGATGTAGGTGTCTTTTTTTCCGCAGTAGTTTCAATTTTGATCTTTTTAGGTCAAACCGTTCTTGTCTGTCAGTCATATAATGCAGGTCTATGGTCACTATCTCAAAGAGCATGCACAGTGAAGTCCAAATTAAACAATTCCCCATCGTAAGTACACATTGATGGCCTAAGACACGAAACGAGCGGTTTGTGTGAGAAAACGAACAGTATTTATATTGTTTTTACCTCTTGTACACATCCAAGATCACGTCCGGCGCTTTCCGGCGCTAGCACAGACTAAGCCAGAACGCGCGCACACGTCACACACCAGGAAGCGCGTGCGCCCAGATCACTTGGACGTGGTTGTGTAGAGGTAAAAACGATATAAATACTGTTCGTTTTCTCACAAACTCGTTTCGTGTTTTAGGCCATCAATGTGTACTTACGATGGGGAATTGTTTAATTTGGACTTCACTGTGCATGCTCTTTGAGATAGTGACCATAGACCTGCATTATATGACTGACAGACAAGAACGGTTTTTGAAACTGTTTGAAATTGAAACTACTGCGGAAAAAAAGACACCTACATCTTGGATGCCCTTGAGGTAAGCTAAAACATACCAAAATTTAATTTCAAAGTGAACTATCCCTTTAACCAGTGTCTTTGCAGCTGACCTTCGATGATCAAATTCAACCATATTCATAAGCAAAAATTACATTTGTTAAACATCTTCTTTTTTTGTTGCTGAAGTAAGAGCGCCGGACTTTCGTTTCCTGTGTCCTATTCTTCTGCAATCCAGAATGGCAGCACAGCTGAAAGGTTTGTTTGAGATGCGCCCTCTAATGTACAGATATGAATCTGCATTTCCTTCAGCCTAAGGCTTATTTCACTTTTGGTGTGAAAGGGCCTTTATAGTTGCCAAAAAATTAACTTCTTTTTTTTTTTTAAACAAACAAGCAAGCCCAGCCGAGGTCAGAAAAAGTATCGCAACATTACTTTCCATAAAAAGTTACTAGGTAATGCAATTAGTTACTTTTTTAGGGAGTAACATAATTTTGGAATGGATTACTTTTAAAAGTAGCTTTCCCCAACACTGGCAAATATAATCTGTTTTTAATACTAAAAAACTTTAGTCAGTACTAAAAAGTCTCAGATAGGTAGCCTGTCAATCAAACTAACCATAACCATAGCTCCTTCTGTGTATGTACGATCACAAACTGACAGCCAGACCATTTACATGTGATCATCAACAGACTTACAGTTCTGCAACCCCAGGCTGTTTCCTGATTGGCTGAGGATTCGAAAGCCTTGCCAGGACTCAGTCTGGATAACAGTTGACTGTTATTCAATTATTAGCTATAAAGCATCAGGTATGACTACACATGTGTATGTTTGTATAAAGATTACAGGTTGGAATATTTTAGAGGTGACCACACTTACATCATTTTACCCTTTACCCTCAACCACAGAGGCGTACAAAGCATGCATTGTCCAACTCTTTCTTTTTATCCCTCTGTCTTTCTGTCATCATAAAGGGCTGGCTGAGTGAATGGATGAAAAGTTCACTTTTAATTCAGTTGAAATCTGTCTAATGTGTGTTGTGCCAAAAACACAAAGTGCATGTCAGATCATGTGCCACGGGAACTTCGAGACGATCTCTTCCATATTCCATCTCTTTTCCATGTAATATTTCCTAAGCAGCCAATCAATACAGGACCAGTATTGGATGGAAAACAACAGTGCTCACAGGCATTGGGGAACATTATGAACAATGGAAGAGTTCACCGAGTTTATGCCCATTACTAAATTATACAAAACATACACAAAAAAGATGATGCAAATAGACATTACAGTGCAGGTGTTCATTAGCAAGGGCTGATGTTGAGATTTTCTCATTGTTCCAATTATACATTTTGCAGTAATTTGGAAAGATTCTGTGGTTGCCAGTTCACCTTCTGGCTTCATCTTAAACATACAGTGTGTCATTTCTATGCCACAGAATTGCATAAATAATTATTGCTTTCAAACAGGTTTCAATGACTACCTCGTCTAGCCTTATCCCGAATCACAGCATTGGATGAGTCAAAGTTGCTATGTCAGGCTGCTTGAAAAAAACAGATTCAATTTGGGGCCGCTAGTGGCAAGAAATACACACTTGACCCTTAAATAAAGAGAAAAGGTGTTTTTCAGGTTTAAAGTCAGATGCTAAAGAAGAACCTTTTAAAGCTCCATAAGGAACATTTTATCCTGTAATACTTCAGAGAACCATTTACATACTGGTGCTTTAAAGGGTTAGTTCACAGAAAAATGAAAATTCTGTCAGTAATTACTCACCCTCATTTTGTTCCAACCCCCTAAGACTTTCGTTCATCTTCGGAACACAAATTAATATATTTTTTTATTAAATCTGAGAGCTGGATCACTCCTTCATAGGCTGCTAGGTTATTAATATCTGCCAGCCCAGAAAAGTTATTAAAGACATCGTTAAAATAGTCCAAGTGACTACAGTGGCTCAACCTTAAGTTGATCAAGCGACGAGAATACTTTTTGTGCGCAAAAAAACAAAAATAACGATTTTATTCAACTATTAATTTTCTTCTGTGTGGGCCTCTGAGTGAGTTCACGTAGTGTAACAGCGCAGCGCTTCTGGGTTGTACATCAGAACGTATAGGCTCGCTATTGGCCAGCATCACACGCATCACACACATGACCAGCGCCGGCCAATAATGAGCCTACTTTCTGATGTACAACCCAGAAGCGCTGTGCTGTTACACTACGTGAACTCACTCAGAGGCCCACACAGAAGAAAATGAACAGTGTGTATTTCTTGCCACTAGCGACACCAAATTGAATCTGTTTTTTCAAGCAGCCTGACATAGCAACTTTGACTCATCCAATGCCATGACTCATCCAATGCCGACACAAAAAGTATTCTTGTCGCTTGATAAACTTATGGTTGAGCCACTGTAGTCACTTCCCAGTAAACAATTAACGTCTTTCAACGTTGAAATATGGTTGAAAATAAGTCGGTCCGCCTTGTTTTACGACGTGATTTCAACTAAGTAGATTCGGCCGGACTGTTTGACTACGTGTTCAACTGATCATCTAAGACTGGATAAGTCTGTTATACATGCTAAAATAACAGATAAAAACAAACTACCAAACCATGCTCATTATTATCTCAAATAAATTGAAAGAGTTTTACATATTCCATCAAGACGCTGAAGAGCGACCTGTTTTCAGTGTTGAAAAGTCGTAATTAGACATTGAAGATTTTCGTCTATTCAACGTCTAATAGACAACATTTTGCTAGCTAGGTTGTACTATTTTAAACATTGTCTTTACTAACTTTCTAGGCTGGCAAGTTTCAATTACAGAGAAGCCTATGGAGAAGTGAGACAGCTCTCAGATTTAATAAAAAAAATCTTAATTTGTGTTCCGAAGATGAACGAAAGTCTTACGGGGCTGGAACAACATGAGGGTGAGTGATTACTGACAGAATTTTCATTTTTGGGTGAACTAACCCTTTAAAGTAACAAAGTTCAGAGCATGCAGAAGACAGCGGTGATGATTTCAAATCAGACACGTCAACGCTCTGACTTCCTTCCAGAAACCCAACAGCTCATTAAAAACGAATGACCTCACATATGATTCAGACTCTTTAAGTCATCTGTCAGAAGAAAGGCAAAGGTTACATAAAGAACACGTCCTGGGGGGGAAACTATTCAAAATGGGCTGAGATTTTCTAGAGGGCCCTTAAATGGCGAAAGCAAAGTCAAACACATGAGCAACTTAAAACATATTTAAAACATCATCTGACAATGTAGGTGGTGGTGCTTGTTTGTGAAAAAAAAAAAAAGCCAAAATGCTAGAATGTTGCTATGCGGTTGCTAGGTGGTTTGTAGGGTGGTTCCTTATTGGCCCAATTTAAAAGAGCAAATATTTATACTTCTATAATATTATTAATGCTATAAAGTGTTCATTCATTTCCCAACCATAAAGGTGTGGTCACATTAGTGAAATTTTGGAGGCAAAAATATCAATTGTCCATTGTCACGTGTGTAGCTTGGTATGAAGCACAGCTCACAAAGAAGTCATTTTCAAATCAATAAGCATTCTGTTGTTCAACACGTCAAATTTGTGTGAGCAACTTGAACCAGATGCAAAGTCTGCATGGGGAAATCTTTTGTCCTGATCATATGGATTCCTATTGAAATTTTGCTTGCGAAAATTCGCAGAAGAATGATAAATGTGACAGCATCCTTAAGGGTAAGTTCATACAAAATTTTTAATTCTGTCATCAGTTACTGACCCACATGTTTTTCCAAATCCATAAGACTTTCGTTTAGCTTCGGATTCACATACAAACATTTATCAGTGAACAAACTTAACTGTACTTGCTTGACATGCAAGAACATACCTCATTGGTTCTTGCGAAAAATATCATGGACATATAGCATTCGAATTTGGTAAGCATGCTTGCTTGATGAGGTCCACTGTCTAAGTTGAGTTTTCGCACGTCAAGCAAGTACAGTTGAGCATCAGAGTTTTGGGTGAATAGGCTTTCAATGGAGAGGCAGAAATCACTCAGATTTCATTATCTTCATTTGTGTCTTCAAAAATCATACACGTTTGGACCGACACGAGGGTGAGTGATTTTCATTTTTAGATGAACTATCCCTTTAAGTGTGAGCACTACTAGCTCATACTGAGCCTTAGCAAGTGGCACTTGCTCATATTTCAGAACAAGGTCCACACACACTTGCCTGTCTGGACAGGCTCACTTCAAAATTACAGGCTGTCAGAGATGGAGCTGATGTTTTCTGGCAGCTTAATCTGAACGTACATGACACACAAACACACTTTACCGGCTGCCAGACTGAATCTGCTGGTGGTAAACAACAAGGTGCTTTCTGTCTGTTTCTATGTGCGGGTCTGCATTTGTCTACATTGTGTGGACTAAATGTTTTAACAAGGATAGAATTTTGTTATATTGTACTTTTGTATGGACAAGCACCCCTTACATTTTCTTTTGAAACATAAAATACAGATTTAGTTTGTATTATCATTTGCCTATTCTGCTTTAGCTTGGGCTATAATACATCATTGTGCAAATACATTTTCAGAACACTGAGCAAGAGAGATAAAGAAAAAGGAATGAGTGAATGCATAGTAAAACACACACAGAAACACACCATACTCAGTTTCTGTCCATTCTCCAGTGGAGTGTGTAGTACAGATCACTGATACCCTCATTAAAGGGTATCCCATCCCAAAGACCACGATTAGAGGATGATTGATAAACACTGCATGAATTCTTTCCTTGCTTATGTGCAGGACATAAATAAAGTCCACTCACTTCAGCTCTGCTTTTGAAAACACACAAATACATATACACTGTAAAAAGTAATTGCTGAATCTACTTAAGAACAACTAGTGAATTTAACTAACTTTGGAAAATTTGTTGATTTAACTTGATTAGACTTTGTACTCTGAACTTTTAGGTGGATACTAAACAAATCTAGTACATTGTACTTAAGATTGTTAAGTGTATTGTACTAAAGGCATGTTCACACTATTGCAAACTTCTTAAGCACAGAATTTGCTAATAATAATAATAATCCTAATAATAATGAAATGAATAAACATTTTAGTAAATACCCTACAATTAGAAACGGTTGTTAAGTTTATACACACACACACACGTGCGCGCGCGCGTGCACACGTGCGTGTGTTTTTTCCTTTGCACTAAATAACTTGGAAACTACTAAGATTAAAGCTTATTGGCAAGCCCATTTGCTGCTGCTGTGTCACAATATATATTATTATTTATCACAATTATATTTTTATTAACAGATATATTTACTGCCCTTTATTGGTTAAGTTTAAGCCATGATTTCAGCATAAAACCAAACTTTTAATTTCTTAAATGCATTTTCGTCTCGCGCATGCGCAATGGGAAGGTTTGGTTATTGTTTGAACTTGAAGACGACAATCAACGAAGAAGAACTTCAGCTCGCTCGTGTTCGGGATGCAACAGCAAAATTAGGTAAGCTATTTATAAACCTCAATGTCATTGTATTGCTTATAAAAACGTAAATAAATGTAATTAGATTCTCACGTAAGTGGAAAAGGCATAAGTTAACTGTTACTTAAGTAGTTTTATGTCGAAATAATGAGACCAGCTGAGAGACCAGTGGCTTAACTTACTAGCTAGGTTGCAAAAATCGATTTTTACTGAACACTTTTTATGTAACTTAAAGTTTGTAAGCTATTTTACTCGGTTGTAAGTTCGGGGTTTATCATTATGTAAAAACCTGCGCGGCCTACTTTACGAACATTCTTTCTAGAACGTTCGATGCTCACGTGTCGTTCGTTCACATGGAAATGATCAACAGTTAAGAAAGCGTCACTAACAAGTAATTATTACCTTATTATTTTTGTCTTTTTCTTTTGTGTATGCTTATTTTGGAGACTTAATTGATGCACTGAACGTGCAAGTTCTGCTTGTTTTCCTGTGAAAAGAGGTCTCAGCTGTTGAAACACTTTAGATTAAAACATGGAAGCTAACGTTACTCTAGAAGTACTCCGATTCCATATGTCTACAAAGTTTGTCTGTGTTCATTAAAATAATTAAATGCACTAAGAATGTACTTAATAAAAAATCATTAACATAAGGTACATGGTAGCCAATCCAGTTCATGTGATAACATCCTTTTGATATTTTACTGCCCACTTTGCAGTTTTGAGGAGCTTTGCTGTGAAGAATAGTGGAAAGGTGGCCAGCCCTCTTCACTCAGAGTCAGGTGAGTAAATATTCCTGTCTTTATTGTTTTCCTATATAATTTAATCTTCAACATTTTCAAAGCAAGTTGATCATTAACCACTTTTGATGTTTAATTTATACTCTGACATTTCAGTGAAAAGTGCTTAATGTCAGTTTGTCCTACTTTTTTTGTTTTTGTTTTTTTGGATCCTGGCAGAGTTTAGTCTTGTATTTGGCAAAAAACGTCAAACTGAATTCTTTCAAGAACTGGACCGATTCACTCTACGTTTCATCGATATCTTCTGGGCTAAAGGTGGAGACATTGGCTCCAGACTTAAGAAGATATTGCAGCACATTGAAAATAAAGTAAGCTCCTCGACATATTACAATTATTTTCCGATAGCAAAACAACTGTTACCTTTGCTGTTTTTGTTTGCTCTTTGTTGTGTTAGTGTCATGAGCGTTATTTAATATACATTTTATAATTTTGCAGAAATCCAACATCAATGCGGTACGATCAGCCGTTCTTCATGGCCTACCACTCCTCCAAGGAGAGGACCCTTCTGATTTTTACAAGATAAATTTTGTAAGTATTTTCTTCTCTGATGTTATTCTTATTTAAAAGGCAAACTGTTCTTCAAACAGTTTTGACATCTGGCAAGAAGAGTAATGAAGGCAAGATAAAACAGTCAGACACAGAAACAAAGTAAGGGATAGAGAAAATAATTAAGAAATTAGAGGAAAAAAGACACAAGATACATTTTATATTACATAAAGAAATTAATGAAAAACAGTTGTAAGAAAGACCATTTTTTTTGTGTGTTATTTTTAATTTGTATAGCTGGGCTTCAGTTTTATTTGTCTTTTCATGCAGTGGTTTGATGCATGTATTCCTCCCTGCATCCACTGCTGTGTCCTGTTTGAAAGGGCCTTTACATTTAGTGATTTTAATGCACTTTGTGATTTTATCTGTGAAAAGCGCTTTATAAATACATTTTACTTACTTACTTTTACTTAGACATAATACAGTGTTATTAATTTAGTTTCATGCTTTAATTAGAATATGTGCTCTTAAAGGGATCGTTCACCCAAAAATTAAAATTGCCATCATTTACTCACCCTCATGTTGTTCCAAACCTGTATGAGTTTCTTTCTTTCTGCTGAATGTACAGCAGAAGAAAGAAACTCATACAGGTTTGGAACAACATGAGGGTGAGTAAATGATGATATAATTCTTTTTGGGTGAACTATCCCTTTAAAATAAGTTTTGTGGCTTGATTTGACCTCATTTTTGTTATATGCTATTCCCATTTTTAGGACTGTGATAACAATGAAGATATTTCCCACACTGAAAAAGGCATTCTTACAGTGATTCCAAAGGGCTCTGCAGCCATACCCTACTCCCTGCATCTTGATGCCACAACAACAGCAGTCATTTTGGAAGGTACAGTGGTTGTGGATGAACATGAAAATATTCCACAAGCAATTTGTTTGCTCTTTGGACTAATTTATGCTCTAAACTTATCCTGCAACACTGAAGAGCACATTCGACTTCATACAGAGAGTGATTTTGTCCATTGGCCAAAATTTTAAAGAGAACTGTAGTAGGAAATGTGTCCTGTACTAAACTTACAGACTTGTAAGCTCTCCTTTTGACCACTTTATAAAGATGTTAAAAACATTGATCTTTTTATTGTCTTTTTGTTTTCCTGAGTGCAGTATGTGCTTTTTTTTTCTTCTAAAATGTTGTAGTGGGCCATGTTGATTGGCATGCCTTAAGTAATGTCTCAAATTAATATTGTTTTATGGAGCAAATAAACATTCTAGTGTTGTGCCAAATCTGCTGTCTGTCTTTGTATTCTTAACTTAGAATTTTGAGTAGAACTTGCTTGAGAAATTTAAGGCAATCAGTTTCCACATATTCCTCTAGTAAAATGAACAAGCAGACATGTTCAAATAACTGTTTTGTTTAAGTTCACCTTACTTAAATCTGTAAGTTGCCTAAACTTTTGAAATTGAGTTACCTCTACTCAAGTTTTATGGTAATCTGTACAAATGTGCAAGTTAACTCTACAAAGTAATAGAGAGTAGTATCAAATCAAACATTATGACCTAATTCACTTGAAAATTTTGAGGCAATCAGTTTCCACAGCTTTTCTAAGTAAAGTCAACTTATTACTTTTTACAGTGTATACATACATTATAATATATTGTAGATGCAGTGCTTTTCACAAGGCAAGATCATTCACATGCACATTTTTAGCAAAATTACACACGCATCATTTTACGATGCTAATTGTGAGAATTAAAATACTTACTAAATGTATTAGTTATTTTTTTCTTTTTGCTACATTACTCTCTTAGAATACACTATTTTCTTATACTGTATTTTATCAATATCAATTAAATAATTAAATAAAAATATTTTTTAAATTAATGTATTATATTATTTAATTAAAAACATTAATTTCTTTAATTAATAATACTTACAATAATTGAATGTATTATTATTTATTAAATTATCAAAATTAAATTACATTTGCATTATTGTTAGATAATAATGATTCATACAAATCAAGAGGGGGCAGCGATGAAAGTGAGATGACAAGTGAAAAGCAGAAAGAGGAGGATGAGAGGGACAGATGGAGAAAAAACAGAAGAGTGAGACAAGGATAAGGAGAGAGAATGATGGATAGAGGATGGATGCAGAGAGAGATGAGGAAAAACAGAGGGCGGGAAGAAGCTTTGGTGTTCCGCTAAGAACAGGATTACTGCCTTGATGTTTCTCAGATATTCAATTTCTCTGAGGCATTTTAATCCCACGGGAAAACAAACCCTGCAATATCTTTCTCTCCCCCTCTGTTTGCGTTTTGTGTCTCTTCTTATGTGCTTCTGTCTTTAGTTAGACTGCAGAACAAACACTGAATTCATCAAGCTGTACGGAACACCACGTCATTGCCAAAACCCAACAGAGACCAAACACTTCGCTCACGCAACCCTCACCTCTACTAACAAACCGCACACCGTCACACTGGGTTTGGCTTCTGCATGAACTGTCCTCACTTTCGCATAAAACCATGACAAGATCAACACAGGTGCCAAGAAGCAGAAGAGGTCATGTCATAATAGTTAATTGTTTAGTTTGAACTCTTTCTCCGCCAGCGTTTTTGAAAAAAAGTTGCCAGCTACCGCCAGCATTTTTAATAATTTTCACAAAAGTTTCATGGCCCCAGGATATTTTGTTGAATGCATATCTGAACATACAATATATCAAAAGAAAGAACAGAGCCTCTGCTTTGAGAGAGAAAAAAAAAAGTTTTATTCTAGCTTAATGCATTCTTTTTTATGTGAGCAAGTTTCATAAAAAAAAAACACATTTTGAGCAAAAAGCTGAGAAAAAGGCGTTTTTGGATTTTGGATTCAGAATTCAGGATGATGATCAAAACATAGAAGGAGTAGATCATCAACAATACCTAGTCCTGGGTCAACATTTCATTCGATAACATTAGGCAGTTTTGATTTACTGATTGACTGATATACTGTTTAATGTTGATGATTGTATTATTTTACATATGCATCTGCTTACATATGAAATCACTTGTTTCTGCCTCTTCTTCGCCTGTGTTTTGATCAGGAGATTCAGTAGTCTTTCAGAAGATGCGTAATAGCGCCCCCCTACCACATAAAACATGGAAAGAAGGACATTTCCGTCAATGGCAGGAAGCGTTGTCTCATAATTGACGAAAAATTCCACCAAATGGTGGGGAAAGAGTTAAAAAAAGCCATTTAATTTTGTCAAATTTTTCCACTTAAAGAGAAATTTTAATTCTTTCATTTATTCATTCTAAATATTGTTTCAAGCCTGTATGACTTTCTACTTTATTCTGTGAAACACAAACAAAGCTATTTTTTAAAATGTCTCTGTTTTTTTTGTTGTTTTTTTGTATACAGTGAAAGTCAGTGGGGTCCAAAACAACAGTGACTTTCATTGTATGAATGACACCAGTCAAAGCATTCTTCAAAAACATTCTTCAAAATTCTTCTTTGCATTTCAGGCCATTGTCGACTTCTTCGAGACTTCTGTCCACTAATAAGTATAATTTTTAGGACACAGAACATGACAAACAACTGTAAAATTTCCACAGCAATCCATTTCATATATATATATTTGGATAAATCATGGAAATTCATTGATAAAAATTGGTGGAACCCCAGTAATTTTCTTAACATTCAAACTTGCAAATAAATAAATAAATAAATATTATTACAATTAATTATTATTGGGTGGGAACTATGTACTATGTAAAAAAAAATACAATACATTACAATGTCATGCAATACAATATTATATATTATATTAAAATAGTATTTCAAGGGTCAGTTTTTTTCCAATTGCTTTCCAGCTTTTTTTCTTCTTCAGAGTTCATATTTAAAACTTTTAAGAACCTTACAGAAACTGTCACACACACTAAAGTAACCGAAACTGTCACACACACTAAAGTAACCAAGAAAGGGATCGTAAAATAAATATCTGCTGTTTCCTTTGACTCCTCACTGTGATGTCAGAGTTTTGTGCGGTTGTCTTTGTGTAGTTGAATCTTTTTCAAACACGCGGCCCATTGAGTTTCTGTCTACATGTTCATTGTTATCTGATCACTGGTGAAAGGCTTTAATCTGAGACCGCTGTAATGCACTGTATGATGGCCCGTCTCTGCTCAATCTCAACATGATGCCATTAGACTCCCAGCATGCATCAGAACGACAAGGCTTCCCACTGTGATCATCTAACCCATGATGGCCAGCAGAGAAGGATTACATTAAAAGTGAAACACTACAGTACAGCATTTGGGCCTCTGAATGTGATGAGAACCTGATGAATGCCGTCACCCAACCAGCACCACCACACCTCTGGGTGATGATAGACACCCTGAAAAGAACATGCAAGAAGATTCACAGACCAAACATTAAAAATGAAACTAAGCACTGTGTGAGCAGTAACTGCAGACATGTTAACTATCATTCCAAAAATTATTCTATGAACCATATGAGTTTCAGTAAAATGTATAAAAAATTGACAGTATATTGAAAGTGATTATTGCTTATTTTCTTATTTGGTCTGAAATAAAGTGTGACATCTACTTAAATATACTGTGTGTATATTATAGGGACCTTGAGTCACGTAATTTTCAATTGCCCAAGCAACAATTTAATATATTTTTAAGATAATTTATACAGTTATTACAACAACAACAACAACAAAAAAACATAAATGCATAAAACAATATTGCATAAATAAATTAAATTAATGAAAAATAACAACATAAAACCATCTATTTTCTTTTAATTAATAGTTTCAGTTCTCATTTCCCTAACTTGATTCTTTGTTATTTTTTGAATCTCAGAGTGTCAGTCAACAGTGTCTCTTTTATTTAAATAAATATATTACATCAACATAATCTTAAGCCTCCAAAAAGAGTCTGTGTGAAGATGTCATTGTAATTTATGGTCTACAAATGATGAATTTATGAAGGCTTATTATGCTCCTTTATCAAGAACAAAGCGCTGGTATTTAAATCTAATCAGCGGTCATGGAACTATCAAATGCGCTCAGATGAATCAACAATGCAAAAACTACAAAACCTTGATCTAACAGCCGTGATTTTTCCAGTGCAGATGTAGCGGATCTGTTCAGTTGGCTGGAAATTAGAAAATTACAAATTAATGCAACAAACAGCTTATTGGAAATGAGTCAGCTTTCAAACAGAGCCGATGTTTCTGGAGTGTATCAATAACCACAAAACACTCATCATTTAAGAAAGCAATGAAAGATTAGACTAAACAATCCAAAACACATGGAGAACAGAACACCCAATAATCACATACACACTTTTCCCAGCTTCTCACAATGATCAAGCCCTAATCTCAGCCAGTACAACCACAGACTGTATACTGACTATCTGATGCAGTTGCAGGTAATCCAGCCTCTAAATGGTGCATAAAAACAAAATGAACTGTGGTTGGTCTCTATACATGTCAATCAGACAGTCTCCTCCGGTCTAAACGGCAGTTGCTAATTTGCTAAGTGGACCAGACCGTACGCAGTATCGCAAAAGGTCTGTCAATGCTGGACAAACCTAGCCTTTAACACACACACACACACACACACACACACACACACACACACACACACACACACACACACACACACACACACACACAGGCGTAATGTCCTGAGCTCCAGCTCCCAAGTAATCCCAGAAACCATACATGACAGCACAAATGTAACATTAGCGCAAGCTTCAAAGAGCCAGGTACAGATTAGCTGATCCCTGAAGAGGATCAATAACTGTCACATCTGCTGCTTCAGCTAAAGCCTAGAAAAGCCAGACAGTGTCCACCTTCAGCATTTATATTAATACACGCACACACCCCATCCACAGACAGTGTGTTTTATATATATATATATATTTTGGGCACATTTTTGTGGCCAAAACCATATTGTGTGCAGTCAGGTCAATATCAGAGCTATAAAGAGCAAGTATATGATATCACTACTCTGTGCCTCATTTCACTTCATCTTGTCTTTTCCCCTCCTTTTCTCATCTACAAATACAACACCCTTCTACTCAGCCAACATATAAACAAAATAGGTTGTGCCTGACGTCAGACAAAATCAACAACAGTCAGAAATCACTTTGCTTATGTAACAATGCTAATCACTGTGATTCCCAACAGCTGGAATGACTCACTTACACAAGAGAGAGATCAGCACAGGGCGCCTTCGCCTGTCACCGTATGAAGGGCAGTGCGGAATCAGCTCTGCCTTGGCCCACGATCACCACATCTACTATTGCTCTTTCTAGTTGTATTTGGTCTGATTAATGAACATTAAGGCCAATCCACACCACACTGACAGACGTCGAGTCGACCAACATGGACAATCGCCAGATTATAGCAGGCTACGTCACTTACATGACCAACACCAACAGATGCCAACAGGGTTAACACACTGATCTGACAAAACCAAATACTGAAAATGCCTTCATAACACAATAACAGTATTATTGTGTCCTATTTTTTACAGACTTATCTTAGAGTGTGGTTTGCAGGTCTTATCTGGCCCAGCTAGTCTAGTCTGATGGATTTAGAGACCTGTGTTTAAATGTTAAAAATGAATTTCTCTTTAGTGATTTAAAATAGGATTTCTACTTCCATCATCAAACTTCTATTAAACTGCTGACAACTTAATTTTCATTTAGAACCATCTAAGACCTTTGGAAATTGAAGACATGCACTCTTGCATGCTTAAAAACACTGACGCTGGCATCACCATTCAGATTTTTAACAGTATGCATCCATCTTATCAAAGTGTATTCTTACTTATAATGGATTGAAAATCAGAAATCAATGTGCTGGAAACATTTTTACAGATAAGTTTGAAGCTCAAACACAACTGAGAGTAGGTACAGGAATGATGGAAAAGTAAAAAGGGGTAAAGGCTGAAAGAACAGGGATAGGTTTTCTAGTACACTGTAAATCAGCTCTGAATTTCTATTCAAAGCAACAAAGAGATGGACTTGTGTCGTGGTGAGATGTAATGTACTGTAATGACTTTAAGGAGAACCATTGATAAAACTGATGTGTCAGCATTGTTCTCTTTCTCCCCCGTTCCATCCATCTCCCTCCTTTCTTTCCTCCTGTGTGGATTTGTGATTCAATTTTGTTGAGTGATGCCATGTGGTTGGGTCACAGAGGAGAACACCTCCTTTCACAGCCAAAGAGACAGATTCCCTCTATGTGCTGGACTAATTTAAGAGAAGCTTGGTTCACACTGACCAGCCACATCTGCCATAAAACTCTGAGTGCAACCTGATCAGCTATAACTGCTACTGTCAACTAAATGAGATAGATAGATAGATAGATAGATAGATAGATAGATAGATAGATAGATAGATAGATAGATAGATAGATAGATAGATAGATAGATAGATAGATAGATAGATAGATAGATAGATAGATAGATAGATAGATAGATAGATAGATAGATACCCCTAGTTCACTGTGATAACAAGCTGCACTACTTCCACTGGAAATCACTTTATTCTGACATCATACTGGAAATATGCATATAATATAAATCAGCTTGAGAGAGTTTAGAGCCAGTAGGCCATCACCCTCCAGCAGTGTCATTTCACTGAACACGGAAATTAAAGAGACAGCGCTGTGTTGTGTGTTAACACTGAGGCCACATGAAGGACTTGGTTTATCACAATAACAGTATGGACATTACACTTTTAACAGTTTATCTATTATTTTAACTTATTTGTGAGAAAAGTTTTGCTTGAAAAATGATGTGTGCTATCTTTGTTTAAAATGAATGCCACTTGGTTTGATACTTTGTTTTATAATGTAAGACATTCATGCAATTTTAAGTGTGACTTAAGTGTTCAAATACATTCTGTGGACTGTGTACACACACACACGCACGTCGCACACACACACGCACACACACAGAAACTCAACTGAGCACGAACTATCTACATCAAAACAAAGCTGGATTATCTGTATTATTTATGAACAACTTTGGCTCAGAGGATCAGAAATAGAGAAAGAGAGAAATAAAAATAGCAAACAAGAATACAAGAGAGAATTTGCACTCCAGCTTTGTCTCAAATTACACAGACTACTGCACGAGATGACAGTTTATACTTCTCTTTGTGCAGTTATCTTAATGTTAGCTGATTCTTCAGAGAATTAGAGAGATAACTGGATCGCCCAGAGCTTGTAGCACATCTAAAAATACATCAATCTCATCAAACTCACAGAGGACAAAATATATCTCACTCCCCTGTCTCAAGGGCCTGTCTCTAAAAGACGATGCAAAGAAACTGATGGCATTTGAACAATTGTGATGAAATTCCCTGCTCAATACAGAAATTACAATTGGACATGATGACAGCATCTGTCCTGCTTTACTGTACCTGTACTGATAATATGTGTACAGAATTTTTCTACTCTTATTGGTACTTGAGACTTCTTGGCGGTTGAGTAAACAAATGCATCCTTTATCGAAGTATCTTTACAAAAAATGACCGTGGTAATAATGGTTTTAGATTTATGCCAAATATCAGTATTCTAGTACTGTAAAGCCTTAAAAAACTACACTTAACATAAACTAAACTTAAAGGTCAAAGGTGAATGTCACAAAGACAGTCAAGAAATGTTCGACTGGATCTCCTCTTTGCATCAGATAGATACTGTAGATCAGGGATGGGCAACTTCGGTCCTGGAGGGCCACTGTCCTACAGAGTTTAGCTCCAACCCTGAAAAAATCACCTGCCAGTAATTTTCTAGTAATCCTGAGGACCTCGATTATCTTGTTCAGGTGTGTTTGATTAGGGTTGAAGCTAAACTCTGTAGGACAGTGGCCCTCCAGGACCGAAGTTGCTCATCCCTGCTATGGATGGATGGATGGATGGATGGATGGATGGATGGATGGATGGATGGATGGATGGATGGATGGATGGATGGATGGATGGATGGATGGATGGATGGATGGATGGATGGATGGATGGATGGATGGATAGATAGATAGATAGATAGATAGATAGATAGACCCTCAGTGTAGTCTGTCAAAATGACGGCCGGCCTTCAGAGTTTTCCATCACTGCTAAAAGCATTCAGTCAATAATGGAAAATATTCGGTTAACGTGACCTTTAGTTCATTCCCAAGTAACTCTGACCCATGAACTCGTAGTTGTCAACACGACACTTAACCCCTGTTTGCCTCAGGGAGGACAGAGCCTGCAATTAGAGCACTGTTTGTTCAAAGACACTTCATCTTCTGAAGCACAATGGAAATTCTCATTAGAGGTATAATAAATTTATATCTGAGCCAAAGGAGAAGGAAACTACACAACTATAGCATTACGAAATTATGAATTGCATAACATTTTGTTTTCTGGGTTAAGTAACTAATTTGTCATAGTTGATTTCAACAGATACACACAATCTTCTCACTGGTTCCTTCTGCAGACTGATAATGAAAACCAACCCACACAATGTTGTGTAACAAGACTTTTGAGACAAAGTCTGGTCCACTTTGCAGCTTGTTCTGTTCAATTTGTTGTATTACATTTAAATGCATGCTGATTTTAATACAAAGAAGATTTTGAACCAAACTGACTTTCATTTTATGGCTAACAACAGCTAAAACATTCTCCTAAATATCTTCTGTTTTGTTCCAAAGAAGTAAGAACGTCATACAGGTTTGGAACGATGTGAGGGTGAATAAATGATGACAGAACTATCGTTTTTCTCTGTGAAGGCTTCCCAGCTTCCACCTGCAGCTTTTCCACAGCACTGGTGCTTGTACGATTTTTATGAGGTCGCTGTACAAGCTGAAAGTTTCTCATAAGCAGCATTAATGATCATTATTACGTCAGATTCTCCCATAATGAATGGGGTGAAATCTCTCTCCTTTTCCCACACCTCCCTACAGCTGCTGAGAGTCCAGCCAAACCAAACACGTTCTCTCCTCTGCAAGCTCGCTGTTGTGAATATCCAAAGCGGAGTTCGGCCCAGCTTTAACAGGAAGCCCCATTGAGTTTCACATTTGAGAGTACACTGCCCTTCCAAATCCCCCAGAATGCTCTCGCTGTACTTCCTTTTGATTGTAGTGCATGTAATGACTCTTTCAAGTCTTCCCTCTGCTCTCATCTGGAGAAGCTTTGCGCTTAGTCTCCAGGGGTTAAAGTTAAGCTGCTGTTAGAAGTGTCAGGCATGAGACTAAGACACATGCTAAAATTAAAACAAGACTTGACAATTTCCAAGAATTCACAAGCTCTGGCACACTTACTGTTCTGTCAGAAAGTCATTACATGAACTCCATGTGCTGGTTGTGCTTTGTTATTCTAAGTCATGACTCAAAAATGTACAGCAATCAGGAGTTATAGATTGAATTTAGGTTCTCAGCCAACTGGCATCCAGTTCAGTTTCATAACGTAACTGCTGTAACCATCTTGCTAACTTCCTGCATATACAATATAAAACAAAGCATATGCAACCCTGTTTCATCTCAATAAATAAATACAAACATTCATACATAAAATTTATTTTTCATTTATTTTTCTTTGAGGTGTAAACAGGCTTCCATAAGGAGGTAATGGACCACTCATTGAAAAATGAATGAGCAAATCTGCTATGCTCAATATGGTGGCTAGAAATGGAAGTACTGCTTTCAATTAAATGAGCCAAGTAGGTGTAGTTACAGTATATACCAGCAGAGGCTAACTAACCCCTTAGTTGTATCACAAATGACACACTATACACTTATACACCATGTACTTATGTATGAACTCAACAGTGTAGTGTATGGATTTTATATGATTATTTTGTCATTCAACACTGGAGTCTGAAAAGATAAAGTTTTAGTACTTTGCAATGAATTTACAATGAATCATTGAGGCTAACAGGAAATGTGGTTAGGATTATAAAGATTAAACTGCTTTACAGAGAACACTGTGTGACTCTTGCTCAGAGTCATGGTCAATTAAGCTTCATTGGGATGAAACAAACTGTCAAAACATTCAAATGCTACACAGCACAGGTGTAAAAAACAGAAAAAACAGGTTAAAGTCAACTAAATTGACTAAAGTATGTTATATTAAGAAAAAAAGACTTGCAGTATATTGATAACACCTATTGATGGAAATAAATGTTGTGATGTTATTTCCATCAAGAGGTGCATACATTTTTGGTCAAGATCTTGTATTGACAATGCAAGAGTCCATCACTCTGTAAAGTCTCCTCCAGCACATCCCAAAGACTTTCAATGAATTTAAGGTCTGGACTCAGAGTTGCAAATTCATGAGTGAAAATGATTCTTCATGCTCCCTCCCAACCATTCTTTCATACTTATAATTTTTCAAAATCTACTGGGATTTTCACTCACAACCATTTCTAGAGTTTACAGATAATGGTCTCGTGAAAATATCTCGTGAGCATCAGTTCTGAGGGCAAAAATGTCTTATTGATGCCAGAGGTCAGAGGAGAATGTCCAGACTGGTTTGAGCTGATATAAAGACAACAGTATCTCAAATAACTCAAAAAATCTAAAAATGTTGAACCCTGTATATCAGTATGTGCCATGCCGTTCAGGCTATGTCATGTACGTGTAGCCTATGTACACACAGGTAGCAGCTATGGGGGGAATGTGACCCTTCGTCTATCTCTCTATCTGTCTCTCTCTCTCTCTCTCATCCTTAAAAGGATGTCACACAATAACAAATCCATCAAAAATGTCTTCATCTAAATGTCACCTTGGTCTGTCAAGGTTGGTCCTCTCTCTCTCTCCTCTGGCAGGGCAGCCCTTCACTCACAGGAAGACTGAGAACTACATTACACACCATGTATTACAATCTGAGTCAGTTTGTCACATTTAGTGGCTAGATAATTCAATAAGCCTTGCTCTGGACTGCAGATTTACATCACGGCACTGTCCTGGCGTTATCTGATTTCAGAAGTATCATATTCAGCTGTGGATTGCATCTTGGGAGAGAGGCCAAGGTCTTGTATTGACACACAGTATTATGTTTTACCAATTACCAAAAAACTCAGGGTCTGCCTAAAACGGGACAATTACATTCAAGACAAATCCCTGGTAAGTGATCCACTCTGCTGAAAAGACAAGTGGACCATGTTAATTCACACTGGTCCAGCCTGGTTAGAGATGGCTGGTTCAAAGCTGGTTAAGCTATAGGCCTAGTTAAAAAATATAGTTTATCCTAAACGATTTTTTTACCCACCCTTGTTCCACCTCACCATTCCAAACCTGTGACATTCTTCAATTAAAAACATCTGTTCTTGCTCATATGAAAAGTGAATCACTCTTTTCAGTTGGATCTTTTCAATGAATCAGTTCACAAAACCCGTCTGAATGATTCGTTCACAAATCAAACTCCTCTGTATCTCGATTCAGCTCATTGACTCAATGATTCAGTTGGTGGTTAACAGCTCAATGGAGGGAAAAAGTTCACTAAATAACAGCTTAAATTTCCGTCTGTTTTACACACAAAGTTACTGCATGGCTTCTGAAGACTTGAAATATAATGCATGAATAATATGGACCCTTTTTACTTTTATGGTACTTTTCCAACCTTTTTGAAGCTTGAAAGCTTCAGTCCCCATTAATTGTAATTGCATGGAAAAGAGAAACTAATAATAAGTCATGCAGGTTAGTAACAACATGAGAATGTGTAAATGATGACCATTTAGGCTAAAATGTTTGGGTGAACTATCTAGGACACCAGCATCCAAAACACAACATATGCTTGCTAGCCATGAGAATCTTTTTTTTTTTTTAGCAAAGCATCAGGGAGGGAACAACACATCAAGAGAGAAATTAATAAAATACTAGTACTTCTAAAGTCCAACAATCTGTTTTTCCTGTTTCAAGGGACAGAAAGGACAGAGGAAGGAGTAGATTGCATGAGAGTCTCAGTATCAGTTTTTTCTTCCCTCTTTCACTGCTGCAGTGTTTCTCGGCTCTGCATGACATCAAACACTATGTGGTGAGTTTCAGGCTCCAGAGGGCAGATTACAGCTTAATGCCTTCAACATCTACTGCATCAGCACTATAAACACTTCACTCTGTGTCTGTGTGCATGTGTGGGAGTCTAGGAATACCCCATTCTCAATTCATCTTGCTATGGATTGGAGGATAAATGCACAAATTCATTGTGAAAGCATGTTGTGTGACCCCTAAAATCAATGCATGCAAATCAATACACATTTACAACAAATCGATACAAGATACTATGCATTCTGTATGCACACACACACACACACACACACACACACACACAGCATGAATAAAAAGGGGAATTCTATACTATGCCCTAGAGCAAATGTGCTCATGCAACTTAAATATTGAAATATTCCTGCACAAAGAACTTCTGCTGTCTATGATGTTACCATGGGCCATTTCGCTTTCGAGCAACCATGGTTTGCCTCCAGCAGTTGCACTAGTGGCCGTCATCCAGCGGGACGCCACGGCTCAGGGACCTCATTAGTGCTTTCATGCTCGCCTGTGTCCATGACTTAAACATGACTAATGACAGATGCTTTATGACCACTGCCGACTCTAGAGTCACAGCTAGGGGGCGCTACACCTCATCATCAAGGTGAATGGGGTTTGAGAGACTTCAGGTGATATCCTGTTTGAGTAAATACAAAATATTTGCTTTTATACAATATTAAAACTTATAAATAATAATAATAATAATAATAAAGAACTGAGTGAAATTGAGTTCAGAAGGGGGATTCGGTCAGTTGGCAAATAAATAAATAAACTTTCATACAACATTAAAAAATGATCCATTCTAAATTACATACAATTTTAATAAATAATAATATTAATAATAATAATAAAGAGAAACTATACATTACATAGTTTAAATAAAATATACATATAAATATATTTTCATGATTAGAATAATTCATTTATTATATATGATTTATAGCCCACATGAGCACCATGGCTCAATATGCTATAGGGGGCGTGTCTGAAATCGCATTCACAATTCCCTACATTAGTCCACTAATATAGTTCACTTGAGGGATTTCAGACACTGAGTGTGCTGGAAGGGCTTCCGCTTTTGTACAGTTTGTGCTTGCTTTTGAAACTTAGCAAACTGGCAGCTCCAGTCGTAAGATGAAAATATTTATCTTGAACTCTGTCATGGAAACTATGTATAAACCTTAATAAAAAATTGAATGATCAATTAAAAAGGAATTTATACCTGTAAGATGTTACGCTGTACCCACATTGGACCAGCGGCTTGAAAAGTGTATGGATGCGTGATTAAGCTCCGGGCGCCATCTTCTGGTCAAACACAGGAATTCATTCGGTGCGTGACTCTCACAGTTATTTATGAGTATTCTCTAGCCATTGAGCGTACATCGGTCGTACACTCGTTATTGTGGTGCATTGCGGGATTGAATGAGTGCACTCGATAACGTCTACTATAGTTTCGGACACCACTACAAATGGCTGTTCCTCAAATAGTGCCCTGTTTAAGGGTATGGGGGGGGGGGGGGGGGGCAATTTAGGACACAGCCTCGCACTGACTAGCCAACCAATTTGTCAATTTTTTTAAGTCATCCATATATTAAGGATCGCCAAATTGTCCAGTTCTTGAAAAACCTAGACTTACCGTTAATCTGATAAGGTGTGTTTGCAGGGACAATTCCAGAAATGTGATCTATGATTGGAGCATATTAGACAATTATATGCTCTCTAACTGTTTTCAATTGCATCAAAACAGTTTGAAAGATTTTACAACATGATAGCCTTCACATTGGGTGTAACTCAATCTACTATACAAGGAGGGTGAGTACAAAGGTGAGTTGAACTTGGCTTGGTTTCCTAAAATGATTCCTGATATGAGCCTAACAAGAACTGACAGGAGCCATCTTGACCTGATCTGTCACTGAATCACTCTTGAAATGAGGTCAGGTAGAGATTATCGTTGTGTATTGTCGTAACTTCAGGCTCTGGTGTGGGTCGCTCAGCTTGTTTGGGCCATTAGCAGGGTGTGCCACAGTTCGCGGAGGTGGGAACCCCACTCCGGATCGCCAGGGGAATATCATTACTCACTTCTGAGTAAAACAGAAAGCATGGGGACTGATAGAAGACAGCTGCTTTTGCATAAGCTTTGTGGTGTTCTACTAGATAAAACACAGTAAACATAAACACTCACATGACCATGGGCCAAACGTTGCTCTCACAGGGTTGGTGTCAAGTTCATCTCAAATGAGTCAGAGAGAAAGATACAATCCAGCTGAATGTTCAAATCCAGCCTTAAAATATTCAAACGAAGCTTTCCTATCAAAAATTAAAGACACAGCCTGAATGAAATTCATCCATCTGAGGTTAATGCCGACTAGCAGCTGGAGAGGAAAGAATGGAAAAAATCGAGAAGAGTTGGAATAATGGGCGATTCCATTAATATCACAGAAACCGCTAAAGAAGATCTGAGTCTGTGTCCAGATTTCCTGTCCAGCCAGCTGACAACAGTCATGCAACTTTAATATTCACAAAAACCAAAATCAGATTTCCGCAGTTTTACACATGGGAGGACAAGTATGTCAGCTCTTGAGTGGAGAGCCAGAGAAACATCAGTGCTAAAGAAAAAGCTGCAGTATAATTGCAGAACATTTCCTGGGGGAAACTCTTGACTCTGAAACAATTACTTTCAATTAAATCTCATTGTCTCCATACGGTTGAGAAGTTATAGGGATAGGGGTTTGATCACCATCACTTAGACATGTAAAAGTGTGCTGTCTAAACACAGCCCACACTGGCAATGTTAACATGTCTGATTAAAGCGATTGTAGCGATGCATCACTCTGATTGAATGCGTCTGGACATGTTGTACGTGTTTATGAGGATAATATCTCCATCACATTAATGTACAGTAACTAACGTCGGATTTCCACCTCTATTAATCTTCTAAATGGAGAACACTTTCTGATCATTAGGGAATACCGGCCGGGATCAGCTCGTGCGTCATGCGCAAGAGGATGATGGGTAAAAATACATTCAGGCTGCAGTGCTGAGCACAGAATCTACAGTGATAGAAAAATTCAATGAAACAAAGAGAAATCAAGGTCTTCTGTGCGTGAAAGCACCTTTACCACACAGAACACCTGGCGAGGTTTATCTTTTCAACTTACTCCTTAAACATCAAAAGTGAAAACTCTATGCCCTCATGGAGCAACTTTGGATGAGACATACAATACTCCACCCTGACAAACACACACCAGAAGCAACTGCAGAAAGCTCATAATCACCAGTAAATCTCTGTAACCATGCCACACACTCAAACCAAATGACAGCAAAAAAAAAAAAAAAAAAACAGTCTAGGAAACTGTTATGGAATCCTGAGTCATGGAAAATTATAAAGTCCAAAGACCTGTGGGAATGTCAAATACATGTGCAAGACAGGAGATATATATACAGCCTATATTATCATAGCATTCAGTTGACCAGTAGGAATTATTATTAATTGTATACTTTGCCACCTTTTTAATATTTGTATTATTGCACTTTGAATTACTGTATCATTGTGTTGTGTTTGAATGAAGTTGCTGATCATAGCATAAGATGAAAATACATTTTAATCGCAATGTAGGTACTTGCATTAAAGTTTGCCTTTGTATGCAATGTCTCCATTCACAACTGTCATTCACGCTGAGATCTAGAATAACAGCAGGACTGATTCACCTACCGGATATTTCCGTTTGCGGGACTCCGTTCAGATTGAACCCCTTGCTGTTGTAGAACTGCCTGATGTCCGAGCATGTCTTGGGTTTACTTTCCCCGAACACCAGCCCGGTGAGAGCGCACAGAAGCACCAGTACGACAAACCCCATCCTGGACAGAAGAAAGAAGCGTGATGTGCGAATCAAATCCAATGGCGAAGAGCAGCGGACAAACGCATCCACAGCCAAATGTATCTGCCGTTTCCAAAAGCGCACCGGTTCGCTCCCACGCGCTGTGTCTTATTCAGTGGCAACAGCTTGAATTAAAACGGAGAGCGCGATCCTGTGTGAGAGATGACGGAGCGGAGAGGGAGGAATGACACAAGCTCACGGGAGCTCACAGTTCGGAGACGCTTCTGTGCGCTCGCGCTCGCGTTCGCGTTCGGTCAAGTGCGAGGCGGAGCGGGGCGGGCGCGCGAGCGAGCGAAGGCACCAACTGCAGGGCATCGGGTTCGTCTGCCACTGCCGCCGCGATCCTCCACAGGATGTTGCATCAAATCATCCCGCTGGCCAATGAAGACGGGATTCCATTTCCCCACAGGCTCTCCTGTAGGACAGGATAAGGATCTCTGAGATTCCTTATGTAATTTAGTGAAACTCTGGTTTTGAGCTGACTTTGACATGTCATTATGCTGGATTTTTGTCCAGTCCAAAGGGATAAAGTAAGAACTTTAAAGGATTCAGTTTGGAATCGTACTTTGGAACCAATCCTAAAGGGAATTTGCTTATAGGATTAGGACATAAAAATGAAATGTAGGCTATACACTGAATGCATCCTGGCCTTGCTTACACCTGATATTAACATCCAAGTGAAGCAGAATGACACTAAATTGGGTTTAATTAGTTTTTAAAATTCAACCACTTCAACCACAAATTCAAACACGTGACCTCATTGACCTCATTGCAGCTTGCGCTATATTGTCAATGTTAATCTCTGTTCTGATCCCAAATAAGAACAAGGATTTTAACCTTTCCAGTTAGGCCTATGTGCGACTTAAAAAAAAAGAAAATCAAGAAAAATATGGAAGAATACCGTTATCAATTAGAAAATAAAAATTTTGCATTTGAAAAAAAAAAAATGTGTTAAAACATCTTAACATTTGGAGATCCGATCATTTAAATCACAGCTAACAATCAACTAAAATTGCTTCCTGTTTGGTGTTCATGGAAGGTCAAGGTCAAGCATGTTGCATTATGGGATACAGTGATTAACAATAGGCCTATAATAAAAATCTTAAAGCAATTATAGAATCTTAAATATAATCTAAATATAATATAATATAAAGTATTTGTAAGATTAAGCTAAACATTCTCAAATAAGTGAAATTCAGGTTTTTTGGACTAGGGGAATTATCTTCCTTTCTACTGGCCGCAAAAACGCCTCTCAATAGGAGAGTTGGAAGATTATATTGAATTATTTATGAGGTAAATAACAAGGTTGAGTCCCAGCCTCTCTATTTCATGTTAAATGTAATACTCTGCCATATTTATTACGGTCCCAGACTGTCAACCCCTCTGCGGACAGGCCAGATCTTGACATGCTTCAAAGATGCAGTACATTTTTGAACAGGCTGCAGCTCGCCTGTGACAATACACACACCCGTAGTTATTCCTTGACAAGACGCAGTGTTTTCTGAGTCATGTCTGCGGCCTCCAGTTTGACAAATCTGACAGGAAACACAGAGAAAATACCGGCCCCAGGGCCACAAACAAGAGTCGACGGAATATTACAAAGATAATCCAGGAAATGTAGTGCTGAAAAGAGAATAAAGGAGAGCGAATATGAACAGGTTAGTGAAAAACAGTGGCACACTTACATGGGTGAGCAATAAGACATTATACTTGCATAACAACTGAGCGGAGCTGCCAGGGACATTTGTGTGAGTGAATAGCGGGGTGTGGCCGGTTAGAACGCTTTCACAGAGAGGCACACAGTTAGTTAAATGCTTCGCCCTTTCTTTCCTCGAGCAGTTAAGATAATGATTATGTTGTTTCTGTTATGTGTGTGTGTGTAAGAGCAAAATTGCAGTACACAGTTTTGTTGAAACTCATGTACATTGCATGATGAAATATTTTAGTTAAAATAGACTCTACAAATTTGGAACAAACTCAATAGAAATCTCAATTAGGATGACTCCATTAAAGTGCAACTCAAATGTACATGTTAATGTAGCACACTCATGGTTGACCGAATGTGCTGTACAATTCACATATGCTCAATGCAGAATAGAAAAGACAATACAGACAATACAGTAAATAATGAATTTATAACTTGTTGAAAGCTAGTGAAAATAAACTTAAACCTAGGTAAGGAGGAGGCATTTCTACTGGCTCAATTCACCAGCATTATATGATTTTCTCAGAGCAAACTGAACAGATGCCTTGATGCAGTTTTATATGGCAGCCTGTGCATAAACATGGAGTTTTTCTGTTGAGCCTGAGAGACAGCGAGATGCCATTTCAGAGAACGAGTGGAGCAAATTCAGCTTATCTAAACAAGAATAGCAACAGCGGTGGCATATCCTCTCCTACAGAAGCAGAACTCAACTAAGCAGAGCTGAATTTCATGGTGCAGTTATTACCAAAGGTCCATCAGATTTGCTGGTCTTGACCCATGCACTGGTCTCACACTGGACAAGGTTGCCTTGTGGCATTTTTGTGTGTTGTTCAGCTTGCTCTCAGTGAGTCAGGCCCTGGGAGAGCCGAAAAGCCACTGAATGCAGTGGTTTGGGACCTTTGTTCAGGTCCATCCGGTCATGTGATCAAAGCCTTTTGGAGAGGGCTGACTCATCCATGCCCACTCATCTGACTGGTCATCACAACATAACATGTCTGATGTCACAAAAAAGACACATAGTCAGTCTGACAAAAAAACGAATGATTGTTAATATGAATCATCTACACAGCTGAATCTTTTATTAGACTCTTCTGATCGGATCTGGAGATATTTGTAGAAAGATGACGTAAAAAAAAGTAAATTTATACCATTTGACAGCTGATGGGTTTTTAATGAATGATTAGAGGTCTTTCATGGGTCAGAAGACTCAAAGCAGATCTCAGTTATGTGACAAAATTTCTTAGAAATCAAACAGGCCACAATAGAGTGCATATAAAGGAGATAAAATGGACAGTGAATTATACGTTTCAAAATGATACAAAATTAGAGAAGATTATTCTTGATAAAATGTCAAATGTGAATTCTTCTAAATGAATTACTAGTTTATTAACGCACTACTTGAAAATATTTGTTCTACATAAAAATGTTTCCAAATATAAAAAGATGTATCCAAAGATAGCTGAATGTGATATTGAGAAACACTGAATGTGAATTACCATAAAAAAAAAGTGTAAATGCAAATAAATGTAATTTTGACAAGAAAAGGGACATTTTGTAAAGGCAAACTTCAAACGTTGGCATGAAAACAGGTCATAAGCTTGGATTTTTTGAAAGATTTTTTTTTCTTCTGCTCACCGGGGCTGCATTTATTTGATCAAAATTTTAGTAATGATCACACGGTCCTTCAGAAAAATGCTGATTTGCTGCTCAAGAAGTTGAAAACTGCTGAATTATAATCTTTTTGGAAAACATGTTTTTTTTTTTTTCTTCTTTGATGATTAGAAAAAAACAGCAATTGAAATAGATTTTTTTTATAACAATGTAAAATTATTTACTGTCACTTTTGATCCATTGTATCCAATGTATCCTAGACAGACAGACGAACTGATAGATACAACTTTTCATCTGTGAGAAGCGCTTGAACTGCTCTTCCTGGCTTTATTGCCAATATGACACAGAGTTCTGAATGCAGAATCCAAAAACAAAGCACTCTGCTAAAGGAAATCAATTTCCATTTGAAACCATTATATAATACTATTTGAAGTTCCCTCTTCACGGTGACGTGGGCTTGCTGACGTGGGGTATTGTGGTCGAGCCCCTGTAGGGCTGAAGTGGTTGCCGTGGCAGGTGGTGGAAGATCTGCTACGGGGTTGTGCTGCAATAATTACACAAATAAGCTTCTCTGCCCATGTTTGCTCCAGACAGACGCATTCAAGTTTTATTGGATCTGACCATGAAAGAGCCTTCTGCCTAATGAGGAACAGGAGCCATGTGTGTGTGTGTGTGTGTGTGTGTGTGTGTGTGTGTACTTTTACGACTATCTTTGTGAGCACCAGTTTGAGTGAAGTGAGGACATTTTGGCCGGTCCTCACTTTCTGAGACCCCTTTACAGTCGTGTTTGAGGGTCAAGACTTGGTTTTAGGGATATGGTTATAATTAGGTTAAGGGTTAGGGTTCGGGTTTAGTCAGGCACTTAATTGTGATAGTTAAGGTGAGGGTAAGGAGCTAGAGATTACATTGTGTCATTGAACGTCATTGAGTGTGTGTTTGCGGTCGATTACTGAGCTATAGTATGGAGACAAAATTGTCCCCAGAACTTTGCTAACTTTGCTGATAAAAACTCCCTTCAGTGACATCCAAGAAGGAAAGATTTCTTTTAGGGCAGGGCTAAAATTATTGTAGAATTAGTCATAAGCTCTGTATGATAACAATGATGGTATTGGTGTGGTACAAAGGACAAAGATTTATTGATGTGAAATCAAGGGAATGATGGTTTAGGCCCTCCTCTTTACACACACACAAACGTTGGGTTTTCTTATTTAACTGGTCCTACTCGACCTGCTCCAAGCGGGATTCGAACCGGGGTCTCTGACGTGGACGGCGGGTGCTAACAAGGACGCTAAAGACTGCAGCCTAGCGTCAGTCGCTAGTGAGACCCTTGAGGCCAGAGGAGTGAGGTTATGCACAGATCTTACTGGCCTACGTCCGTTACACATGTTATGGGGACTCTCCATAGACATAATGATTTTTATACAGTACAACTGTATATTCTGTCCCCTACACCTAAACCTACCCGTCACAGAAACATTTCTGCATTTTCAAATTGTCTAAAAAGATCACTTAGTATGATTTATAAGCTGTTTTCCTCATGGGGACCAAAACATTTCCCCACAAGGACAAGGCTTCGGATATTGCCATCTTTGTGGGGACATTTTGTCCCCATAACGTAGGTTTTACCACATTTGGGCTGAAGAGTTTGAAGTGAAAAATAAACAGAGGTGTGACAGCAAATAGAATGACGATGCACAAACAACGAAATATGAAAGCTGAGAAGTGTTCAGCAAAAAAGTGAGATCACATATATGAAGTAGCTAAAGGAAGAAAGAGAGAGAGAGAGAGAGAGATGGTAGGAATGTGTTGGTGTGTCTCCAGGCATGCTGGCATGGAAAAGCTAAGTAATTACTGAGACAGAAACCACACTTCTGTCCCACACTCCTTAGAGTGTGGGACGCACACACGCTCGCACACACACACACACACACACACACACACACACACACACACACACACACACACACACACACGCACACCACAAAACGAACAACTATCAAAATGACAAAGTGACTCACAAAACTACTGAAAGCTCTGTAACATTAAAGCCTTTTTAAATAATTATTTACAGCATGTGCATGTGACAGAATTCACAGTGGCCAACATACACTCTCTCATACACAGAAGGTTCTTCTATAGAATCCTGCGAAAAACCACTTTTGAAACCTTTTTGTTTTTAAGAGTGTATTTAGACACTTAGCCACATTATGAATGACTCTGCAACATATCAAACCAAATGGCATCTGCAAACAAATAATACCAGAGTTCTCAGAATAAACTTCACTGTCCTGAGCCATTTACTTTTAACCAACTGGTCCCAAAATTATTTTTAGTGGGTGCATGAAAGCAGTCCCCCTCAAATTCACACAGAAGAGTAACCACGGTGGTAGTTCATCACATAAAATATGGACATGATACACTAACGTTTGACAACCAGAAAGGGTCCAGAAAAATTCTCTTAATTGTCATTTATCTAATGTAGTGATGTTCGTATGTTAAAGTATGACTTATGTGTCCAGATACAAAGCAGCAGCGGGAAGAGTCCTGCCAAAGAAACTGAGTCCTGGGGTATAAACCAACAGCCTGGAATACACAACATGCACACGTCATTTGATGAAACGTACACACAGTAGCATAAGGCTTCTTAATAAACAGTCTGTTTGTGTTTGATCTGTTTTAGCATTCTGGTTTTAAATCGTGACTTGACTCCCTTGTTCACTTTGCATCCTCCTACAAAACTTTCCGAACGATTGAGATGTTATTTAATGAGAAAAGTTAACTTCTTGTTGTGCGGTGACATTTTTATGGAAATAAATGGTTTTCCCTTAAATACAGCTCTTTTAATGAAAACAGATCATGTTGGTTTCATGCACTACTATTCCAAAGTATTGGGTCGGTAAGATTTTTTTATATTTTTGAAAGAAGCATCTTATGCTAAGCTCAAGGCTGCATTTATTTAATCATTTTTTTGATCAGTAATATTGTGAAATAGTATTGTAATTTAAAATAATGTTTTCTATTTTAATATATATATTAATATATTTTATTCCTGTGTTGGCAAAGCTGAATTTTCAGCATCATTACTCCAGTCTTCAGTGTCACATGATCCTTCAAAAATCATTATAATATGCTTTGGTGCTCAAGAAACATTTCTGATTATTATCAGTTGAAAACAATAATTTTGTAGAACCTGTGGAACTGCATTTAAATATATATATATATTATATATATATATTTTTTATTTTATTATTTTAACTAATCAAAAGTCTTTACCGTCTCTTTTGACTCATTTAATGCATCCTTACTCAATAAAAGCATTAATTGAGCTTAAAAACATCTTTCTGACCCCAGATTTTTGAATAGTGTAAGTTTTGAAAACTGTTCAAGAAAAATGTGTTGCAATATTTTCCTTGAATACGTGTGAGTGTAAACAACTTAATCATTATTTTCACATGTAATGCAGGTATTCTCAACCACTTTGGCACATTTTTCAAAACAGCCTTAACATTGTCTATACTGTAAGTGCATCATGTGAGCCATGGTCAAAATCTAAATGTTTTATCTCCATGGAAATATTTGTTATATACAAATTGCATGTGTTTTCTACTTTTTAGTTGACACTGTCTGTTTTCTACACTATACAAAAATGTCACTTTTGTCTAGCTGAATGCTGTTGTGTATTACACTGAGCTTTTTACGGTAGATACACATTTCAGCAGTGATTTACTAGGAAAAGTTAATACTGTAGTAGGCTACACAAAAAGAAAATGGACATTTGGTCACACTTTATATTAGGTGTCCTTAATTACTAGGTCCTTACATCAAAAAATAAGTACAGTGTAAATACTTTTGCTACTATTGAGGTGGGAAATGGGTAAGGTTAGGACATGTTTGGTGGTATGGGATGGTTTAAGGCTGATTTAAGGGGTAAGGGATGGGGCAAAAGATTTAATTACAGCTGTAATTACATGCAGGTATCAATATACTGTAAGTACAAAGTAAAAACATGTATGTACACAATAAGTGCATTGTATCAAATTATTAATTTAAATGTTAGTACATAGTAGGTAAAGGGGTGATATAATGCCCTTTTCACAAGATGTAAAATAAGTCTCTGATGTCCCCAGAGTGTGTATGGGAATTTTTAGCTCAAAATACCACAGATATTTTTATATAGCATGTTAAAGTTGTCACTTTTTGAGGGTGAGCAAAAACGCAGTTTTTTTGTGTGTGTGTGTCTGTCCCTTTAAATGCAAATGAGCTGCTGCTCCCAGCACAGGGGGCGGAGCTTCAACAGCTTGTGTCCTTTTACCTCACACAGACATGCACTGAAAATTTCTAAAACTTTTAGCCTTTTATGTTCAAACCGATAGATGGAGAGACTCAAGAAGAAGTGACAACATGTAGACAATATTTCTGAATGGTTAGTTGGTGAATTTATGTAGCTTATGTGTAGTTATCTTCTAGGCATTGATTAGCATATTCTGTCTTGATAATCTATAAATCACATGATGTCACTTACCCGGAATCTGGTGTCGTCCCCACCAGCCGTTTGTTGTAGTCCTTAAAAAGCAATTTCTGTCAAAGAAAATATCTCCCTTTGTTTTGAACTTTGAGCGTTGTAACTTTGCAGATGTTGTTTATTCTCAAACAGCAACATTACACACTAACTAAAGTTAGAAAAGTGAAATCATAATCAACCACCCCTTTAAAGACAACTAATAGAAATTGAGACCGAACATTTTATTTATGAAGCACATTTATTTTTGTGGAAATGTGTTACATGTAAGCTGAAAATTCACAGCTTTTATGATAAATGCATATATAAATGCAATAAATACAAATAAATGATAATAAATGCATAAAATAAATGAAACAAAAAATGAATGCTCATTATAAAATAGGTGTAGTCACGATATTGCATTTACAATGCATTTTTCAATAAATTAATATCTAGGACAAAAATATTGAGTTTACAGAAAATGTGGCTGGAGACACCAGGTCGAGTAGGACCGGTTACATACCAAACAGTTGAAAGTGTTAAGAAGAAACATACAACTGGAAAGAAAGAGGACACGGGGACAGGGAGGAAGAGTTAAAGAGAAGAGGACCACAGCATCGGTTTCTCACAAGCTGACTGCTATTATAAGATATTGTTAATGGCTCGCTGACATTTTGATAAATGGATTTTTCGTCACATCTCCTCCATGGCACTATAAAACGCTTGATAAATCTAAGTGTTTGTGCCAAACAGTCTGCCAAGCTCAAACAATCTTCTCAGTCCAATTAAATACACATCTAAACCATTGAAAAGGATCTACAAATAAGTGTCATATGCCTTGACAATCTCAAGATATTTTGTAACAAGAAAGAGCTGTTGAGGCCTTTTGTTCTCAATTAAAGAAAACGGCTTCATGGGAAAATCTTTCTCGTAGCCGATGTACGCTTACGAAAAAATCAACCACACACCACAGTCTCAGCAGAACACAACATGCTTCCTGAATGATTGAGCAAAGGTCTGCCACAAGCTAATGACCTCTGGATAACCATAAAGCCAGGCGGTCTGAATGTGAATAGAGCAATGTTCATGAGAGTTGGTTTTTAAGAGTGGAATAGTGCAACACTGAGACACAGCAACATAAAGAGCATGAAGTGTCATTCCTACCGGCATTTATGCCACACAATTTAGTCACAGCCACAAGGAACATGGGGGAAATTAAGTTTAAGTTTTAAATTTTGGTACAATCTCTTGAGAAAAACAACATTAACACTGTTATTAACCCTGTGTTGTTGGTCTTAAAGGTACTTTGCATAATTACTAGTACTTCTGGCAGCAGGTTGAATGCCATTCAGAACTGAATTAAATTTCATTTAAATTTCTCAATCTAAAATGACTGAATTTGAATTGATGAAGCAAATAGAATCCAGAACGGCAATTGTAATTTGCCATTTGAATGTTGACACACACAGACATGGATGGATGGATGGATCATAATTCATTTATTATTCCTACTTTTTTTATCTATAAAAAAATTTTCCTTACAAAAAAAGCCTACACTACTAATATTCGTTCAGAAGGTTCAAAATGTTTGAATTATTACTCATTGTGTCATTTAATCCATTAAAAATCACCAAATTGAACTCATTATGTCTTTGGAAGGCGTTTGTCTTTCAAACACATTAAAATGCAAAAATTCACCTTTCATTTTTACATGCAATGCAGGGATTCTAACTTCTTTGACCTAATTTATTTACTTGAAGTATATTCTGAGATTTTAAGTTAATAAGTTAGGTCAATAATATTAAGTCAATAATAAAAATATAATAAATAATAAAATTAAGTTCACGGTTCTCTGATGTCGGTTAATAGTCACATGACATGTAGGTAAAAAAACAAATATATTAATTTTAATTAAAACATATTATGATTTAATAAAAAAAATAAAAAAATGTATTATTAAACTCACAAACTCCCAGCAGTTCCATTACAAACTTTAGTCTGGAAAACCCTGGCATAGTGTAATATTTAATACACTTCATATTGATAAATATTGGAATATATTTTCTTTCTCTTTTTTATTTTTGAAAATTTTGTTTCAATATCTTGAAAGATTATCCTCTTAATGAGTTAGGTAAAAAAAAAAAAAAAAGACCTTAAATGTGTACTGTAATGGATTACATTACTAACTACAATTTTTGTCATGTAATTTGGAATCAGCAAGTAATCTACCCAGCACAGTGAATCACCTTTGTTGAATTTCTAAAATCAGTAAAAAGTGAGTGAGTGAGTGAGTGAGTGAGTGAGTGAGTGAATGAGTGAGTGAGTGATCGATGAGTGAGTGAGTGAGTGAGTAAGTGAGTGAGCGAGCGCTGAGTGAGTGAGTGAGTGAGCGATGAGTGAGTGAGTAAGTGAGCGAGTGAGTGAGTGAGCGAGCGATGAGTGAGTGAGTGAGTGAGTGAGCGAGTGATGAGTGAGTGAGTGAGTATGTGCTTCAGGCAGGAGGGCTGATCTTTCTCAGTATTGATTGGAGGGTGTCTCTGGCGCTGAGGGGGGTTTGGCTTCTCTGCCCCTGTATTCTTAAACACACTGGATCAATGAGACCACAAATCCCCATCTTGTGCACTCACGTATGCATGTATACACAAGGGAATGTACAGTTATTAGCTCACACACATAGAAAGAGGTGGATGAATAAAGACAGATAGATGTGTCAGACTTGCATTTCCATTTCAGAGCGAACTGTCCAAGCCTCTGCTCTGCAAAGAGAGAAAGACAAGGAAAAAGAATCAAAGAGAAAGAGAAGCAGTGTATCTCCTATGAAAGATCTCTTTCTTTTAACTCCGCACAACTCTGTGTACACACTAACCATTCATGTGTGTTTAATGGGCTCTTTTGTACTGGGAGAACTGGGAAAATTTACAAAACTCCAGTGGCTGGATCCACAGAGTGAAGAATCACTGATATCTGATCCGCTTTGAGCTGAAACGATGCGGGGAATGCAGACTTTCAAAGACATATTGAAGAAGAAAGACATTTGAAAGACGTTCAAACATTGATTCATGTTTAGTGAGTAAAGTTTAAAAATAGATGCTTACAAGCTCTGAGGGAGGAGAACTCGTTGATGACCATAGAGTCACGAATCGGTTAATATGTAAAACGAGTTCTTAAGTTGTTTTAGGCTCCCTGAGGACTATTTCATCTGCAAAATATGTGAGACATTTCTCACAGTAATGCATTTTCCCAGGGAAAAACTTGGGAGATGCTGCAGGGCTTTTGGGAAAGTGTTTAGAAAATAGTTCAGAGATGCTTTAGAGTCATCAGTCGAAATAAATTTCCATATATTAGATGCATTTCACAAGAGAACAATATTCAGTTGTCTTTGCATATTAAACACTTCATGACTCCTGAGGAATTTGTTCTTTCTTTCTTCTGTACTATCAGGGCTGCGTGTAACTCCACTTTTAGACATACACTCGTGAACTTCACTAAGCACTTCCCCTAGGGTGAATCCCTGCCACAATTTTGAAGCGCGTTCAACTTCGTCAAGTGGACAAGTGAAGTTTATTAGGACAGACCCGGCCTCGACCTCTCGATTTTGACAGAGGGAGCGAGTCTATTTAAAAAATGCACTTCAGGCAGATCCATAGACCACAATGCAACATGACTCTGATGTCACAGCAGATCATGCTTAATTTACCCCCACCTCACACAACTCTAGTGTATGATATTGCCGTTATTTTTACTTTTGACAACGTAATACTTGTAGCTTCTTTAAGCTGACTGTTATAGTTTATTGTAATGTTATCATTGTCAATCTCTGTGGGGGGGAAAAAAGATAGTGTACCAGTCAAGCAATTATGAATATAAATATTTTTTTCAAGTATTATTTATTTTAATATCTTCTTATTATGTAATTTTCATTTCTATGGCTGCATTCGAAATCGCATACTTCCCTACTATATGGTAGGCGATAAACAGTATGTGACAAAAGAAGTATGTCCGAATTCACAGTACTCATAAAAGAGTAGGCAAAAACCCGGATGACCTACTACTTCCGGTGAGATTCTGAAGTGTGCATATGATGGACACTTCACTGTCCCATGAGGCCACGGGAGGAGGATTTGTGAATAGCAGTGAAGCAGCGCAACTGATGCTGGTAGGTCACATGATAATGACAGCATGGTGAATGTAGTACGTCCAGATTACATTCATACTACACACGTTCACATTATATAGAACGTAATTTTTTAGTGGTTGTGGAGTAAATACTTATTCAAAATAAGTACCTACTCAAGAGAGTATGCAATTTCGTACGCAGCCTATGTTCCTACTTTGTCATGTTCCTGGCTATATCATGTGAATCCCCTGTTCCTCATGTGATCATGTCATGTGCCTCTTTGCTCAATGTGTTATATTGTAATTGGCTCTGTTCTTGTCTTTATAGCCCTCAAGTTACGGGTCTAGCTTTGTTTCTTGTCATCCCTCTGTTGGTGAGTTTGTCAAGTCTGTTTATGGTTCATGTCCAAGTCTGTTCATGTTAAGTTCAAGTCAAGTCACCATTTGATTCGGTTTACTCTTTCACCATTGTTAAATAAAACTGCACTTGGGTTCACTTCAACTTGCTCGCCTATAGTGGGCTATACTGTACATTACAGTAACCATGTCTAGAACATACTTTTTTGGGGGGGGGTTGGTATGGAGGAGATCCAGTCAGATGATTTAATTCAAATTTCAAATTCAAATAATCAATAATAATGGTAAACACATCAAAATGATCATAATGAGAAACACGTCAACATGATAATAATGATTTCTTAAAATATGATGATGACATTTGATTAAATGATACAACATAAGTGAATGATACAATTTTTTTCTTTTTCTGATTCATCAGGAATGAAATAATTAAAGGATTAAAAGGGATTTAAGCAAATAAAGAAAAAGTTCTAGGTAGTCAATTTGAACTATTTTCAAAACAATATTTTATTTTAAAATAAACACATTCACTCTTATTTGTATATGTGTATCATATGTCAAAAGCGCAAAATGTTTCTTGTTTCACCACATTCAGTTATGATATGAATTGGCCTACATTAATCATGTAAATGATAGCATATTTGCAACTGAAAAAAATTTCATAAAAAAGGTTGAGTGGTTTGAATCAATGGATATTACTGTTGGTAGGTGAACGTTTCATCATAGAACAGCTATCAAATATTAAATATTTAGCTACTTACATCTTACAACACAGAATGCACACTTTCACTGCTAAAACTAAAGAGTAATGTTGGAATTCACACTTGTTTTCTGTGAATAAGGCCACCTTCTTGGATTTGACTGACAATCTCAAACAATTTGACATTGACGATGATTGCTATTAGACCACAAAGGTTACCCAGCCCAACTTTTAAACAATTTGGCCATTTCTAATTATTGGGGGGACTTGTTGTCCCCCTCAATGCCAATGGTGGATATTGCCTATATATATATATATATATATATATGATTATTATCTGATTTAAATAGTTGACCGGCATGGTATTTTTGGTAAAGCAGGATGACTATTGTAGACTTGCTAGATGCTGGTCTTATACCGGTAATATCAGGTCAACTCAAAAAAGCCATTTTTGATCCTGCAGTATGATTTTATTTTTATCCCTCTTCAAAAATAAAACAAAAACACAATAAATCATTGTTGTTTATATTAGAAAAAGAAACATAACTTTTGTTCATATTATAAAAGAACAGGGAAGTTCTATTTTGCTGTCTACCTTTGTCAAGATAATATATCATCCATGTCTCATTTGCTCTTTCTCTCTCGTCTATCATCTCAGTCGCTCCACAGAGCCTTCATCCGGTCGTAATGAGCCCATATTGAGCCGAATCGTTATGGGCCGCTCCTGTACTGTATTACTGAGTGTCTGCATTCCACAGAGTGATAGACGGATACAGAGATCATCACACACACACACACACACACACACTCACTTCTTCCTATTTCTCTGCTTCAAAAGCTCCTCCAATCCCTCTGTCTTTTCATTTAATAAACTTCAGACTATGTCCACATTCCTGTGGGATAGACCTTTATTATCTTGCTTTGGACGCAGAGCTTAACAGTCCATGTTTATTTCCGTTTGCCCCTCAAATACTCATATATGAATTAATAGTTCAACCCTCCAGCTACTGCAGAGACTGAGAGCGAGACACGTAAAAGAAAAAAATAGATAATAAAGTTGAAGTGCATCATCTCTAGACCATTCTACAGTTCTCTAGTTCTGGTCAATTTCACTCATGAGCTCATTACTCTATGAATAGACCCAAAGGAAAGCTCAGGAGACATAAAGGATAATTCATCCAAAAAATGAACATTTTGTCATCATACACTTATGTCTTTTTGGATGTTCTTTCTTCTGTAGAGTACAAAAAGAGATTGTCCAAGATACACTTTTCCATAATGGAAAAAAATGGTAACACTTTTTTTTTCATGATCCACTTTAGACATACTTACAAGTAACTTTGCAACTACGTCAACTAACTCTCATTAGAGTTTTAGTAGACTGTCTGCTTAATATACTTTAATAACACTTTATTGTGATGCTCCACCAACAGACATTGCATGTAATTACAAACATACAACATGTAGTTGCAAAGTAACTTATAGTTAATAGAATGTCTAAAGTGCACAAAATAATGTGTAACCATAAAGTGACACTGTCCATACAAAAGTCTTGAGAGCTATGATGGAAATTTTCATCCGTTTCACAAATGTCATTCATGCTTCAAACAATAGAGAGAATTTCAAACCATGTGCTACATGCTTTGAGGCCCAAATAAGCCTGAATGTGATTTGAGAGCCACACTGTTCTAAGTTATGATTCATATTAAAATGAAATGCAGAAATTATGTACTTCACCGTTAAGTATCAACTTTGTTGCCAAAATTTCTTCTAAAATTCCTTAGCGAGAGAAATAAAACAGACATAAGAGCTCAAGGCTATAAAATTTATATATATATATATAAATCCAGGTAAATTTACTGTAAAATTCACTGTAAAAATAAGTTTCCAGTATTATGGGATATTGGTGCCTGTATATTTTACAAGTTATAACCATAAATTTTATTAAGATAAATATTGTTACTATACCAAGCTACTTTTTACCTTAAAATGAACCGATACCCAACTGTCCATAAAATATCATCAATACTAGTATGGCGGACTGGGTCATCCACACAAAGACAAAACACAACACTAAAAAAATACAATAACATTACACCAAAATGTAACACAAAACACTAATTTACATTATAACAAAATAAGAAACAAAACTGCTTAAACAAAATATAATCATATGCAGTTTTGGGGAAAGTTACTTTTAAAAGTAATATATTACAATATTGCGTTACTCCCTAAAAAAAGTAACTAATTATGTTACTTAGTTACTTTTTTATGGAATATAACGTGTTGTTACTTTTGCGTTACTTTTTCTCACCTGGGCTGGCTTCCTTGTTTAATTAAAAAAACAACTAAAGTTCTATTTTTGGCAAATGTAAAGAGAAGAAGGTAAATGAATAAGCCTCAGGCTGAAGGAAATGCAAATTCATATCTGTACAGTAGAGGGCGCAGCTCAAACAAACCTTTCAGCTGTGCTGCCATTCTGGATTGCAGAAGAATAGGACACAGGAGAAAAAAGTTCAACCAACACTCTCGCTACATCCAAAATCAAATACTTCCCTAGAATCCCTACTTTTTTAGTATGCGAAAAATAGTACACCAAAAGAATAGTATATCTGAATAGTATTTGAAAGAAAAAGAAAAAAAATAGGCAAAAAGTCCCTGGATAACTTACTAATTCTGCCGAGATTTTGAAGTTCGCATTCGATGGACACTTTATTATCCCATGAGGCCATGGGAGGGATTTTATAAATGGAAGTGAAACGATGCATGCTGACGCTTGTAGGTCATGTGACAGTTACAACATGGCGGAAGTAGTATGTCTGAATTTCATATTTTGTTGTACATTACTTAACTAGTTACTTGAAAAAAGTAATCTGATTACATAACTAGCATTACTTGTAATGCGTTACTCCCAACAATGATTATATGTAATGTGTCAGGCAAGGACATCTGGGAATATACTTTTTCTTCCAAATGACATTATGTGATGACTTTACTGTAGCATTTGTTTGTGTTTTACATTGAAACTTGGCAAATGTAAACAAAGTTTGAGACATTGATATCTTCTGAAAAGTGGGGGTCTTTTTGTAAAAAAGCAAGAAACTTAAGCAAAAGTGCTCTCCACTGCTTCTCAATCTTTTCACAAATAAACGGTTGATATTTTCTGTTCTGCCTTGTGGCAACACAATATGCACACTGGACAGTGGGCATCTAAATTATAAATCAAAGTGAAACTGCACGCAAATATTTGGAATGCAGAAATAAAGAAATAAAGCATGTGATTTTCCTCTGAGTTTTTCCTACCACAGTCTCTCTCTCTCCATTCCTTTCTCCATCCAGGAGGATCCAAAGCCCCGGATGGATTCTAAGTCATAAATACTCTTTAGTTAGTTGAGTCCAAATGCTGTTAGTTCTTGATCATGTCATGATCTCCAGCCCAGCTGTCTCAATGCGGTTCTGGACTCAGGAGAGTTCAGCTAACTGGATCTGACTGGAATTAAGGCGATGTTGACCAAACAGAGTAGAGACAGAGAAAGTGAGACAACGGTTTGGTGAATCTCCAGGGGAGTTTAAGTTCATGTTTATATTCACCAGAGTTGTCTTACTCATCTTTTTGTGTATATATAAAGCGAAAAAGTGGAGAGCACTATTATAAATCTCTCATCGCAACCTGTTGCCAAAGACACACTAATATGAGATACCACTTGAAAGCTTTAGGGCCCTATTTTAACGATTTAAGCGCATGGTCTAAGCGCAGGGCGCAAGTTCACTTAGGGAGTGTGTCCGAATCCACTTTTGCTAGTTTAACGACGGGAAAAATGGTCGGCGCATGGTCTAAAAGGGTTGTCCCTATTATCTTAATGAGTAATGTGTGTGTTTTGGGATTTATGTGCGTTAAACCAATCAGAGTCTCATCTCCCATTCCCTTTAAATGCCAGTTGCGCTCGCGCCATGGCGGATTCGCTATTTACATGACAGAATTTGATAGTGGAAAAACCAAAGCCGTCTCCAGAGCAAACGGAACTGCTCGTGTGCGAGGTAAAAGTGCGCAAGCAGACCATCTACGGGACATGCCGGATTCCACCTTATCTTTATGTACACAATAATAATATTTTACATTGTAATCCTTTTATTTTAAATATTTGGCATGTTTGTGTGCTGTTGTGTGTCCCTGTGTGTTTAATAAGAGTGTACGCGCGTTGTGGACCCGCCTATAGGCGCACATTACTAACACGCTCTTTAAATAACAAAAAAAATAATATTGTGCCATTGACTTTAGACCAGGTTTCAGTTGGTCAATGGCGCAGTCTATTTCTGTTGCCTCAAAATAGCAAAGTGCCAACAATGCGCCAGAACACACCTCATTTTCAGACCAGCACCAGCACACGCACGTCATCTATTAGACGTTGAATAGACATAAATCTTCAACGTCTAATTATGACTTTTCAACATTGAAAACAGGTCGATCTTCAACGTCTTGATGGAATATGTAAAACTCTTTACATTTATTTGAGATAATAATGAGCATGGTTTGGTAGTTTGTTTTTCTCCGTTATTTTAGCATGTATAACAGACTTATCCAGTCTTAGAAGATCAGTTGAAAACACATAGTCAAACAATCCGGCCGAAACTACTTAGTTGAAATCACGTCGTAAAACAAAGCAGACCAACTTATTTTCAACCATATTTCAACATTGAAAGACGGTAATTGTTTACTGGGTGATTTATCTGTGCATTTCATTATTTTTAAATTGATGTGCCCTCATAAATCTTTAATCCAACTTCCCCTTCCTCTTGCAGCGGCATCGGTTTTCTTCTCTGATGATGTATTTACTGGCGCGAGGGTGGGACAACCTGTCACTCACATGAGATCGACCAATAGCAAACCACAACCATACAATCTATTCCCAATGGACAAAATCAAGGGTAACACTTTATTTTGATGGTCCCTTTTGAACATTCTGGTGTTGAACTACATGTCAACTTATTCTAACCCTACCAGTCTACTTATAGTCAACAGAATGTGTTAAAGGGACTATCAAAATAAAGTGAAACCAAATCAAGTCCCGCCTTACTTTTCTTTTTAGTTTTTAGTTTTTTTCTTTAGTCGGATATGTGTCACAATAGGGAAGCGACTTTCATTTCATGACGCCTTTAAATATTTCTACGAAATGTCATTTACTCTATTGTTCATAAGTGTTTAATAAATTAAGTCTTAAATATTTTTGTGACATCTATGCTAATATTTATGTCCGTGCATATCAAGATACACGTGCTTTTTTTATCAAAAGCAGTTTAGACAGGACTGGTTTTTCAAATATTAGTTAAAATCATGAATAGAAGATGTCTGTGATTTCACATAACATGAACAATGAGACAAACAAAACATGATAGACAGAACAGGAATAGAAAACTAGGCAGATAGGAATGGAGTTAACATTTATTTGGAGTTAACAAGTTGACATTGGCTGTATTCAAAATCAAATTCATGATCACCTACATACAAAAATGTAGGGTCACAAATTTTTTGTGAAAGAAATTGATCAAAATTGACAGTAAATATATTTATAATGTTATAAAAAAAGTTCTATTTCAAATAATTTTTTCACACTTTTACATTTGGCATCTCATTGGCATCTCATCTCATTCATAGTATATGCTAACACTTATTGCGCTAAATTTAGCACCTGTAGAAGAGAAAGAAACGGGTGCAGGGAAAGTTACTGGTATCCAGGGAGGGCCATATAGAAAGAGTAAGATCCCCCAACACATTCGATTACATTACTGTCTCTCATTTGGTTCTATTTAAAGGCTGAATGCTGGCCAGGCAGTTGTGTTGGCTCCAGTAGCTGCTATATTAGCGTTAGCCGCGTGTGTGTGGGCCAGACTGACCCGTCAGCGCTACCGACTCAAGAGAGAACACGAGACACAAATAACTGCATTCCTCCACACAGCCCGAAAGAGACAGAGAGACGGAGAAAGATTCAAATGAAGTGAATTAAAAAAATAAGACAGAAGGCAAACCACTTTGTTGCCCTTGTAGGGATTAAATTTCTCATAATGTTCAGAGAAATACATGACCTGATTATTGTTGACCTATTATTACAATTATCATTAATGCAATGCTTAGAAATGTTGGGCATGGTGGGCAGCTCAATAGGTTTTGGAACTAATCCAAAATTCTAGAATTCTAAAAATGTCTAAAGGCGTCATAGGGAATGTTTAATTTAAATAAACATTTACCCTAAAAGCATAAATGTCTTTTTTAAAATACTATTACCAAATTAAGACCAAATGGAGTACAAGGAAAGTTCCTTTAAGGACATACTACCAAAAGTTGAACACATTAGCTGTGTCCCAATTCAGAGGATGCATCCTTTGAAGGACACAGACTTCATAGGCCATGCTTTCAAAAACCACAAAGGTTGAACTGAACATTGTTAAATGAGACGGCTGTTTTTTTACATTTGTTTCGTTAGACATTCGAGTTGAAATCCAATACTTAAATTTAAATGGTTAATCTGTCACCAAAGCGCAAAGCATTTTTCTCCTTCGAATGCGGCCAACAAATGCATCCTTCATTTCCCGGGCCGCGAAGGATGGAACGGATGGAATTAATGCATTTTCGACTACCTCTGGAAGTGGTCAAATGTGGACATGGTCAAAATGTTTTAGACCTCATTTACACATTTATTTAGAGTTGTCCACTTGTGATTGGATTGACAAAAACACTTCTTAATACCAGGTGTAAAAAGGGCCTTTGTTGAGCCACTGTTACACATTTGGCCTTTGAATGCAGTCTTTGAAGGATGCAGCCTCTGCATTCATTTATGTTGAAGACATAAATTTATGTTTCTTGTTATTTTAAACCATTTAATTTAAAGGCTTAAAGGCTAGATTTATTTATAAATCAATTGTATTTTAACCAATGATTAAAATTGATTCAGCATATGAGGAAACTTTAGAGAATACTGTCCAAAGTTTAACTTGAAGATGCATTTGAAATACCGTGCCAATGAAAGTCTAAAAATAATCACGTGTTCACACTGTGTGGGTTCACATTTATGACTCATCAACTTCTGTGCAGACCTCAGTGCAGAAAAATGTTTCAATCGCTTCTCAAAGCTACACTCAAAATGGATGGAAGGAAAGTAGGACTTGGATTTTCCACATTTAACAGAAAAAAATGAGGTCTTAGGTTCCATAAAAGCATCTGGTTCTCCCGATAGATGACAAGTAAAAGCTCTGCAGCAATTCATGACTTTGTACATTCACTATGATGAGGGGTCCATTGAAAGAAAGATATAAAATGTGCTATCCATCTGCAATATCTCAGTGCGTTCAAGCTTGTTCAAAAACATCTAAAAAGAGACATTACAGTATTTTAACAGTACAGACTGTTTATCGAGGATGGTCTTTTTAGGAAAGCATTGTTTAAAAAAGAAAAAATTTGGTTTTCCCCATTTCAAAAAATATTCTATTGACTATAGTTCAAATCACCTTGTCAGTGGATTTTGACCCATTTAATCAGAAGCATGTCTTGAATAGAGTGTGTGTATCTGTGTGATGGATTAGAGAAATGAACCTTGTGACAGAAAACAGTGTGGCTTTAAAGGAAAAGTTCACCCAAATGTGAAAATTCTGTCATTATTTACTTACCATAATGTTCCAAATCTTTAAACGAAAAATCTAAATAAAAACATAATTAAAGCAGTCCATATAATACAGTATGTTACCATACTTGCTGACTCGAGTTGCCATAATACACTTTTGGAAAAAAAAAGGTTCAATGGGGTTCTAAATAGTTCTAAAATCTAAAATTTTGATTTTTTTTTTTGGTAATAAAAAGTTTACGAGCTGTTTAGTTCATAAAATGTGATTAAATTCAAAATGAATGAAAACTAAATGAATTAAAATTAAATAAATAAAATGATCCCATGATGGGAACCCCTAAAAGGTTCTATATGAAGCACCTGACAAAACACTTTAAGGTTCTATATAGAACATTTTCTTCTAAGATTGTGGGGGTTTGGAACAATATGAGGAGGACCAGGTCAACACATCATGATACAGATCCACTGAGATAAAAAAAAGACAAAAAAAGTCTTCTTTACAACCAACAAGGCCCTTTCGGAAGGCCAGAGACAGGTATGTTACCATTTATTTTGTTTTTGAATAATTCAATGACTTTTTAAAGCCCCCATTTAGATGCTCTCAAAACTAAAACTGTTTCTTTGACTGAAAGTTTAGTCAAACATGGAGACTTACACCATGTCTAAACCGGACGTTTACAGTCAGGAATTTGTCGTGTCGCTACACATCCAGTTTAGACAGCTCAGCATCACTGAGAATAATGGATTCTATTTGCTTCAGTCGCATCACTCTGCTCACGCCCGGTGTAGACATGGTGTAAAAGTGTTGAGAAACACACTTTTTTCAACATGAAATTTTCTGAAATGATCAGTTTATTAGCTGTTTAACCAACTTTTTATATGCGCTGTGTATATCTGAGTTTTTCAGTAGCTTCATTCACCGAGCCGTACGTGTTCAACTGTACCAACCAAAACATGAACAAACAAATAAAACACATCAAACAAACTGTAATCGCAATCCATTTTACAGCCATACACAGAAATGACAGTTGTACTGCAGCGGCGTAAAAACATTGGTTTTGTATTCGCATTAACTCTATACAGGGTGCGAATTATACAATGACCTTCAACTTTTCTTTTCTTTTTTTATGAAAAGTAATTGCTATAGATACATATTTAGAGTGCGATATTAAAGGAATAATTTACCCCCAAAATTGTATTGTCATTATTTACTCACCCTCATGTCAAGTCAAGTCAAAACCTGACAGAATGACTTTGTTTCTTTTCCTAAAAACAAAAGGTAAATTTTTTTTATCAATATCCTTAGGGTGAATGTGATTAAATAAATGGCAGAATTTTAGGTTCAATTAGGTTTAAAAGAATTTGAAAGGAATTTTTAACATACATTTGTGATATGTGATGTTATGATCAAAAGATAAATAATGACATGACTTGTGATTTGTCAAAGTACAACCCAATATTGGACCTAAAGGAAACCGGTCATTATGTTGCAATAGTTCCTGTACCTCCTCAGGGAGAACCCCGGACCCTTGTTTTCTCAAATTTGTGGGGTCATCATCAAGCCTAGGGATCCAGACCCTGCATAATTCGTACCCTGGGTGTACCTGTGTTATTTGAGGCTTAATGGTTGGTTTGCAAATGTTTAAGAATGTATGAAGATTTGTGAACGTTCATATAAAAACATTATAGAACCAACATCAGAGAGATATGAGAGAAATCAAAAGTAGCAATTCATGTGCAATCAGAAACAACAACAAAAGCTTAACATAAAAAATGTTTGGAGACTCATTAGACCCTCTTTGCTTCTGTGTAAGAACTAAAGCAATGTTTTAATACTGACTCTCAAAAAGTTAACATACAATAGGAAATATATATTTTTTTATGTTGCCATGAACACATTGCTAAAGAAGCTATTATAGAAAATATTTGGCATCTCTAAACCTCTTGCATTGCTTTGCTTTAAGTTCATTATTTATAAAAGAAAGGCATTCTGCATATCTGTGGGGTTTTTAACAGCCTTTTTTGATTTTTTTTTTCTTTTTTTCATTAAACATGACAGAACATTCACCCAAACCTGCATCAAACTTTTGGGGGGAAAAACGAAACACTTTTAAAGTAAGTTTAGTGCAATTTCATAAAACTGACCGAGTATACTCCAAATGACAGAGTATATATCAAATATGTTTAATAAATGTACAGCATTAAGTTAAAGTGTGTTTTTTTAGAAAGGCGGAGCACTGGGGAGGTAAATGCAGGATTAAAAAAAAAAATGTGTTAAGTATTTAAGGGATGTTTCGAGCCCTTTAAAGCCATGGAAGCCGTGCAAACAGGTAATGGCAAAGCCCCAGAACATTCCCAATACGCTGTAAGATTTGTGTAACTATATTTGTGTGTTTGTGTGGGCTTCAGTTAGAGCTCATGAAATATTAAAAAAATGTTTGTGTGATACTAGATAAACATTCGTTGTCCTATAAATTCAGCGCCAGTTCAAACTATATACATACTAAATGTGCATATTCATAGTTTCATTCAATAATGCTCTGTGTGTGTGTGGTAATATCCCTTGCTTATTGTGCAGAGTGCAGACAATTTCTGTTTTCTTTTTTGTTGTGTGGTCATGAGCGATGTTTCCACAGATGCACATATTTTGTCATGCATTCCACAGTCCCAGTCGGTGATGATAACAGTTCTGATATAATAAGTCTGTGGAGAGTGTCAACATTTAAACCCCAGAAAGCACTGCTAGTCCCCCTGCCAGAGTCTTCCACACAAATGGGGCTGTCACAGAAGGCTGGGAACATAATAAAACAACATTGAAATGTGGATTTTTAGGGATACATGTGAAGGGAACGTCATATGAACTGATATGTCAGGAAATGCCCAGGTCACGTGTCACCCCAAAATCAAAAGAGGAAATAAGCCACATTTAAACAATATCCTCCTTTTCTTAGAAGCCTACTGTGGTGCAAAAATACTTATATATACAGTATACATATATAATATATATTTGTATTAGTCATGGTCAGAATTATTGGCAAAAACATTTATTTCATAATGTAATTTTCCCCCACTTTCAATTGTTTTACTTCAATGAAAGGTTATATTTTTGAGAATTTTTTGATTAAAAGATAAAAAGGATAAACAATCATTTTTAGATATTTTTTTTTTTTTTTAGATTATTAAATTAAAAGATTATTTTTACAGCTTTCTTTGATCATATTTACTGAGGGTGCCAATAATTCTGATCATGACTGTATACTGTATATACATGATTTTCTTTGTTGTATGACAGTTATGAGAATTAATAAATCTCTCAGTTTTTGCTTAAACTGTCCGTATTTAATTTTGAATCAAATAAATACAATGCCAAATTTTCAAAATGCATAATTTTAGTTATGCAATATATACTTTCTTTTTTCTTTTGATTTTTAGGGGGAATAAGAGCCTGACATTTCTTTATGATGTTCACGCGTGTGTGCATATGATCTTTGTGTGTGTATGTGGTTGTGGCCTTTCAGATGAAGGGCCACTGCAGCCCCAGAGCGAGGATGATGATGATGAAGCTGGCCGTGGAAAGAGACGCATCAGATGAAGGGTTGATCCGGGTGATGGGCGAGTCTTGGAAAGAGACCTTTACTGGCTTTTCGGATACATCAATTTCTGTATCCAGAGCTGGAAAAGAAAGAGAGAGAGAGAGAGATCATGAGAGAGAGAGCAACAACAGTACAGTCACATGTCCGACATGGTGTCTCATTGTTGAGTCAACAGTGTCTTGTCAGGAAGTTAAATAGACAGATATAAATGTGAGAGATTGAGTCTTCCTTGGCGTGTGTGTGTGTGTGACAAGATTTTTGCTGCGTCCCAATTCATCTACTTATACTGTGCCCTAATATTATGTACTGTTTTTGTGAAGAGGTCTGTAGCAGAATAGTACAGGCAAGCTTTGGTTCATTCTGTCACCGTTTAAACTGCCCTGTCAATCATCTGGTCACAGTTAAAATCCTCTACATTCAATTTAATATATAGTGTGGATAACATTAAATAAATATCTTTTCATCAGGTTAGATACTGATTATTATAGTTAAACCGTCAGTCTCGCACATCTGCCATTTTCTATTCGTGTTTGTACTTCTGATCGAATCCTCGTCCAACGTGCCATGGGTTGTAGGCAGCGCTAGCCGTAAGAGTGTGCACGGATCTGCACTTCAGATTCGAACCGAAAAAAGGAGACCATCCGGGTATCTTTGGGATACTCATTTCAACATACTACGATTTGGGACGCACTAGTTCTAATTTTGAATACTCTTTAAGACGGATAGGATACGAATTGGGTGAATGCAGCATGTATCTTTATATCACATTAAAACCTTGCCTCCTCCCATTACCCAGAATTCCTCTGTGCTGCTGACTTCAGCACTTACCTTGCCTGATCCTGTCAAGGTGAAATGTTTTGTAGCTCTGTAATATCTCTTTCCTTTAGCCTACAATCACCCTGTCTCTGTCTTCCATGCCCTTTACATTCATCTCTCTCTCTCTCTTTTTATCATTAGTCTTTGTCTCTCTTTTTTTACCCTTCTCAAACTCCCTGCGGCTCAACGTTTTCCCCTCTCTATAGAGCTGTTCAGTCATGATGGCAATTTGTAGGCCAGCCCGAAGGCTAATTCGCCACGGGATTCCCTCATGAATCTACTGTGGGTTTTCAGAAAAGCAGTTACGATTTATGAGCGAACAAGCTCTGTGGTAACTTTCACATTTTGTTATACAACATAAATTAAACACAGTCAAAGCTCAAAAGTGAAGTTTGAAGTCAGTTTGCTAAGTAACTTGAGTAGCTTTTTCTAAACTCATATGTCTTGTATCTCCTCATGTGAGTGTATTTTTCACTTTAATCATATTTATTCACATGACCACAGGAGTAAATGATATCTTGAAACAAGGAAGAGGGTTCTGCCATCTAAAAACACAAATCTATACACACACCGAAGCAAATTAACCCTCCAGTCAAACTTTCCACCCATTCCGTTGTGACAATACTGCAGGCTCTCGGACAGTCTCAAGACTCCTTAAGCAACTAATTCTGCGGCCTAATGCGTTTGTTATTACACAGAACAATAGACAATGAGCGGCCTATCCTTGGTGAGAATAAAAGTGATTGTTATGGTAGAGGAGAAGGCCTTGCGTGTTTTGTGAGGTGTGGATGACACTGAAGGCTTGTGAACACTAAAACAATAGAGAATGAGACTCTATGGTCCTTACAGCATACGAATTCAAATACACTCATAAGAATGCCCAGAAGAAATCTGCAAATTACTTTCACATTTTCTGCTCTGATTTTGTGGGAAATTCTGCAGAACAAATGTAAAGATGGCAACGAGTTACACTGTTATCATTAGCTGAAAGCTAACGATAAAGGGCAGGGAATGTGTAGATCTAAAAGTCCATTGTTAACATTAAAAAGTCTTTTTGCTTTCATTAATAGACAATTTGCAATAATATAATATAATATAATATAATATAATATAATATAATATAATATAATATAATATAATATAATATTAAATGTAGGCTACTATTGTTCAAGAAATATTATTACAATTAAATTAAATCTGATACCAAGAATACCAATAGATATACTGCTAATAATTTGAAAGTGTTTAGATTTATGAGGATAAAATGTTTAAAATTATAAAATTATAAACATTAAATAGGCCATAATATAATAGTATACAGCACTGTGCAAAAGTCTTAGGCATGTTAATACCCCAAAATGAATATTTGAATCAATCTGCCCATCAGTTTCTATAAGTACAGATGTATGTGCAAAAACGTAGATTTGTCCAAACTCCCATAATTCTCTCTCTCTCTCATCCTGCACCCTTTTCTCTCTCCATGAGGAAATCATCCAATAAATCCAAAAAATCACTGAATCGAAGCCAGCAAACATATTTGTTTATTTTAAATTTATTTTTAACAGTATTTCGCCAGCTCTGAAATGAAAAACAAACAACTGATGGAATGATGGAAAACAACATTCATACCCAAAACAGCCATGATCTCATTAGCAGCCACAAGACCAAGAACAAAAATCACCCTCTGCCACAACTCTCTTTCATGGTAATAAAGTTATCAGCTCGCAATCATCATCCTGGCATGCTCAATAACAGCAATGATGTCTGAGAGTATAACTGCCATCATCCAAAGTGATTACAGGCTGAATCACCATCTCTGAAATCTCTCAAACGTTCTCCAGGCAAGACCTGTTTGCTCTCTAATAGTCAAGTTCAGCCTTCATGTTCACAGGTTTCATGCTGTGCACCGAGAAGCTGCAGGAATTAGCTTCTCTGACAACTTTCTGGTGTAGCAAAGGTTGTTGTGTGTCTTTGTGAATGTTATGTTTGTCTCTATGTGCGAGAGAAAGGGTGTAAGGTAGACTTGCCAGTTAGTCACCAATTAGCAGGAAACCCACACAAAACTTCAACAAAGACTTGAAGACAGAAGATTCATTTTACAAAAGAGTATTTCAAAGTTATCATTAGAAACCTAAATGCAGATAACTAAATGATAATTACATGTTATTCAAAGGGACTATATCATTTCAAAAATATACATACATATTCTGTCATCTGTCATATTCTGTGATTGTTTCTGAACAGCGTGAGGTGAGCTGTCAAGCATCGTGCTGTGTGAAATACAGACTGAACGAAATGGCAAAACATTCCACCGCTGGCCAGATGACACGCAAACTACGTTTGTCGGCTGGATAAAGCAAACCAGTGCCCCGCTAGTAAAGTTTTGATGGATTAGGATTGCAATCAAGGTTAAGACAATTGCGGTGACGTAGGAGTCATACAGTAAGCACGTTTGAGTCCGTTATATTGATGCGCAAATATGTGGATGTATACCCTGTTCGGTATCGCAGCATGACTTGTCTAAAATGTAAACAAGCTCTTTGCTGTTGCATTATACACATACTTATATACACTGTGAATTCTGAAGTTTTTTTCTGTAACATTTTTTTCCATTTGCTTTGGTGTGCATAAATGTAAGAATTATATGGACTTCTTACTGTATATCATTTGACTATTTGGTGTCCTTTTGGAGTCTCCAAGTGCCCTTTTTTGGAAAGAACCTAAATGTACATTTAAAAAAGCTTGGAGAAAATACAGTTTTGTGAGAGTCACCCTTCAATCTGATGGTTTACTTCACTGGATATAGCAAATGATGACAAAATGTTAAACAAGATAAATGGTGTATTCTTAATTTCACAACAAGTATGCGATTAATCACACAAAAGAGTGTGATTGTTCGGGATTCCATTATTTATTTTTATTGGCAGCCCTAATATATATCAGTACAATTGATCACTCATTCCACTGAAATTAATAAAGCGATTCACTAAAACAAGAGTATAATATATTTAAGAGAGATGCATAATACAGTACATATTATTAATGTGCATTTAAGATGGAAAGAGAGATGGAAAGAGCAGTGCACCAGCTCTTTGGATTGCTGTTTATCGCAGTTAATCCTGCTGCACGTGTTGGGGCCCTAAAATAAACACTTGTTGATCTTACAGAGCACTAAAATAGCTGCACTATTTACAATTTTACTGAAATAGACCAAACTGTCTCAACAACCTGTGTATATCAGACAGAAAAGCAAAACTACAAATCTCTCGAGAGCATGCCACATCGTCTGGTTTGCTCACACTGGGAAAGCTCTCAAACGCGACTCTAAAAGCTACAAAAACACCTGCGAGAAATCTTTAAAAGCATTTGCGCTCCGCAGCAACCAAACCAGTATGGAATTTTTTCCCCTTCAATCATTTTATCCTTGGGTTTCTTCCACCTATCAGACTACCATTTGATTTATTTTTTCCATCAATCTCTCACTGGGTGACCTGTAAGTCCCACTGGTCACAACCTGGCTTCACTTATAAAAGTCAGTAGGAAAGAATGTCTTTAGATACTATCATTTGCTATGTACAGTAACCAAAACTGCATGCGCTACAGACTTTGCTAAACTTAAGCCACATTGGGAGGGTGCTCATTTCCAATGACTAAAAAATGATTTAAAAGGAAACAAAAAAAAAAAAAAAAAGGAAGAAAAGGAAAGGAAAGATTTAAAATGTTAAATGCACTGGTCGTTTTTAAAAAAAACACAAAACAAAACAAAACAGAAACTTGTTGATTCCAACCACTGGGTATTTAAAGCTAGTGATTCAGATTCAACTAGGGATTAAAGAGGTCACTGTTTTCATTTATCAGATTTAGACTCCAAAGCCTTGTTGGCGTGACTTGCAGCTTCACTGACTTTAAGTTGATTCAGCATTGTGGTGTTGTGGTAGGAGAGACAGACTGAGAGACAGACAGGGAGAAAGAGTTTATGACTCAGACTAAGTGGGAACTGATCAGCATCTGATGGGAAAGATACACACTAACCATGCATGACCTCTCACACACTCGCACACAAGCACAATCATTTAGATCATATAAAATGTCCATATCCATCTGTCTATATTGCCCGTTGTTCATGTGTTAGTAATATTTAGTTAAATAAAGGTCACATTAAAATGATTTTCAGTGCTTCCTGTATAGATTTTACTGTTTTATCCAGAAACCCTAAAATATGAAAATATATTATTAAAGTATGAATTTAAGTGAAATTTTCAATTCTTATACAAATTATGACTGTCTGTTGGTTGTCATTTCCAACCTGATCTCACGGCAATTCATACGTATTTAACAAGGTGGCTAATTCGTACGAATTCATACAATCTCACTAAATCAAACATATTTACATATTTACGAATTCGTATGAATTCGTACAAATTACCTACCCCTGACCCCGCCCCTAAACCTACCCATCACTGGGGTTTAGACGAATTAGCCACCTCGTACTCACTCGTACGAATTGGTCGTGAGATAGCGTTGTCATTTCTGTCACAACCACCAATTTTGCCAAGCTTTGTGAACAGAATATTGTTATTGTGAGGCATGTCTAATCAAGCTGTCATTTTATCAAATTACGCAAAGAGTACTTAATGTGTGTAATGCGCAACATACTTCTGTATTCTGTTAAACAGGTCGCATCGCTTCCGGTTTGGGTCTTTTGCATGTCCTTTGTTAAATATAGAGCCGTTTTACTGCCGGAGTGAGTAAAAACGAGCATAACCGATGTCCATTGCAGACTGATATCAAAAAGTTTTTTTTTTTTTATTTTTCTCACTAACATTTAGATATTTAAATCGAATGAAACCCTAACAATAAAAGGAACTATCTAGGTTAGCTGATTACTTTAAAAGTCCATTGATATCACAGTCAGTTGTCACTTTCTCAGACAAGCGAATGCAATGAGACCAGTTTGTTTATGTGACATTACAGGCATAAAGCCTGTAAGCTATGCTATTAAATCAAATGACACATTTTTGGCATCAAAATTACCCAAAGTTAAAGAAACACTAAATAATGTACAAAAGCAGACCAGTATCAATACAGTGTTTTTAAAGGCATCACTTCATTGATATTTCTCAAACTATAACTTAAACACAATTTTTTTTTCTGCCTTGCAAGGACTGCTATTTCCTTCAGGAAATGTAAATCAGGTTCCAATTTTAGCTCAATTGTAATTATTATTTCATATCAATTTTGAATAACTTCTGAATGTTTCCTTTTTGCTAAATAGTCTCCCTATGTCTCTGATAGGTACAGTAATTTTCTGCTCATTACAGGAGCTGTACTGATGCTGGTCAAGCATTCAGGCGTTCGATAAAACAGCCATCCCTGAAGGACCCCAATTATCACACGACACTTTGGAGTGCATACAAACTAGTGACAAGAGTCTAGCTGATTTAAAAATAACCAACCAATTATATCATAAACTACCCTAATAAATATATTTATTTATTCAGAGTAGATAGGATTTTTTTTTCTATGATCTATTAAAGTGTTACCATAAAACATTGCAAACGTTATCATTAGTCATATGACAAAATTGCTTACCAAACACTTAAAGTGCCTCTATTATGCTTTTTCAGGTATAACCTTTCATGTACAGTAGTGTGTAATATAGCTGTTCGTGAATGCAAAACTTCTGCAAAGTTTCAAAGATCAAATTGCACGATAAATTAAGTTATTGTCTCCTGAAAGAAAGAACCAATTCTGAAATGCCTGAAACGAGTCGTAAGTAATCACAGTCTTACTTCCTGCACAAACCTATGTATGTTTGTAATACATTTGCATAATGCCCGCCTATGTTCTTCATTGTCTTTATATGGTGTTTCAGGATAGGTAATTCTGCAACAACATATAACCCAGAGAGATAGAGATATACTGCACAAATCTCATGCTACTTTGTCCCGTTTAGTAAATCTTGCCCATAGACTATTACAGTTAGACGTATTTGTCAATTTGCAGATTTTCACCAACAATCACAAAAACTCTAATAGACAAAAATAATTAGTAATTGAGAATATAAAGAACTGCTCTCAGAGCTCAAACTCTAGACATGTGCAGCTACAAAAGCTCTTATAGATTTCTGTGAATGTACACTTGTGTGTTTGTGTGACTGAACGAGAAAGAAACGTGTTCACAATGACTTCTGTAAATGCGGTCAGACTGGGTCAGAGCTTCATGTAGGAGGACTAAACCACTAGCAGAAGTCACAAAAACAACACCCACACACACGCAAACCTATGTATGTTTGTAACACATTTGCATAATGCCCGCCTATGTTCTTCATTGGCTGCCTGTGAACAATGTCTACTTAGACCTGCTCTCAAACACTGTAGATGTAGCTGAAGCCTGGAAGAGTTTGGTTAGTGTTGGCGATATTTCGAGAAGACGCTGTTTTCTGCGCTGTGAAAGCTAATCCACTTTGCATGCACTTCCAAAGGATGAGGACTCAAGCTTGAGTTAATACGGTAAAACCGACCCCATCGTTACTGTTTGCATCACTACTTGCATAGCAAGTGCTGAGGAAGATCTGGAACTGAAATCAATGTATGGTAATGAGCTTATAGTTTCCAACACGCACTGTAAGAGGTAGACCAATCACAACAGACTGGGTCATCTGACCAATCAGAGCAGAGGCTCTCAGAAAAGAAGGGGTTCAGAGAGACTGAATCCTTTATTGAACCGTTTCAGACAATATGAGAAAAGAGATGATGCTGCATTGTATATTAAGATAAAATTAAGTGTTTTTTGACCTTGGATGAATGTAAACCGACTATAGGAGACTTTCAAAATTGCATAACAGTTAAAGCAATCTTTTTAATCACATCATGACAAACTGAAAAATAAAGCCTGGTTATTTTGGAATTGGTTTAAGCACTGTTTACATACACCCACACACTTCACATACAAAAGTAGCCCGACTGCAAAACGGCAACTTAACTGCACAACTTTTTGAAGTAAAGAATTCAATAAAAATGTGCTTTAACAAAAAACAAAAAACAAAAAAAAGGGTCCACATTTCTGCTTTTGAATTAAATGAATTCATCAAGGACTGTAACAAAAGCCCCTATGAGGAGATGTGAAGGTGTTCTCCATCACTGACTGTCCTAAGGAGCTATAATGAGCATATTTCACACGGATTTGTTTATTCTGTTCTCAAACTGCAGCCATTGTGACCATTTAAACAGGAGGTTGACCTTCTGTTGCCTGGCAATCCACCTTTATAGAGCAGCCCCCTCGCTCTGATAAAGAGCATTCAGCAGAAGCATAATAAATGCCAAAGAGAGTGAGAGACAGATAGTAGAGGGGAGAGAGAGAGACAGTACAGGAATAAAGGCTATAAAAATTGAGAGGTAAAACAAAAAACATTTCAATTTAATTATCAATTTAATTAATGCTGCCCACTTTGCATATAGTTTTTTACAGAATAAAGAATCAGAACAAAGTATTGTCCACACTGCAGCATTCTGGCTAAGAACCACTCACTTATAAAGGAAGATGCCATCTGACCCACATGTAAAACGAACCAACATGTCTTTATATGGTGTTTCAGGATATGTAATTCTGCAACAACATATAACCCAGAGAGATATATATACAGATATACTGTACAAATCTCATGCTACTTTGTCCCGTTTAGTAAATCTTGCCCATAGACTATTACAGTTAGACGTATTTGTCAATTTGCAGATTTTCAACAACAATCACAAAAACTCTAATAGACAAAAATAATTAGTAATTGAGAATATAAAGAACTGCTCTCAGAGCTCAAACTCTAGACATGTGCAGCTACAAAAGCTCTTATAGATTTCTGTGAATGTACACTTGTGTGTTTGTGTGACTGAACGAGAAAGAAACGTGTTCACAATGACTTCTGTAAATGCGGTCAGACTGGGTCAGAGCTTCATGTAGGAGGACTAAACCACTAGCAGAAGTCACAAAAACAACACCCACACACACGCATCATTTGTGCAATCACTGAAACCGACAGTGGTCAACTTCCCACTGACCCACTTAGTAACAGGAAAAACAAAACTGCCAGTCAAGTATTTAATAAATTATACAACAAAAGTGAGCAATATGACCCATTTCATTACAATCAACAAAGATGTCACAGCAGATTTACAGTGTTTCATGTGACTGTTGGAGCCCTGCAGCCCAGTTTCTGCACATTTACTGTCCACATCAGCTCCGGACTCTGTACACTATAATCACTGAAGCTGTATGCAAAATATATCTCTTATTTTCACTCAGTCTACACTGTGTAGATTTTAATGGATGAGTTCTAGTATTGTTGTGTTGCTTGTAGGGATGCACGATATTGCATTTTGGCCGATATTCGATATGCCGATATTTTCAAACTAATTTTGTCCGATGCCGATACATATACACATTTTCCCCCTGATATATTTACACTTTAATTTTACTGAAGAGAAATCCAAGTCTCTCTCCTGTACTACCTTTACCGTATTACACTCATGTGTTGTAGATAAGGCAATACACAAGACAAACAAAACAACATTTGATTCTACCATAAATGTATAATTTTACAAATGTAGACAGACATTCACCCCTGAAAAATAGGCAAATTATTTCACTTGGAGAATAAATTATATGCCAGTGCCACATTTTATTTTTAAGTTCAGACTTCAAACTTCAGTCCTTAGGAGTAAAATAAATAAAAATAAATTTTCAAATAAAAAATTTACATCTACTTGAACAGGTCTACCAAATGCTTCCCTGTTTTCGGTGCTGATGCAGTGGTGACCCGTTCATGTAACATGTAAGGGTGGCGCTGCCAATAAAGCAACTAAAAGCTGTCACAACGAACCGCAAAAGTAATGATTATGAATATGTCAAATATAGCAAGGAGACATTTGAATTGTTTATTAATAAACAAGTGTTTTCTGTGTCGGCTGCAAAGATGAAGTTGACGATGACTCGCGATCTTCGCAGTGAACGCGCCAGAGAGAAATGCACATTTCGGATTACATAGTTTTCTTTCGTTTTGAATTGTTCTGTTTAAAAATATGATTTCAAGCGTTCTGTAGATAATAGATATATTTCTCAGGTCTGTGAGGCAAGTAGGCTATGCTGAGTTTCGTTTCATTTATGAGACTAGCTCCAGTTCAATCGCGGGCGCCTCCGTGTCGTGATATCTATATTATCTATTATCTGCTTTACTTATTATTTATTAAATCCAGGCAATTGGTTTATGAAACATTGATTAAAATTAAGATACAATTAATACAAAACGAAATTCACTTAGAAAGGCTTTGTGCTTTCTGTTTGAGGTCTCTGTGGAAGTTTTAAAGTCTCTTTTAGTGCCGCTTTCAGAGCGCTCACGTCCGTAACCGAGAACTGTCACTGTTTTTCCTCACAAATGCGAACACGAAAAATGAAATAAAATGAATATTTTATGCTCTGTGGAGAGCATAGTAGCTTGGAGAGTTTACATTAGTAAGCTACAGGACATCGTCTTTCAAAACATGACCTGCACGAAAGAGAAAAAAAATTACTGCGTCATTGTACCCAGCACTTCTGAAAATGCACTTGCGAATGCGTCTCTGTCCCCAGCACATTTCAAACCAAACTGACGCCCATGCTCGAAATGCCTCCACATGTTAAGTTGCTGGCCCTCATGCACGGTCGTCACATGCACATAGGAAACATGCCACCCTATCGGCAAGGCTCATCAGCAGAAATGATCATATCGGCCGATGCCGATGATGGTCATTTAAAGCTTTTATCGGCCGATACTGATGTTGTGCCGATATCATCGTGCATCCCTAGTTGCTTGCATTGGTGTTATTGGGCAACACCATATGCTTTACAAAATGAGCATGACAACAGACTGAACAGCAGATCCAAAATAATTACAAATTAACATTACTTTTCAGTTTGGTTTTAATGCCACTAATACTTCTCTGACTGGTTCTAATGCCTCTTTTCAACTGGGTTATTAAAGCATCTGTAGATAAGACTGCTTAAAACTCAGTCTTTAGGACTGTGTGTTACTGATAGGCCTAGATTTATGTGCAATGGACAAAAGGTCTGTGATTGGTTGCAAGTGCTGCAAAAATGTTGTAAATTGGGAGATGGAAAAAATACAATCAATAGTAGTAAACGCTTTTCATGTTTGGGCAATTGTGGCAGTCAAAATTATTAAGGATGCTCCCATATTAAAAATACTGGTCGATGACTAATAAATGGCCACTATTTCATATAATTCTACTATTTAACTAAATCATTTATAATAAAATAAACAAAAAATTTAAATCCACTGTTTGAAATGCTACATGTGAAATCATGACATTATAATGCACAGTGTATGAAAAAATTCAATTAATTTTGAAATTTGCTAAAGATTAGATTTAACAGTATTATTAATTATTATAGTGTTTTTAGAGATTAACTTTTAAGTGACTATTAGACGATGGCAAAGGTAATCTAAATGTAAAAATAGGAAAATACACAATTAAATATATAAAGGGAGAGCATTTTCACATTTGGCTCCAAGACTCTGGAATAGCCTTCCTGATACTGTTCGTTGCTCGGACTCACTCTCCCAGTTTAAAACTAGATTAAAGACGCATCTTTTCAGCCAGGCATTCATATAATATTGTTAATCTCACAGTTTCAAACTACAATCCGGCCTCTAGTTCATAAATGCCAGAGGAGAACTGGCCCCCGACTGAGCCTGGGTTCTCCCAAGGTTTTTTTTTTCTCCATTAGGTCACCTGATGGAGTTTTAGGACACCATTAGGCCGCTTGATGGAGTTTTTTCGGTTCCTTGCCACTGTTGCCTTTGGCTTGCTCAGTTGGGGATATTTTGGGGATATTTAATTTTATTCTATCAATCAATAAATTCCACTAGAAACAAACTTTGTTGTATTATTTTATTTTAATACTGTGAAGCTGCTTTGATACAATCTGTATTGTGAAAAGCGCTATACAAATATACTTGATTTGATTTGATATCCATGTATAATATAATTGTGATTATTTATCTGATTCATTGTACAGCCTTCTATTCTTATTTAAGGCAAAAGGCAATAACATACTTCCCCAGTTGATAAAACAATAAACTTACATTAAGACCACTGTTTTTATTTCAAGTTTTCTGAAATGTTATGCAAAATGTGCAAATGAGTCATAATCTAATTAGATATGCACTCATTTAACAGAAATCTAAACACTGGGAAAAGATGTGTAATAAAACAGTGTCATGAAACAAACACTTAAATGTGTATTTTGTATGATTTCTTTCCACTACTTTCAAAGAAGAAAAGTTATAGAAGAAAAATAACCCAAAACAAACAAATGGATTTGCCAGTAGTGTCTTGCCTTAAATTGAGTCCATAACACAAGGCAATAGCCTGACTGCAGGTTTTGTAATGTTTTGAGAGTTAATTATCCAAGCAAACATGCTGGAAACAGCTGAATAAAGTACAGGATATGACCAAAGATGAGTCCAAACATTCACTAAGCATGAGTGAAGTAAAACTAATGAGCTGTGTGTAGTGTATGCTCTGTGAAAGCTGTATGAGTGCGAAAGAAAGTGGTGCTCTGTGTCAAGGAAGATGCTGGGAAATACAGGATTTGTTGACCTGAGGTTATCTCTCCATTTAAGATTTATTAAACAGTCTGCAGGGAACCATCTCAGTAGATTAGCATATCATAAACACCCCAAACAACCTCCAACAATAAGTGAGAAAAAGACTTGGGATAATTATAGTACCTCTTCCCAACAAGCCACATTATTTGAGGTGCCATGTCCGTAGTGGAAATGGTGTGGATTGTGTTACACCCCAAAGTTTAATATTTATGGTTAGGGGTTTGTTCAAATCCACAAAACATGGTGAAGTTTTGTCACAAACCCAGAGCAGATCCATCACTCACACACCATATAAACATTTCTCTTTGTGGGCAAATGTTTTCATTCGAGAGTGTGTTTCTGGATACACTCGAAGGACGTTTCGGCAAAGAACTACATAATGGGATGTAGATATTCCAAACATCAAAACAACACTCTTTGTCCATAATGAGCAGCCCCACTCTCCTGGTTTTTAAAGGGGGAAACAAAGACAAAACAAAACATGCATAGAGACTTGTGGGATTTTGGGCAGTCCGAGTGTGTTTGTGCGATGGGAGAGAGCTTTTCTCAAACCCAGCCGTTGTTTTTCTGCTATAATCCACAAGTTCTGAGAAGGTGCTTCCCAGCTGTGGCGGCTGCCTGAAGGAGAACATTCCGGGAACATTCAGGGCTGTGTCCAGGATATGGGTAGCTCTCGTCCGCCTTTCCGAGCTTAGGTCCCAATCCCACGGATTACATCTGGATCTCTCGCCCCTGCACGCACGTACCTCTCAACTCCATGCGATGACAACAAACAAGAATGAGAAAGAAAAACTGGTGGCTGTTTCATTATCTGATGTGATAATGGCTGAGGGGATTGAGCTAGACAGACACTGTTAACTGACAGACACTGAGACACTGGTTTCACAGTGTGTCGTGATTTTAAGGGGAAGACCCCTGGCCTGGCCTGTTTGACAGATGTGGACCCAAGTAAGGACGGAAATTGCAACCAGTCTAAGCAATTTCCCGGCCCGCTTTCATCTGTGATCCACAGCAGAGACTCAACAGGTCCTTGGGCCAGGGTGGCCCTGCACACTGCCTTAAAGAAATAGCTTGGCCAAAAAAGACAATGTGTTCATTTACTAATCCTCATGTGGCTGTCAAAATCCAAAAAGGATAATAAAGTACCACAAAAGTAGCACTAAACTAGTCAAGTCTTCTAAAGTTATTTGCAGGTGATTCTTTAACTATTGGCACTTCTGGCTCTGTGGACTTTTAGAAAAAATACCGTTCTCATTAGTTTAGTTAATTTGTCTACAAACATTGCACATCAGTGGACACACACTACTGTTTATTACTTGTTTTTTTTTAAGAAATGAATACTTGTATAAGGCAAGGATCTATTCAATTGATCAAAAGTGACATTAAAGACATTTATAATGTTAAAATTTGTATTTAAAAAAACTGCTGTTCTTTTGCTCTTGATATTCACACAAAAGTATAGAATTAGAATTATTACTGACTGTTATTTTAAATTATAATAATTGCTCACAATATTACTACTTTTCTATATTTTTGATCAAATAAATGCAGTCTTGGTGGGCATAAGAGAAGTCTTCAAAAATCTTACCGACCGCAAACTTGCATAAGCATCACTAAAGAATTACATTTTTTCTTTGTCTTTTTTTCCTGAAAGAAATGGGTGCGATCGGCTTTGATATATGAGAGAAGGTTCTTCACATCAGTGACAGAAAACCTGCCATCATTTTTCATGAGGCACAAGCTAATGCACAATCATGATTGATCAAGACCATGCCAATGCCATGCATAAGGTGTGATTTATCTAAGGCATGATTTAGAGACGCAGAGCTTATAAACTCATGATGCTTCAATGTACGGATATTTTGTGGAACATTTCAGCTGGTGTGTGTTTTTTAACACACAAATGACAGAGGTCAGCACTTCTGTCAAAAAAGGCTGAATTTTCAGACTCAAAAGGAGAAGGCAGGTTCTCAGAGCGTGACTACACAATATCACATGACACTAATGCTTCTGTCTATTCTGCAAAATGCACCAGTCCAACTGCATGCCCACGTCAGAATGTCAGTGTTGCACATGAGATGTGCCAAAGCATGTGTCAGATTCTTTAGCCCTGAGTTTGCACATTTTGGGTTGCAAAAAGAGACTTTATGTGCCAATTTACAAAACATGCACAATATCATACTAGAAAAGCACCATCTTATGTTAGAGACAGTCCACCTACTGTACAGTAACCTGGCTGTATTGTATGGATTTTACAGGACTGTATTTATATATTAACATAGTTTGTTTTGTAAATGTGTCCAACAAATGTGTCAACCTAATAACTGAGCTACAGTGGTATCTACTGTGTTTTTTTTACAGAGGAACTTATCAATTAAGTGTTTGCCAGCAAGTGCATGATCAAATCAGCATTATTGACTATGTTCTGCAAAAAGATATTAAAATGTTGGATTTAGCATAACTAAATATCCCTAGTCAATGGGGTGCAAATCAAACAGGTACTATGGTATGTTTATTTAAGTTTTTTTTTTGGTCATATTTCTACAATGCCTTGCAGTGTGATTGCAGACAAGAAAAAGACAGGTGTGTGTGTGTGTAATTGAGAGGGCTCGATGGTCATTAAGGGGCTCATTGGTCATTAAGGTCGCTTTGGGATCTCATTCACACAGCCTGGGCTAATTAAAGACCCGTTAAATTGTTCACTTGGGAACATGACTAAGCACTTTCCCAGACATAGAAAATGATGATTAAATAGAAGTCACAAATGGGCTGCATCCAGTGATCTGAGACCATGTCGCTTTTTTAAAAAAAACTTGCAACTTCTTGGATCATCTGAAAGTGAGGAGTGGATATTATCTTTAGTTCCTCCTACAAAAACAACACAACAGAAAGCCTGGACAACAGCAAATCTGGATCCCTGATTCTCAGTCCCTGCAGGTAACTAACTAAATAAAATACATTTCTGGAGAACTGACCTTGCGCAGGATGACACAATAAACCAAATCAGTCAGTACCTGAAAAAAACACATTTATATATTATTGGGTCTCATATTTTACTTGATCTGTTCAAGCTATAAAAGGTGTGCTGACCCAATAATAAAGAAACTAATGCTCTTTTTCATTATTGCCACTTTGCTTAGGGCATTTGAAAGGCACTGTAAATAAAAAGAGCTATTATACAAATACACAATAATATTATAAGATTATAATAAGGGTAAAACTTTAGTTTAGGGCCCAATTCTCACTATCAACTATAGTTGCTTACTAACAATCATATTACTAGGATATTGGCAGTTTATTAGTATTTATAAAGCATATATTAACGACTTATTCTGCAGGATGATAAACTACATCCCAAATCCTACCCAAAATACCTTCCTAACTATTAATAAGCAGTAATTAGGAGTTCATTGAGGCAAAAGTCATAGTTAGTTAATAGAGAGAATTGGACCCTAAACTAAAGTGTGACCATAATAATAACATAATAATAGCCTAATTATTATAATACAATATTTATATAATAGTTCCTTTCAAAAGTTTGGAACACCCTAGCCAAGGTGGCAATTTTTTTATTTTGTTTTATAAATATGCATATTTAGTATATTTTATATATTTAGTAGATATAGCATATTTTTTAATATACGTACCCTTCAAAAGTTTGCAAATATATATATACACATGATAATATTATCATTGCAATTTACACCTTTACTACTTAGTGAAAGCACGTATACAAAAATACATTTTAATCAAATATCTTTACTGCAGTTCTACCATGATGGGTAACCAAATGCACAAGAGACATCAATCAGCGAAAGCCCACACACAAAATTAAGCCACCAACTAATTAACTATCTAGGCTTCAACCATCCAACTACCATCAGAAGCTAGTTCTGTATGGATTTTCAAGTACAAAACTGTAAAGAAAATATATGCATGTAGGCTGAATCTGAAAGGCACATTGAACCAAGTTGCAACAGGCTCAATTTCCACCGAACAGGATGATAGCAGTTTTCAGAAATCTTTGGAAATATCAGCGCATGCATGCTTTTCTTCATGTCTTTAGACAGAGCCCTGAGCCCATCAACAGCACAATCACGTAAATAAGGTTGTCATAGAAACGTGGCCTTTACCACAATTAGAAGGAGTGGGACGGATCACGCAGCAGTGGGAAGTGAGAGACGCATGTGGAGCGGGTTGGCCCATCAGTTAGCTGGTGTCAATCACAGGCACGCTACAGGCAGCCGGCGGGCGCTCTGAGCTGAGTGCCGCTGGCGAGGGAGGAATCGATAATCGTAGACAGACAGAAACAGAGAGAACACTGGCGATGTATGAAGGAGGCAGGTAAACGAGGTTATAGGACATACAAAACATGTATAGACACAAATACACACACCTTTCTATGATGGACAAAGCCTGACATTGATGTAGTTCAGCCAGAAACAAAGCCACCTGTCACATCACACACTACACAATATAGGAGGGAAAGAACATCTCGCCATCTGTTTTGAGAAAGTATGCAGTTCATTAGGAAGCCATTTTGTAAAAAAGTTTCTTGTCAAGAAGTTTGGTTAGAAACCTGTGATATGGAACAATGCTATTTTAGTATTATTTATATACTTTATAGTATTTATTCATATTTTGAATGAGCTTTTATTTGTATATTTTCAGTTTTCATGTTATTTCAGCTAGCTAACAAGGTAACATTTCTATGTTACAAAAGCATCAGCTTTTTAACAGTTAAAGGTAACAATAAAAACACTGATGTGGAAGTCAAAAATGATTGTGTAATCAAATTAGAAAGTCACCAAAACAAAAGTTTCTCTATCCAAGCAGAACTGAAAAATTGAGTCCCGTTCAGGGTGTGAATTTAATTGGCCACACCCATCAGGAACTTGAATTGGAATGACAGAAAGAGGAATTTATCTATTTGTAAGGTATTTAAATCTTCCACAAAAAAAAAAGCTTTCAAAACTTTCAAACAAGACTTAGTTCACACTTGGCAGGTTTGGTTCATTTAAAACGAACTCTGGAGCGATTGCTCTGTTAGTGCGGTTCAAGTGTGAACGCTGTCATCCGAACCCTGGTGCACACCAAACAAGTGGACCGAGACCCCAGAAAAGATGGGTGTTGCTCTGCTTCCAAACAAACTCTAGTGATATTCGACAGAAACATGAACGCAACACAGACCAAAGAGATCAAAATGAACCAAAAACAGGGCATGAAGTCACAAGATACGACCCTAAAAAGGACAGAATGCTGAAGCGTACTTGATTTTCTTGTCATAGTCGCGGTGTTGCCATCACAGTTCGGTACAGGCGTCAGAACCGCGTCTCCTCGCAGCAGATCTTTGTTTGTGTGCAACAGAGAAATTCCTGCTGCAGTTTTGACTCCTTTACACATTTTATAAACTCTTCACGAGTTCACAGCTGGTCAAAATGTCATCATACATAAGCACATACAATGATTGCATTTAGCCCAGAACACAGTATTGTTTCAGTCTTAAAAATGACAGTGTGAACATTAATCGAACCAGGACTAAATGTATTATTTTCTTTTTTTGGTCCAGACCAAAAGAACCGAACTACAAGTGTGAACACACCCTTAGTCAGGCCAACATTTTATTTTACTATATTTTTCTTTTCTTTTCTATAGTTAAAATCAGAGTCATACCAATTTCAATTCATTTAATTCTACTTCCTAACATTCACATTTGATTTGCAATTCCTAATCCTGTTTGCTATTCAATTCAAATTTAACAGATAATTCAATAATGTGCCAATGTCTCTAAATGCGGTTTATTATTGTCTATTGTACATTCAAGTCACACGTTACTTTACATTAAAATAAGGTGGATAGGAATGGCTGTATATTTAAAAGAAAAATTGCTTGTGATTATCCTCATTTGTAAGTCACGTTGGATAAAATAATCTGTTGAATGAATAAATGTAAATCACTATTATGCCTGGACATATTCCTCATCAAGTCCACTTCCTATGCCATCTCATTTCATCCAAAGCTTCAAACTCAGTCCCTTCTTCCAGATCCAGTCACTGAGGCCCTCTCAGAACCGCTGTTGCCACATTAACGCTGGTTGCTAAGAGACCCAAAAGATTCCGGAATCCCCATGTGCCCCATCCAAGCCCACAGCCATTTAGATGGAGTTCTGCTTTCCCAGCTTCGGTTACTGAGGGAAGGAAATTGGTATTTTGGAGGAGAGGAGAGTACCAGAATGAGAGAGAGAGAGAAAGCAGGAACTCTTAGCTGAAAACATCCCACAATCCATCTTCTGCCATGGTAGCCAAATAGTCAAGCCCATAAACAAAGACAACATGAAGAGTGATCAGCAATAATGAGCTGTTTGAAATGGCCGCCGGCCTTCTTTTGGCCCAACAAAGTAATAAAACAGTTAAAAAGCGACCAGACAGGCGGAATGACTGCGAATAGTGAAGAGAACGAGGCACTTCAACAGTGATTGCTCATTGAAAATGTTGGCCGTACTGCTTCATGGAAATCCAGCTGGTAGAAACCTGCACAAGGATAAAACATAGGCAGAAAACAGTCCACAATAGCTAATTCTGAACGAAATTCTGATTTCTTTCAGATGGAAGAACAAAAGCAGAGCCATGATGAAGCTATCTGTAGTACATGCCATCTCTGGTCATGTTATGAAACGTTTCTTATCACGTCATGCTCAGCGGTTATCCAATAATTGCTAAACTGGTGGTGTGTCAGCGGTGGCGGATGTTAAGCTTTGGCTGAAGCTTGTCTACAAATTCCACTGAAGTTATAAATCAGTGACGGGTCCGATATGTGGCATCCGTTCCTACGCAACACAAACAAAACTACATTAAACAAGAGACGCCTCACCACTCACAGAATACTAAACGCGAGGATTAGGAAGGTTAATAAAGAGCAATGTGTTCTTCTGTCTCTCAGTCTGACGGATGGTGGACCTGCTGTGGTTTTGCTGAGAATGAATCACAACGCCCCACAATCACAACACTCGATACCGCCTGACATGTTAGCATCATTGTATCCACGACCTTAATGTGATTTGCAACAACATTCCTATCAAACAATTCAGGTTCAGGTTTGGAGTTGAGGTCATCAAGAACATCTGAATCATCATTCATTCCACTATGAGTTCATGGGTTAGTTATGGTTGTGATTATACACTGATAGACACAATAATTTTAGAGGGCTAACTCTTATGTGTTTAGCTTATGATTGTTTGATAGAAATGTTTGCAGGACCAACAAAAGATGTTAATCAAGGAAAAGCAGGACGAACAGCATGCATAACCCCATTTTGCTTATGTAATGTAAATGTTTCTAAGTGAAACAGGATGTTCAACAACAAAAAAAGAAAAATATACATAAATATATAAATAATAATTTGATCAAATTGGACAGCTAAAAGTTGTAGTTTTATAACAAAATGGAGGCAATGGACTGAAGATCAATTATTATAACAATTATTTTTAAAATCTATTCTTATTTTAATATCATACTAAAATATTTTTAATTAGTTACATACAGAACCATTATATATATATATATATATATATATATATATATATAATGTGTGTGTGTTGACTTAATAATAATAATAATAATAATAATAATAATAATATTTTTCTTAAAACTAATTGTGGTCATGGCCTAAATAAAAAAGGCAAGTATTTCCAGAACCAGACCATTTTTTCTTTTCTTTGGAATAATGGATAAATCGTTCACAATAAGTTTGCATCTGGATTGCATACAAAAAAACAAAAAAAAAAAAATCAACAGGGAAAATTTTAAGTCTACTTACAAGGAGCAGGAAGATGGTATCACTGTATAAATGGCATTGCTGATAAATGTAGCAGAACAGCTGTTTGGGCTTGTTATGATACGGGGCATGTGATACTGCCATGAATATCTGTTTCTTCTAAGTACTGAACATTACAGGACAAAAAAATAACATGGTGTCTGTGTGCAGTGTCAGCCAAATCCACTGATAAAATACAGCTCAGGGTATGACCTCTGGACCCTGCTCATATCAAACAGTGAGATGTGACTTAATGATCCAAATGTTCAGCTCCTGTTCTGACACCCTCAATGTGGAACACATCTGCAAATGAATTAGCAACACTGGGGTCAGAAGTTAAAGTATTTAATCACACTGTGCCCGTGGGGCTAGTGCTATGGCCTTGTCGAACTATGCCTCCATCAATTTAAATGCCTCATTGTCATGACGACGGCACCACAGGACACAGGCTCAGGGGTCAACAGAGAGGCGTTTGATGGCCATCTCGTGAAATATTGACCCCTGCGAGAAACGGGATTCACGGAACCTAAATGGCATGAACGTGATGGAACAGGACGTGGTGTCATAAAGGGGAGAGGGAAATGCGAGTGTGAAGAGGATGTGACTGTAGTTAAAATGCAGTTGTGTTGATGAACGGCATCTGTGGTCGATCACAGTCATGCAACAGTGCAAAGCTGCTCCAAATAACTGCTACCAAAGGATTGGGTCTCATCTTGGAAAGAAAAGCTTTAAAATCTCAACTGTTTCTCAGGACAGCAATAAGATTTCATTGAGAGATAATGGAGAGTTTGCCTTAAGTTAAATCTTCCTCACCTGAGAAAAAAAGTCTCACAATCTCACCTGAGTCTCATTTAGAGTTTAGGAACAGGAGATACAAATACCAAAAAGAAGTCAGATCTCATAAGGAAAAATATTCAAGAATTTTCTCATGAAATTCTTAGAAGACCAAATTATGTGTTCCTATCCTTATTTCAAACATGGCAACTCTTGGAATAGTTTTAGCATGTTATTGAATATGGCGATGTTAATGTATTTGGTCTTGGTAGACTAGATCTGTACGCTGTTGCTGCTGTTGATTATTGCTGCTGCTGCTGCAGATAAAATATGGACTTGCTACTGTTAATAGATACACAGACTCACTGCTGTGATCATGTAAGATATGCTGCTGCTGCATAAACAGACATTAATAAATCCTGTAGCAGATCTAGGCAGGTGGAGCTGGGGGAGGTGGAGGGTTTCAGAGGAACTTACAACAAACACTGAACCAGACTATTTAAATGTTGAGCAAGCAATCTCACTGGCTGCAGGATTAGCAGAGGGCAATCAGCTTGTGTCATGAAGTAATGTAGTGAAGTAATGAAGTTATTGCTTTCAGAATGCATGTAAAGGACCTGTCAGCCATTTCATGACTGAACTAGATATTTATCCAAAGGAATATACCATAAGAGACATAGTGAGATAAAAATAAAATTAAAAATTAAAAAATAAAACTAAATCATTTATGATAAATAAACAAATTATATATATATATATATATATACACACACACACAATTAAAATAAATAAAAAATAAATAAATAACCGTTTGATATGCAACTCTTTAAATCACAAAAGTTACTGCTCCCTAAGAGTTGAAATTCTCAAAAGTTGAAACTCTGAAACATCTTTAGCACATCTGCACATAGAGATGTTTCAGCATAATCTAAGAAAACACCTTCTGCTGGCAAACAACACATCCAGAGCACCTATCATAACATCTAACCCTGAGAACTGTGCGTCTTCTTCCAAAAGACAGTTTGAGGAAAAACAGACAGCTTATTTCTTTTGGTCAGCAGGTTCACTTGAGTATTACGACCAGGTGATGAAACAAAAGACACCTTCAGCTTAAAGCCCCCCATGTCGATTTACTTCTGAGGTAAATAAATAAAGAGACATGAGTGTGTGCTCTTTATACGATAGTAGCAGAGAAAGGGTGGTGTGCTCTGGTTCCACAAGTTTACATATTTACAGATAAGCACCGTGGCAAAACTGGGCATGTGTTTGGCCTGGCATGTGCAACCAGAAACAGAGGAAGAAGGCAAACCAAGAGGGAACTGGAAGGAAAGAGAGAGCAGAAGTTGGCTTTGTCTTGCATAAAAACAGATGCAGTAGCTGCAGTACCAAAACCAAAACCATTTCCAAGACTGGAGGTCTAATCGCGTTGACCCCTCTTCTCTCTCACTCTTTATGCCCCTGAGCAGTTGTTTTCTACAGCAGTTGCTCTGTTGTGGTAGATTGCAGTGTTGTCTATTTGCCAGATTCACACTCTAATTATCAGAAAATCAACATTTTACACATTACATAGAATTAGTGGCAGGTGTTATATTAGTGTGCATTTACACTCCAAGACTTAATGCACAGATCTATTTTGACATACAGGATTGGATTTTTTTCCGTACCATACGTTGCCATCACTCGCCTCGTTTATGGCTTCAATCCCGCATTTAAATATGGTTGCCAATCCAGAAACTATGCAGTGTGTGTCTAGAGAGAAAAAAAAGTTTTATTCAAATTGTGAATGGGTTGTAAACAGTTTAGTTTAGGTTTCATTTTCATTTTAGTTGATGGTCAGGACTGGTACGCCTTGCCGGTGAGTGACTGTAAACTAACATTGCTAGTAATTTGGGTTGATATTTAATAACATTTGAGTGTGTAGTTTATTAGTTAATTCTGGTATTTGTGTTTGTGTTTTCATTGCAGGTTTACAACCTAACCTAACTAACGTCACTGACAGGCTAGCGTAGCAATAGCGTTCAAGCTAGCTAGTGTGTGAGAGAGTATTGTGTATGTGTGCGCAATAAAAGCTCATAAAGTGACCCGAGTTGTATCTGCCGTACTTGTCCTGAAACCCTTCCAGTGGGGAGTTTATTGAGCTATAAAAGGTAGCTTAGTGAAGAACTGGTCAATGACCAACACAATCTACCAAGAGCACCGCAAATTAGTGTCTGCTTTAAGACATGCTTTTTTTGGGCGTTAAATAATGGCGCAATTATTAATTGACTAGCGCAAACATTAGTAAATCACCTTGCATGATTCATTTACATACTCTCCTCTCATAAATTTTGCGTCTGAAAGGGGAACTCCTATAAATGCATATGCAATAAGGTCAGATGCAAAAAAAAAAAAAAAAAAAAAAACCTTCCCACACATCTTCAGAGCTAATTTTTCACTGTGTGTCTTTAGTAAATCCTGACAGTAGTTTTTTTTTTAACACCAAAAGAGGGTTTGCGCTGGTCGAAACTGCTGGTAGATCTGGCCCTTAATGTATCACCCAGCCATACTAACAGCTAATGTATAGCTTAATGAATAGCTATAGACCTCCATGATTGTGGCAGTTTTACAAAACAATATGTGCTGAAATGTACTGTTCAAACTGTTTAAACAATCAAAGACTCCTATTAAAATTTTTCAGACATTTCATTTTTGACAAAGTCTCAGATAGAGGCTTTGTTTACACTGTGAGTTTTTGGGATTGACAAACGCATTTACTTACAGGTGTGAGTCTTGAAATGTCCCGTTCAAACAGCAACTTACAATAGCGTCTCGAATACTGTCTGCATGAACATGCAATGGGAGTCAAGCCTGTATTCTTTTACCAGTACCCATAGCAACAGTGGCCAAAGTAATATCAAAGATGGCAATGTCCATAAAACTGAAAATTGTTATTACTTTTAATATGACAAGAGTCCAACTGAGCCGTCAAATCTTCATTAACCGTCAGCAGCTTTTTATCTGGGTGGAGAGCGGAGCATTTGAGTCACGCATAGAACACAAAACTGATGGTAACAGTGACTGGATCTAAAACCTTCAGATGACAGCTCATATATCCGTTGCTTTAAGTTACCAAAACCACCACATGAAAACCCGCAACACACAGTAGACATGGGTTTGTATCGCGCAGAGCGGCTCGCACTGTATGACATGATGACAGACAACTAGTTGTCCAATCCAGTCCGGTTACATTCACACAGCTTCACAGAGAATGCAGTTGTAAGTCCTGAAAATGTACGGGTGTGAGTTTGGTTATAGACTGCGGTTGTCACTCCTGTAAATAACTGAATTGTGTGTGAACGTAACCGTATTAAAGGAACAGTTCTTAAAATTCGAATTAAAATTCAAGTTGTTTCAAACTTGTATGAATTTCTTTCTTCTGCTGAACACAAAAGAAGATATTTTGATTAATGTCGGTAACCAAACAGTTGATGGACCCCATTGACTTCCAGAGTATATCAATGGGGTACATCAACTATTTGTGGTTACCGACATTCTTCAAAATATCTTTCTTTGTGTTCAGCAGAAGAAAGAAATTCATACAGGTTTGAAACAACTTGAAGGTGAGTAAATGATGACAGAACTTTTTATTTTTAAGTGAACTTTTCCTTTAAGGACTACAGAGCTAACAACCATATTGTGCTACTGTGTGAACGCGGCCAGTATGTGTTTGAGTTACAAATCTTTTAAGTGCACTGCCATAACAGCTGGTCTTGCTGTCTGAGAGATGTGATCAATGCTACAGGTGTCAGACATTTTAAAGTCAGACCTGTGGCCTTTGGAGAAATGCAGAATGATGGATGAGCAGCATTCTTCATATCTCGTCTCCCCTCTCAAACACTTTTGCTCTCACTGACCTAGTCTCTTTCTACCCTGGAATGTTTTTCAGCCGCTGATAAAGGGACGTCCTCTCCTCTTCCTGCACCCTGTTTTTTTGATGTGTGGCACCCTGAAGCGCTAAGCGAAGATTAGGGGAAATTGGTCCGGGAGAGCAAGATGGCTGCTGGAAGGCCCAGCGGGGTGATTTTAGTGACGAGTGAAGATTGGGTTTCAAAGTGGTTGAGAAATGCTACAGAGACGAGGTCTACGCTGAACCCGTGGGTCATGTGTTACGGCTCTGAGCAGAAAAGAAAGGCCATTTAGTGGCCATTTTACCGATGATGGAATGGTAGGTACCACCTCAGCACCTGCATTTGAGACAGTCTGAGAAGGTCATACAATCTCTCTGTACCCCTGGGTGGTCTCTGTGGTCGCTTCAACACCTGAGTATACGGATGACATCATGTGACTGTTTGTGAGGTCTAGAAAGCTCCTTTTAGCATTTGCTTTGGACCTAAAATTCTTTTCCATGCAACTACTTACACTAACATTACTAATCTTAACACATCCTGGATATAAATAGGTAACAAGGAGGTCCATAACCATTCTCATCCATCTCAATAGCAGTTGCTCGGCTGCTGCAGGATTGCAGATTGTATTGTTCCAGATGTACAATACCAGTGAAAAGTTTGGGGTCAGTTTTTTATGTTTTTGAAACTCTCTTATGCTCACCAAGGCTTCATTTATTTGATAAAAAAAAAAAAAAACGGTAAAACAGTATTGTGAAATAGAATTACAATGTAAAATAATTATTTTAAAATGTAACTTATTCCTGTGATGCAAAGCTGAATTTTCAGCATCACATTACTCCAGTCTTTAGTGCCACATGATCCTTCAGAAATCATTCTAATATGCTGATTTGCTGCTCAATAAACTTCTTATTATTATCAATAGGGATGGGACTTTTTATCGACAAAACGACCGACATTCGACACATGCTCCACTCGACAAAAAAAATAGAGTGTCGACATGTCGAGGGGGCGGGGCTTGTGGGATTTCCAAATTGCATTTTTTTTTTTGGCTTTTAATTTATTACATTTCCTATTCAAATACACATCATAAAGTGCCACTTTTCCAATAATGAAATAAAACATTTTAAATAAAACAATCCATTTTTTTCTAAATGGGATCGCCACTTGACCGTTGACCCCACTTCTCCCGGAAAGACGCGCGCGCGCACTCGTAGACCAGAGCAAGAAAGCGAAAGCAGTACGCCATCAAAGCACTGTGTGCTCGGGTTTTGGAAGTCAATGTCACCAAAGAAGTGTGTTTTTGTATGCCAGGGCAAGACAACCCTGCACAGATTCCCAAAGAACCCAGCGTTAAGTGGACCAGTGGATGGAGTTTGTTTTTTCAGAGCATCAACGGAGTTGTGTAAGACTGTTTGTTCCCTGCATTTTGACGATGATTGTTTTATAAACAAAGCCCAGATCGACGGATTTGCAGATCGTCTAAAGCGGATCAAGCAGTCACAATGATAAAGTTTCGCGATCGCATTCGGTGAGTAAACTGCTTTAAAAAAATGTCTCTGTGTGTTGTTAGCTCGGTTAGCACAGCTATAGCATACCGCCCACACGGCCCGCCACCAGACGCTCGTTTTTTTGCGGAAAGACTCGGGACAGCCTATCTGTCTTTTAGAAATATAATAAAATTAAAGACTTTTTGGAGATATGAAGGATGCAATACTACTCTATAGGTACTCAAGATTAACAGGAGATTGAGTGAAAATGAGCATTTCACCCCCCCCCCCCCCCCTCCTCCTTTAAAAAAAAGAAAAGAAAGGCCGACAATCCGACAAAAAGTCGACACATGGGCCTCGACAGTCGATTTCCCAAATCCCGTGTCGTTCCCATCCCTAATTATCAATGTTGAAAACAGTCGTGCTGCTTAATATTTTTGTGGAAACTGTGATACATTTTTTTCAGGTGATGATTAAAAAACGTCAAAAAAAACAAAAAAAACACATTTATTTGAAAATTACATTGAAAACATTATAAATATATTTGGTGTGACTTTTTAAGCTTTTATCAATTTAATGTGTCCTTGCTGAATAAATCAATGAATTACTTTCAAAAAAATCCTACAGACCCCAAACTTTTGTGTACCAGCCAAACCAAAACATAAGTTGTTTCCTCAAACATTCTCATTAGAGGTACAAGCAACCCTTCAGAAAACATAGTGCCAGCATTCATTCTAAAACTGGGATAACTAACAGTAGGCCCATGTTATCCTTTTCTCCCAACCAAAATGATTAACTATCTAAACCAGCGTCTAGCAGACAAACAGCTTCACGAGAAAGACCTTGTCAGATAGACCAGCATTGAACTAGCACAAACCAGCCATGGAAGCCCTGATGAAGGTGAGCTTTTGTTGTTAACTCACATGGAGATGCCACAGACTCTCCGGAACCTTCACAACCGTCCTCATCATCACATTCGCCACTGCTCTCCCCACTGCCCGTGTCGTCCCAGGATTCCCTGTGCCCCACACCTGGCATGACCTCTTGGATCTCCTAAAAAGAAAAAGAAAAACACATCACATCACATCAGTATTTATCAGTATAAAACGTATGTGCATTACATACAGAACAAGGTCTGATACATCCAAATCTGAACTAATTACAATAACGTGTTGTTATAATAATGAAAAGTTTGGAGTCAGTTATATTTTTTCTTGAAATTAACACTTTTATTCTGCACAGATGCATTAATTTGATCAAAAGTAAGGAAATTATAATGTTACAACATATTTCAGATAAATTCTGTTTTTTTTTAAAAATGTATCACGGTTTCCAAAAAATATTAATCGGAGCAACTGTTTTCAACGTTGATAATAAATATTACTTGAGCAGTAAATCACTATATTAGAATGATTTCTGAAGGATCATGTGGCACTGAAGACTGGACTGGCTGAAAATTCAGCTTTGCCATCACAGGAATAAATTGCATGACAAAATATATTAAAATAGAAACCAGTTATTTTAAATTGATTTTGCTGTATTTTTGATCAAATAAATGCAGCCTTGGTGACCATAAGAGACCTATTTAAAAAAAAAAAAAACCTTACCGACCCCAAACTTTTGAACAGTAGAGTATGTAGTAATAAATAAATATTTGGACAGGTTTCACGAGTACATGCCCAAAAAAACATGGTAATGCCATGGTACTTTCTGTCCTAAGAGCAGTTTTGATGACGGAAATGAAACAGCTGGTAGTACTAACTCAACAGCGAAGTTAGTGTATAAGCTAGGTTAACCACTTAAAAACGATGTTAAAAATATAGCTAGGTTAACCGACAGGTCTGACCCAGGCACATCTGTGAACACAACACAGGGTGTTTGGCATTTCTAAATCAAGCCCTGGACACATCAAGCACTGGTTTAGGGCCAGAGATGCTCCATGGGACGGGTGAAACTGGTTTATTATAGCACAAGCAAAGATGTGTTTAACCTACACACACAAACTGTACATACAGTGGAGTCCAAAAGTCTGGGATTTGTCATTTCAACCTGGAAATAAACAAAGTTTTTCATGTTTCACTCAATTTTTCATTCGAATTATATTAACAAATACATCATAGAGGCAATTTCACAAGTGGTCTCAGACTTTTGGACCCCATAGGCCTACATCCAGTAAAATCCATTTCACTGACATTTCACTTTAGATATTCCTTCTCGTTCAGTATAAGATTCTGACTATAGTGAAGTAAATCATTTGATTTTAATCTTTCACTACCTGCAGAGGACTAAATGTCACAACATACATGGCTATATACAATTCCTTGAAAGTCACTTTGCACATAATTGCCCACTGGGGAAATAAATGTCAATGTAAAGGTCAAACTCACATGACCCTTTAACTTTTGAGTCAGCACTATCAGGAGCGGGCAGGCTGCACACGCTCACCGTGACCTTTCACCCCCTGCCCAGGGCTTACGAGTCAGCTAGAGACATGAAGCTATAGATAAATATAGCAGGTTGGCCAGGAGTTAGACACACAGATAAATATATAGACGATATTAATGGACAGAAATGACAACGGCTCCACACACATGACTCAACCCTTACTGCTGGGATTTCTAACTTTGTCCTGACAAAGCACATGGATGCCTTTCAGTCATGTGCAGATTGACGCAAACACAGAAGATGACACGTAACCTCAACTGGTGCTCTGGAGAAAGTGTTTCAAACACTGCAAATGCACCAACATGCACACACTCAAACCTTTTTTTTTGTTTCTTATTAATGACCTCATATGGAAGCGCTGATGTAATAATATGCAAAATTATTAATTTGACAGGCCATATAGGAAAGAATTTGGTCACACTTTAGATTAGGGTCCAATTCTCACCATTAATTAACTATTAACTACGAATTTTGCCTCAATAAATTAATTGATTACTGCTTATTAATAGTTAGTAAGGTAGTAGTCGTTTAGGTATTGGATAGGATAAAGGGATGTAGAATATGGTCATGCAGAATAAGGCATTAATATGTGCTTTATAGGTGCTTGTAAACAGCCAGTATCCTAGTAATATGCATGATAATAAGCAACTAGTTAATAGTGAGAATTGGACCCTAAACTAAAGTGTTACCAATAATTTTATATGAGACAGATTTGGATTCTGTGTACAACCTTTGAAATCAACAACAAAATATACAGGATTTTTTTTTAATCTATAAATTTGTTATTTTATGCTCACCAAGTATGATTATATGGTTACTGGGAGTCATTTGCATTTACCAAACACTTTTTTTTTCCACTACTGTCCGTGCCATTATTAGAAAAGCCATGTGACCCTTTTGTGGGTCATGACCCACCAGTTGAGAACCAGCAATCTAGAAACTGAGCGTACAACTTGCAGGTAAAATCCTTCTCACAATGCTTCCTCTTAAAAACTCCCGGTCATGATGGCAAATCCTTCTCAGCATCCTAATGCCAAATCTATTCCTGTCTGCTAATCTATTTTATTGGTTGGTACATAGTACTCCTGCATTGAGAACATGCCCTGCCGCACTATCAATAGACAAACACACACTCGCTCAGCCCGGTACAGACACACACCTCCTCACCCCTAGCATAATGAAACATAATGGAAACATATCATGGAAAACAGGATTTTCTTTGCGCTAAGGAAATAATAGAGTTGGATGTACTATATACAGACATACTCTAACACACTGTTTTCCAGCCTACCTGATTTTAGGGGAACTGATTATGATTTCACACAATCAAGAAATGTGCAACACAGAACTATAGGCAATTATACTATGTTTACAAGCTGAGTGACAGAACAACTTTTGTTAACCAAAAATAGAAGAATGAGTGGATGTTCACAGAATATGCATGTCTTGCTTCTTTTTCTTTTGGAGAATCCTGAACAGAAAGTCCACAAAAAAATCTTAAGTTAGCTATTCTCAATACAAACCATTTCTCAAATAAATAAATAAAAACTATTTATCAGACTATTAAACCCATGGCTAATTACCAAAGAAAATGCTGTTTCTCAAACAACTAACAATTGATTCAATTAAAGGCACAGAACAGATTTAAAGTGCAAAATTTAAATTTGTATTGAAATCATTCTAATCACCCCTGATATAATACTACAGTATTTGCTGTAGAAATGCAGATACAGGGTTCCTAGTAAATATGAAAAGGTATGTAATTCAATGTTTTAATAATAAACAAATTATTCAGAGATGAGAGGTGCTCAATTCTGTCTAATTCAGCTTTATTTACACCTATGCTTTGATTCATGTAAAGCAAAACTTTGCCTGTTCTACTCAGTTTGCTTGATTCAATCATTAAGGACTATGAGCTATAAGCAACCATATGACCGGCCATATTACTCTTCAAATAACATGAACAAGTATGTGCTTGCCAATCATAACAGAGGTCATTTACATAAAGAAGTTATAAAGACAGAAGAGGGTAGAAATTTGTCATTCAAAACTAAAATCGAGTCTGTTTAGGGCAAGAAAACTTACAGCCTGAATAGAAGTGACCTTTTAAATGTTACTCTGACACAATATAAACCAAATAAATGGAATTTTACAGGAATCAACCCTAAATGTTCAAAATGAATAACTAATCAAGTCTATATAAACATATTTTACTATCTGTACTCCATTAGGTCAAATAAAAGTCAACCACCGCTTATAAACAAGTCTCAGAAACTAGTATTTTTTATCAAAGCCCTTATAGACCAATTAACCTTGCAATCATGCAAAGTAGCCAAATGAATAATTGAATTGCATATGCATGTGGTAATGGACTGGCTGGCAGTGTCGTGACTGAGTCAGCAAACCTGTGGAGATCTCAACCAATACGGACAGTCTCTAAAATGCATTAAATAGAAAGCACTCTGGACTCAGTTCTCGCTAAAGCTCTCTAATTAGACACACTGTAAAGAATTAATTAAAGAATGAAAGACTGCAGTGACCATGGTAACAGCTTATTAACTGTCTGAAGGCCTCTCTTTACTTATAATTATGTGAATGACAAAGCGACACATTATTGAAGCTAAAACTGCCAAGGTTGACACGTTAGATTGAGATTAATTAAATATGTTCCAACTTTGTTTTCAGAAATTTTTTTCTATGGCAATCAACAATTAACTTTCTGAACTTGGAATATTCAAGATCAAGGTGATGGAGTTGATTCCTAGGGAACATTTGGAATTTAGATAACAGTTTCGGCCAACAAAGTTAATTGAAATTGTGCTTGTTAGACTAGGAGATCTAAATTCTTACAGAACTAAAGATCAACCAAATTAAGTGCCCTTAGATTTACTGCCCTATTTAAGTATGGCCACCCTGTTGAGTACAGAGCTGTGCAAACTGAGAAAGTCACATCTCACGCTCTATATACTCAATAAGGCAGATATCATAATGGGAGTTCAATGTGCAACTAAAATCATCGCCTGTGTGTGTCCCTCTCTTCCTGTTCGCAAACGATCAGAGCCAAAATTCACATCCTAAGAGAACAACAATCACAGCTAGCCCTGCCATCTGCTCCAAGACGTTTCCAAAGTGAGATCGGACAGCCTCCAGGTTAAATATTGCAACGGGAACATTCCTGCAAAAGTCACTATTGATACAAGCATGTGAACATCTACACAAACATCTACATAAAACACTGCAAAAATTTTTTTTCTTAAAACGTAAGAGTGTTGTCTAATGAAAATATCTAAGCATCTTTAAAATAATTTTATTTAAGCCTAAAACTCACAAAATCATTATGCTTCAATTATGAAAACAAAACGTAATTCTAAATATATAGTACACTACCATTCAAAGGTCAAGGGTTGGTTTTATTTTTTGAAGTCTCTACGGATCCCCTAAAGGGACAAAAAATTGAGATGGGAGGAAAAATATCAAGTCAATGCTTTTGAGTTTCCCCACAACTGTTTTGCGTTCCCCCAAGAAACTTTGCATTCGCTCGTAAAATGTTTGCGTTCTCCCGAGAAAATTTGCGGTTTAGGACAGTTTTAGGCCCTTGCAGTTAGGGCATGTTCTCCAAAAAGAGCAGCGGTACTCATGGTTGATATGAATTCATCTTGTAATTTCCTGATCTTGTTTCTGCCCCCTTCTCCTATTCACTGTCTTCATGTATAAAATGAAAAAGAAAAAAGCCACAAAAAAAAAAAAAAAAGCCAAAAAAAAAAAAAAGCAAACAAACCATCAACCTAACGTATGCCAATTCGCACAGTATTTTACTTTCAGTGTGGGCAGTGGAAAAGAAAAAAAAAGAAAGAAAAAGCTTGCCGCTGGACGATGAAAAAAAAACACGAAATCTGATCCGACTGTTCAGACTTTCCAAATCTGATTTTAATCGGATTTCAAACCACATGCAGATGTGGTTTGTATCAAATCTCATGTTTTTTTTTCTGCTGTTCAGACTACAATATCAGCAAAAAAAATCTGATTTTTGCTGCCTGTCTGAACAAAGCCGATGTAAAAACATCTTGCTTGTCCAGCTTTTAAATGATAATATTTCATGTGCTAAAATAAGTAATCTGTAAGTTCAGAATGGTTCCGAGACTGGATGCATGAGGATGGAAATAAGGTCTCTCTTTTCCAGTGTGGAATCGTCCAATAACAAATCAGGTACTTACTTCGTAAATGTTTTCAAAGCACTAACTCCTAAAAATATACAATAAACCACTCTAACCAGAAACCTTAAAAGACCTCAGAAGCTCTCTCTCTCAACACACACAGGTCTAGTGGAATGTACAAGATTAAATTCCTTCCCATATGCACTAAAATTTCTATTCACCGCAAAGCCCAGGTTTCCAGAGTGACCGATCCTCTTGTAAGAGCAGGTCGAGGTGTGTGTGTGTGTGTGTGTGAGTGTAAGTGGCTAATAGTTCATGCTGGTTTGTTGAACAAACCCCAGCAGGGTTCAAGAAAACACATTCCAGGAGTTAATGACCAAAATGAGGGTAAAATATTACGTATTTACCACACCCTGGCATCCAGTGAGGGAATGAGAGAGAGAGGGAGTGAAAAAGGAAGAGAGACAGACAGAAGGAGAGAGAGAGAAAGTGATCGGGTTTATAAATCTGTGTGAGAGCAGGACAATAGCTCACTAGAGAGCTGACAAACATGCGAGAAGACATTCTTAAGACATTAAAGGGCAACAGAGCAGCAGTGTGTGCATGTGTGAGGCCAAGATTTCTTTCTCACGACTCCCTGAAGAGGGTTTTTGCTGCTTAGCACACACACACACACACACACACACACACACATACTGGTTTGTGTAGTTGACAGTCCCACCCTCACACAGCCAGACTCCATCACCTCATGAGGACCAGTACAAGAGACTGCTGACAGAGAGATGGAAAGAGAAAGAGACAGACATAATAATGGAGAGACAGACAGATAGACAGACAAAGGTTGCATAGACATAGAGAAACAGACAAGTAATAAATAAATGCAGCCCTGGGGAACATTTGAATGGTAGGGAAAGAATGAAAGAAAGAAAGAAAGAAAGAAAGAAAGAAAGAAAGAAAGAAAGAAAGAAAGAAAGAAAGAAAAGCAAGTAAAAGCGAAAGCAAGCAAGAAAGAAAGAGCAAAAGAAAGAGTTAGAGCAAGCAAGCGAAAGCAAGAGCGAGTGAGCAAAAGAAAGAAAGAAAGAAAGAAAGAAAGAAAGAAAGACAAAAAAGAGAGCAAAATAAAGAGCGAGTGAAAGAGTGAGCAAGTAAGCGAAAGAAAAATCAAGCAAGAGAAAAAGCAAGAAAGAAAGAAGAGTGACAAACAGCAGTATGAAAGCCACAGAATGCCCTCTCTTTTCTCTCTGTCACGTCTCCAGCTCTCATGTTAGTGACATCCACTCCTGAAGGAAAAGGGATTTCACAGACATCAGAGCGCCTGGCAAACACGCTCACATTTTCCGCGGATGCAAACTATGTGCTGCTTGTATGGAGCCATTAGGGAGTCATGATTTCACATGCAACTTTGTGAAATATTGTCCATCAGACAGTAAAAGAACATGATAGAACACTGTCAGGAGCGGCCAGTAGGCCATCAGAGGCCTGTGAGAGCTGAACATCAGATTATCATCTGAGAATCACAGAGAATCAAGCTGTATGGACTGAACAAAAATAAAGAGACAAAATCAGACTAGAGGAGAGATTAGTGCAGAGATAAGGAAGAAAAGAGAAGAAATGAGAGAAGAGAAGAGATGCAGTGAGAAGAGATGAGATACAGTGAGAGAATTAGAGATGAGATGCAGTGAGAGAATTAAAGATTAGATGCAGTGAGAAGAGAGGAGAAGAGATGCAGTGAGAAGAGATGAGAAGAGATGCAGTGAGAAGAGATGAGGTGCAGTGAGAGGAGAGGAGAAGAGATGCAGTGAGAGGAGAGGAGAAGACATGAGATGCAGTGAGAGGAGAGGAGAAGAGATGCAGTGAGAAGAGATGAGATGCAGTGAGATGAGAGGAGAAGACATGAGGTGCAGTGAGAGGAGAGGAGAAGAGATGCAGTGAGAGGAGAGGAGAAGACATGAGATGAGATGCAGTGAGAGGAGAGGAGAAGAGATGCAGTGAGAGGAGAGGAGAGGAGATGCAGTGAGAGGAGAGGAGAAGAAATGCAGTGAGAGGAGAGGAGAAGAGATGCAGTGAGAGGAGAGGAGAAGAGATGTGGTGCAGAGAGATGAGAGGAAAAGAGATGAGGTGAAGTGAGAGGAGAGGAGAAGAGATGCAGTGAGAGGAGAGGAGAAGAGATGAGGTGCAGTGAGATGAGAGGAGAAGAGATGAGGTGCAGTGAGAGGAGAGGAGAAGAGATGCAGTGAGAGGAGAGGAGAAGAGATGAGGTACAGTGAGATGAGAGGAGAAGAGATGCAGTGAGAGGAGAGGAGAAGAGATGCAGTGAGAGGAGAGGAGAAGAGATGCAGTGAGAGGAGAGGAGAAGAAATGCAGTGAGAGGAGAGGAGAAGAGATGCAGTGAGAGGAGAGGAGAAGAGATGAGGTGAAGTGAGAGGAGAGGAGAGGAGAGGAGAAGAGATGCAGTGAGAGGAGAGGAGAAGAGATGAGGTACAGTGAGATGAGAGGAGAAGAGATGAGGTGCAGTGAGAGGAGAGGAGAAGAGATGCAGTGAGAGGAGAGGAGAAGAAATGCAGTGAGAGGAGAGGAGAAGAGATGAGGTACAGTGAGATGAGAGGAGAAGAGATGAGGTGCAGTGAGAGGAGAGGAGAAGAGATGCAGTGAGAGGAGAGGAGAAGAAATGCAGTGAGAGGAGAGGAGAAGAGATGCAGTGAGAGGAGAGGAGAGGAGAAGAGATGCAGTGAGAGGAGAGGAGAAGAGATGAGGTACAGTGAGATGAGAGGAGAAGAGATGAGGAACAGTGAGAGGAGAGGAGAAGAGATGCAGTGAGAGGAGAGGAGAGGAGAGGAGAGGAGAGGAGAGGAGAGGAGAGGAGAGGAGAGGAGAAGAGAGGAGAGGAGAAGAGAGGAGAGGAGAGGAGATGCAGTGAGAGGAGAGGAGAAGAAATGAGATGCAGTGAGAGGAGAGGAGAAGAAATGAGATGCAGTGAGAGGAGAGGAGAAGAGATGAGGTACAGTGAGATGAGAGGAGAAGAGATGAGGTGCAGTGAGAGGAGAGGAGAGGAGAAGAGATGCAGTGAGAGGAGAGGAGAAGAGATGAGGTACAGTGAGATGAGAGGAGAAGAGATGCAGTGAGAGGAGAGGAGAAGAGATGCAGTGAGAGGAGAGGAGAAGAAATGCAGTGAGAGGAGAGGAGAAGAGATGCAGTGAGAGGAGAGGAGAGAAGAAGAGATGCAGTGAGAGGAGAGGAGAAGAGATGAGGTACAGTGAGATGAGAGGAGAAGAGATGAGGTGCAGTGAGAGGAGAGGAGAGGAGAAGAGATGCAGTGAGAGGAGAGGAGAAGAGATGAGGTACAGTGAGATGAGAGGAGAGGAGAAGAGATGCAGTGAGAGGAGAGGAGAGGAGAGGAGATGCAGTGAGAGGAGAGGAGAAGAGATGAGGTACAGTGAGATGAGAGGAGAGGAGAGGAGATGCAGTGAGAGGAGAGGAGAGGAGAGGAGAGGAGAGGAGAGGAGAGGAGAGGAGAGGAGATGCAGTGAGAGGAGAGGAGAGGAGAGGAGATGCAGTGAGAGGAGAGGAGAGGAGAGGAGAGGAGAGGAGAGGAGAGGAGAGGAGAGGAGAGGAGAGGAGATGCAGTGAGAGGAGAGGAGAAGAAATGAGATGCAGTGAGAGGGGAGGAGAAGAGATGCAGTGAGAGGAGAGGAGAAGAGATGAGGTGCAGTGAGAGGAGAGGAGAGGAGAGGAGAGGAGAGGAGAGGAGAGGAGAGGAGAGGACATGTGATGCAGTGAGAGGAGAAGAGATGAGGTGCAGTGAGAGGAGAAGAAATGAGATGCAGTGAGAGGAGAGGAGAAGAGATGCAGTGAGAGGAGAGGAGAAGACATGAGATGCAGTGAGAGGAGAGGAGAAGAGATGCAGTGAGAGGAGAAGAGATGAGGTGCAGTGAGAGGAGAGGAAAAGAGATGCAGTGAGATGAGAGGAGAAGAAATGAGATGCAGTAAGAGGAGAGGAGAAGAGATGCAGTGAGATGAGAGGAGAAGACATGAGATGCAGTGAGAGGTGAAGAGATGCAGTGAGAGGAGAGGAGAAGAAATGCAGTGAGAGGAGAGGAGAAGAGATGAGGTGCAGTGAGAGGAGAGGAAAAGAGATGCAGTGAGATGAGAGGAGAAGAAATGAGATGCAGTGAGAGGAGAGGAGAAGAGATGCAGTGAGAGGAGAGGAGAAGACATGAGATGCAGTGAGGAGAGGAGAAGAGATGCAGTGAGAGGAGAGGAGAAGAAATGAGATGCAGTGAGAGGAGAGGAGAAGAGATGCAGTGAGAGGAGAGGAGAAGAGATGCAGTGAGAGGAGAGGAGAAGAAATGAGATGCAGTGAGAGGAGAGGAGAAGAGATGCAGTGAGAGGAGAGGAGAAGAGATGCAGTGAGAGGAGAGGAGAAGAAATGAGATGCAGTGAGAGGAGAGGAGAAGAGATGCAGTGAGAGGAGAGGAGAAGACATGAGATGCAGTGAGAGGAGAAGAGATGCAGTGAGAGGAGAGGAGATTAGATGCTGAGTTAAAGTTTCATATAAAAACACAAATACACAATTTAAACAACAAATGCATTAATAACATCAAAAATGAATGAAAATATCAATATAATAGTCAATATAAAATAAATAATAATTATTATTTTTTAGAATAATATGAACTAATATAAATAAAGGCTGTAGAAGTATTGTTCATTAGCCAGTGCAACACTGATCTTCTTGGCCTTGTAACCCTTATGGGCAGCAACCATTGCTTCTCTAAGATCATCTAAGATGTCTTTCCTCCTTGGCATTGTGTTAACACACACCTGCATGCTCCAGACCAGCAAACTGACAAAACTTCTGCTTATAGAGTTGGTCACAATTGCTGATGATCAATAAATCAATGGCGTTTGATTAGCAGTGCCTGACTGCTACTCACCCTCTTAAAAACTATGCAAGCAGGTAGGGTGTACTTAGTTTGTCACACATGGCTTCTCCACTTTGGCCTAGTTTTTGTTAAATCAACCATGAGGTGTAATATGGCATGTGTTGTTGTTCATCTGAGGTTGTATTTACCTCATTTTAAGACCAGATGTTTTTTTTTATTATGTCCTGATATGTAAAACCATAGAATTCAAAAGGGTGTCCTTTCTTTTTCACAAGACTGTATATATACAGTCAATATATATCATATATATATTTTTTCAATTATTTTTGGGGATTGCAGTAGGCTACTTGACATTATTTAAATATGGTTAATTGTCATGAAAATACTATCATAATGCAAACAATCCTAAAATAAATGCATAACAAAAATAAGACATTTTATACTATATTGATGATAAAATGTGATCCTTCTGTAAAGAATCTTGGTGTACAATTTTCTCATTAGCGTTTTGTCCAACAGGTTAACTAAGGGGCTCCCATTTATTTTATGAATTTACAAAAACAAACAAACAAACAATTAATCAAATCAGATTTTAAAGCTATAAAACTTGAGGCAGTCTGTCTAAATAAACAGCATCCATAAAAATGCAAGAGAGAAAAATTAACAGACTAAATTAACAACATATTTACATTTATGTCTATTCATTTAGCAGAAGCTTTTCTCTGAAATGACTTACAAATTAGTTGACCAGGACAGCACAGGCTGGAACAGATGCGAAACATTCATTAGTTATTTAAGTGCTCTCAGATTCATAACACTCACAGCTTGATGCTAAAGCAATAAGCCTAAAAGGACATGCGTTAAAGTACCTTCACTACAGTTAAAGAGCAATACTAGGCATGATACATCACAGCAACATTATTTTAGAAATCAGTCATTTGTTTTCCAAAACAAAGATCTAAACGTATTAAAAGTACATAGCGCAATACTTGTATCTTAATGTTTACATATTTTTATTGAAAAATGACAAAATACTGCTTAAAATGTGTGTTTTTTCTGCAATAGAATTAAGCTAAAACTGAAATATTAATCACAGTAAACAATTCTTCCACTAAGTACTTCATTAACCTAATTATATGCTGCTTACAAGCCACTCTCATTAATATGAATTCAACTAATGTGTAGTCACTGGTGTGCATATATCGGTTAAAGTGCAATGGCACTGAAAGTGGCTCATTTAATCCCTTTTTAATCTTCACTGGACTGTTGTTGATATTATGCCCACATTAAACTCAGATATGTTCATATATGTGATGCGCAGAAGACAGGCAGTAGTGAGTGTTGAGTGAGCTCTTTATAGAGCTGTAGATCTCTACCCACTTCAAACAGTGTGTTTTGTTCTCCCCGAGGCCTCAGACAAGAGACAAGCCTTTGATACAGAAAACGACTATGCTGCGGTCACACACACCTGATACCCTGCCGGTACAGAATGGACCGTTAAGAAAAATACAGATCAAGTGATAAACCAGACTAACTGATCAACACACACATTTGACCCCAATCAGACAGATGACTGAAACAATCAACACTGCACACAGTGTGTGTGAGTGTAAGCCTTGTGTGATACGGATAGGATATTTAAAGGTGAGGATTTCAGCACCAGGTTGTAACAAATGAAAAAGAACGGTCAGAACAAAAAGAAAAATATATAAAGGAGCCTAAATGAACAGTTTACCCAGAATGAAAATGACCATCATTTACTCGCCCCTCATGTTGTTGCAAAACTTCTTCCTTTAAAAGAAGATGTAAGGCAATGCTGTTCTGTAACATACATTGACATTTAATGCAATCAGATGCTGTCAAGCTCCAAAAATGAAAAACAAAAGGACCCAAGCACTATATTTGAAGTAATGAGTCAATACGATACTTACTCTAGAGAAAAACTCTCCCTGCTCCAAAGCTCCAACATTTCATGTGTAGTTTAAATTTGAATATGAAAATAATAATAAAATTGAACATTCTGGGGTCTGAGGTGTTTTCTGCGCCCTGGGGGTGTTTCTGACATTTGTGCTTATTTCTGTTAATTATAGCACTGTATTCAGCACAAACTCTGCTACAATATGTGAGCAGCATGCATGTAAAAGTTTGTATTTTTGAGAAAATTATTTTTATGTGTGGTTAGTGAATTTTTTAGTGAATCTAAGTCACTGAAATAAGGCCATAAAACCTCATACAGGGTCAGAAATGAACTTTTCCATTAAGGAGCAATATTTGCTCCCTGGAATTGATTTCCAGAGGCATTTTTTTTTAACCTTTGCCAGAGAAAATGTTATAATTACCTTATTAAATGTATCTGTGTTGTTGTTGTTTTTATGTTAAATACTTAAATTTAACCAATCAAATCACAATGCTATAGAGTCTAGACTGTTACCAATCAAATTTTTTTCAACATCAACAAAAGTCATCTTTACTGCAAAGGTGGAACAGAAGCTGCATCTGACAGGGCATTTATGTTTATGTACACAGACTGTTAAATGCTGCACAGGTACTACTGTACGTGTATTTACACAACAACTGCATAATGTAAACAGCCCATGAATTAAAAAACAGGAACTCAGAGGTGAAGCTGCAATATCATGACAAAAATCAGTAATGTTGATTCAATTGATATTGTAATAATAATGATTATTATATTATATAATATTAATGTTGATTAATATAACATTTTTTTGTGGGGAAAAAGGACGTCATATTCTGGCAACAGACGAAACAAGCTAAGAATTGTTAATGAATTTGTTTATTGCTATTTATGGATAAGAAAATCAAGGCTTCACATTGGTTATTTCAGTAGCATGAAAAACAAAATGGTTATTCAAACTGGGAAGAAAGAGAGCAAACACACTGAAGCGGTCCATGACTTAAGTCTAAGTTAAAATGCATTTTCGCATAAACTACCGTTATAATCGCTGAAGCTGTATACACTGCAAAATGAATCTCTTACTTGCACCTTTTCTGCACTTTGTTGTTTATGATGACAAGAGAATTCACAGATGCAGATTTAGGGCCCTATTTTAATGATCTGAAACGCAAGTATCAAGCGCGAAACGCAAGTAACTTTGTGGGCGGGTCTTGGGCGCTGTTGCTATTATACCGGTGGGATAAATGACTCTTGCGCCCGACGCAAATCTAAAATGGGTTGGTCTGAAGTAGCTTCATTATTCATAGGTGTGGTCTGGGCGTAACATGAAATAAACCAATCAGAGCGTCATCTCACATTCCCTTTAAGAGCAGGCACGCTTGTTCTATAGCGGATTCCTATCATAACGGCGGATTTGCCAGGCGCGCACCAGGAGCGGTTCACAGCCGAGGAGACCGACATTCTCGTCAGGGCCGTAAAACACAGAGAAGTGACATTGGGGATTGGAGAAACACACCCAAATTAACTTCGGTTAAACAGGCATATGATAATTTGGGTAAATGTGTAAGCTAGATGTAGGCTATGCTTTTATAATAAACTATCTATCTATCTATCTATTGTAATAATGTATGATTTGCAAAAATGAAAACTGCTGCTTCTGTGTAGATGAATGAATCAAAGTGTATGTGCGTTGAGCACACGCTACATTGATTATGGCTAAGCATGCGCCCTTAAAATAGCATATGAATAACATGCGCAACGCGCCACTGACTTTAAACTAGATTTTTTCGGTTAGTGGCGGAATTGTTTTCTAAACTTGTAAAATAGCACGAGGGAACGTTTGAGCCGCAACGCGCCTCCTCTTTGCGCTGAACTGCCCCTGAGCAAGTTAATTTGCTAGTCTACCGACGTGCGTCTGTGGAGGGAAAAGTCTGCTGTGCGCAGGTGCAAAATAGGAATGATACATGCGTCAGTGTACAAAGTCAATTGCGCTGGGTGCAAGATAGGGCCCTTAGAATTCAGTCAGTGAGCGCACGCACTGAACAACTCCTACGTTCTCTCTATGGTGACGAATCAAAACTCCTCTGATTGGACATTCCATTCATAAGCTCAACAGAAACGTGTGTGATTGGTATATTTACAAATCTACATAAATCTACGGAGCCCCTAAAGGGACGTGGTGGTGGAAAAAAAATTGTGATGGGAGAATTTTTCTTTTCAAATCTTTTGCGTTCCCTCGCAAAACCTGTTGTGAGCTCGGACAAACCCTCTTTTGCCATTAAAAACTACTGTCAGTATTTACTAAAGACACACAGTGAAACATTTGTGCTGAAAAGGTTTATGGGAGGAGGATATTTAAATGAATCATGCAAGATTATTTATAAAATTTGCGCTATTCATTATATTGGTATTTGCGCCATTATTTACCACCCCCCCAAAAAAATTTGCGCTGCTTTTGGTAGATTGAGTTGGTCATTATGGAAATGATCCCGCTGCGTCTGTGTTCATTAATTTGCGTGTCATCAGTAGATCACGCGCAGAACTTTCCACTGCCATCTGTGCTTTTACGGAATTGTGCTCTCACACTAATTTGCCCTGTTTAGTAAATCTGGCCCTATACCTCACACAAAGCTATCCTGTTTTTTACCACTTACTTTCATTGTTTTAAAAAAATAGCCTCTTGCCAAACTTCTCCTTTCATGTTCCATGGCAGAAAGTCAGTCATACAGGTTTGGAACAGCATGAGAGAGAAAAACTTCTGAAAGAATTTTCATATTTGGGTGAACTATTCATTTAATTGATGTGGTAGCTCGAGAGCAAAATCCACACAAATGTACTGGCGGTCCAAACAGGATGGCTAATAAATGAGTTTTCTGTAATACAGTAAAGCAGACTTTCTGTACAGCAGGTGTTAGAGAACAGTAGTGCCGCAGGTCAACACTAGCCAAGCCTGGTCTAAAAGTGAAAACCTCTTCTCCATATAGTCTACATTTACACTCATGGGTGTGATGACATGCTGTGTGTGTGTTGAAAAACACACAAACACACACCATAAGAACAGAGATGCTATTGAGTCTCCACACCCAAAAGCAGCTGTGCCGCTGGCCTGTCCTCCAGATTCCTTCAGGGATATTTAAGGGGAATTAGACATATTTATTAAGCTTTAACGGGAGGGGCAACACAAGAGATGTGAAGAATACGTCTCTAATAATGATTTCGAGCTACACCAAAAACTCTAGTGTGAAAACTTCCCTGACAGTTTTCTAGTAAGTGACTATCAATGACAACCTCGAGATCACCTCAAGCCTCTTGAGCAACTTGCAACGGAAAGTATGAGCAGATTAAATAGTTAAAGAAAAAGAAATAAAGAAAGATAAAAAAAGAGTGAAAGAAAAAGCTAAAGAAAGATTGAAAAAAGACAAAGAAAAAGAAGAGCAAAAGAAAGAGCGAAATAAATAGAGCAAAATAAATAAATAGCAAAATAAAATCATAAAGTAATATTAAATGAAAGAGCAAAATAAAAAGAAGAGCGACATAAATAGCTAAATAAAGTTAAATAATGAAAGAGCAAACAAGAAAGAGAGAAAATAGCAAAACAACTACACTCTAAAAAATGATGTGTTGGATTTACTTAAAATATATATGCACCATTTTTGCATCATACTTTTTAAGTAATCCCAACTTGTAATGATTTTACTTAAAGTTAATAAGAAAACCTTTGTTATATGTACTTAAATATTTGAGTTCATGCAACATTCTTTACTTAAAAATATAAGTACGTATAACAAAGGTTTTCTTGTTAATTTTAAGTAAAATTATTACAAGTTGGGATTACTTAAAAAGTGTGATGCAAAAATGGTGCATATACATTTTAAGTAAATCCAACACATATACATTTTAAGTAAATCCAACACAGTGCAGGTGTAACGATCACCAGCTGGAGTTGCCATTGAGAGCCACCAGAGGGCACTCCACATAAGACTATTATCACTCTCAAACTACATTTCCCAGAACTCACTGCCTGGACTCATTCACTGATCACATTCACCTGTACCTCATTCACTGATTGCATTCACCTTTGTCTTATCATCCTGTTAGTCTCAGTCTATATATACCTTGTTCATTCATTCACTCACCGCGAAGTCTTGTTAAGTGTTTCACTGCATTTCTGAGCGTTTCCCTGGTTTTCTTGTTTCTTGGTTTTTTGATATCTTGCCCTGTTCCCTGGATTACTCTCTTGCCTCTGGTCCCTGGATTACTCTCTTGCCTCTGGTCCCTGCCTGTTAGTTTGTTTTGTTTGTTTCTTTGTTTTGACTGCCTGCCTGTGTATGACCCTAGCCTGTACTTTGCATTACGCCTCTGGATTGCCCTCAAATAAAGCTGCGTCTGGATCCCAACCTTCAAGTCTCAGAGCAGTTCATAACAGAAGACTTCGCCGCCATGGATCCAGCAGCTGTCAGTAATGGAGCTCTAATAAGATGGCTATCTTCCATGTATCAGGATGGTCAACCTATCGAGAGGTATGTGAGGGATTTTCTGGCTTGCTGTCATTTAGCGTCATTAGATGATACTCAGCTCATGGACCTGTTTTGGAGTGGACTGGATGAGGCGATCGCTCAGATGATGCCGGATGACAATACCGGCTGGACCCTAGAAGGGTATATCAACCTGGCCCTTTCCTTGAGCAATTTGGCACCCCCCGAGCCTGATTCAGTTCACGTCCCGTCCGTCCGGCCTGAGAAGTTTCTCATCATGCCAACCATCAAGCTGGTCACCGGATCGGTCTATTACCGTCCAGGGCTGGTATCCAGCATGGCCGATTCCCCGCTGAGGTCAGTACGTGTTGCCATAGGGGCCAACATGCATGAGTCTCGTCCCGCTGAGACTATCCTGCCTAAATCTTGTTTCGCCGAGGCCGTCCTGCCTGAGTATCTTCCTGCCGAGCCAGAGCTTCACGCCAGTCCAGCCGAGCCTGCACTTCACGCCAGTCCAGCCGAGCCCGCACTTCACGCCAGATCTGCCGAAGCCAAGGCAGTATGCGTCATGCCCGCCACCCCTGAGACTGAGAGCGTCATGCCCGCAGCGCCTGAGACAGCAAGCGACATGCCCGCCAAGACAGAGCCTTCACCGCTGGTCCCGTCCAGCACAGAGCCTTCACCGCTGGTCCCGTCCAGCACAGAGCCTTCTTCATTGCCGCTGGTCCTGTCCAGCTCAAAGCCCTCTCCGCCGCTGGTCCCGTCAAGCCCAGAGCGTCACGTCAGTCCTGCCGAGCCAGAGCCAGAGCCAGAGCTTCACGTCAGTCCTGCCGAGCCAGAGCCAGAGCTTCACGTCAGTCCTGCCGAGCCAGAGCCAGAGCTTCACGTCAGTCCTGCCGAGCCAGAGCCAGAGCTTCACGTCAGTCCTGCCGAGCCAGAGCCAGAGCTTCACGTCACGTCTGCCCGTCCAGAGTCTCGTCCCGCCGAGACTGAAATTGTTCCTGAGCCTGAATCTGATCCTGATACTGATCCTGAATCTGTTCCTCTTCCTGCGCCTGTGTCCTCGGACAAGATGGCCGACTCCACGCCTGTGTCCTCGGACAAGATGGCCGACTCCACGCCTGTGTCCTCGGACAAGATGGCCGACTCCACGCCTGTGTCCTCGGACAAGATGGCCGACTCCACGCCTGTGTCTTTGGACAAGATGGCCGACTTCACGCCTGTGTCTTCGGACAAGATGGCCACCACATCCCCTGAGCCCGTTCATGTTCCTGAAGGGTCGTCTCCGCCCCGGCCGCCTGAAGGGTCGTCTCCGCCCCGGCCGCCTGAAGGGTCGTCTCCGCCCCGGCCGCCTGAAGGGTCGTCTCCGCCCCGGCCGCCTGAAGGGTCGCCTGCACAGCCTGCTCCGCCCCGGCCGCCTGAAGGGTCGCCTGCACAGCCTGCTCCGCCCTGGCCGCCTGCACAGCCTGCTCCGCCCTGGCCGCCTGCACAGCCTGCTCCGCCCTGGCCGCCTGCACAGCCTGCTCCGCCCTGGCCGCCTGCACAGCCTGCTCCGCCCTGGTCGCCTGCACAGTCTGCCCCTGCCTGGTCGCCTGCACAGCCTGCTCCGCCCTGGCCTTCTGCCCTGCCGGAGTCTTCAGGTCCCCTTCCGCTGCACGGGCCTGGCCCTCCATCCCGCCCCCGGATCCGCCTCCGCTCCACCTCCCTCCTGGACAGTTTTAGGAGCGTCTGGAATCCGCTCCTTAAAGGGGGGGCTATGTAACGATCACCAGCTGGAGTTGCCATTGAGAGCCACCAGAGGGCACTCCACATAAGACTATTATCACTCTCAAACTACATTTCCCAGAACTCACTGCCTGGACTCATTCACTGATCACATTCACCTGTACCTCATTCACTGATTGCATTCACCTTTGTCTTATCATCCTGTTAGTCTCAGTCTATATATACCTTGTTCATTCATTCACTCACCGCGAAGTCTTGTTAAGTGTTTCACTGCATTTCTGAGCGTTTCCCTGGTTTTCTTGTTTCTTGGTTTTTTGATATCTTGCCCTGTTCCCTGGATTACTCTCTTGCCTCTGGTCCCTGGATTACTCTCTTGCCTCTGGTCCCTGCCTGTTAGTTTGTTTTGTTTGTTTCTTTGTTTTGACTGCCTGCCTGTGTATGACCCTAGCCTGTACTTTGCATTACGCCTCTGGATTGCCCTCAAATAAAGCTGCGTCTGGATCCCAACCTTCAAGTCTCAGAGCAGTTCATAACAGCAGGCCATGTGAGATCAAAATAAATCTTAGTTGTGTTAACTTAACATTTAAGCTCATTTATAAATAAAAATAAGACAATTAAATGAATTAACATTTTTACTTAACATTTTTAACTTATTTTAGATCTTCAGCTATTGGTCTGCTTACTGCACTGCTTTCAATGTCTTAAAATAAATAAAACATGCAAATCACACACAATAAAGCATTTCACTTTATTTTTTTGCCACAGGCTGCAAAGCCTGAAACCACACATCATGAAATATACAACAACATATGGCAAATTGACAAATGGAAGTTCACTTACAACAGGTCACTTTTTTAAAGTCTTAAAAGATTTTCTGTTGAGCCACCTTTCATGATGATCCTCAATGTGAGCTGTTCCAGTTCCTCTTCGTTCCCACGAGTATCCTTAAAAAAAAAAAAAAAAAACAGCAAATCTGCATTTACTTGCAACATCACCTGCTATTGTTCAGATTGTTGCGAAAAATACACTGCATTGAAAATACATTGTATTGAATCACAAAATTAGAAAGAAATGTATAGAATTTCTATAATGTAAGTATAATGCATACTTGCTGAATAAAAGTATTCATTTTGTTTCTTTAAAAAAAAAAACTTTTAAATTGCATCTTAAAATATATTCAATTAGAAAACAGTTACTTTAAATTGTAAAAGAAATTCACAATATTACAGTTTTTGCTGTATTTTGGATCAAATAAATTAAGCCTTGCGAACAGATGGAACTTCTTTTATAAACATTAAAAAAATCTTACTGGTTGTGTGTGTGTGTATATCTATATCTATATAATTATTATTTTGTCTGTTGATCAAAAATCTATCTAAAAATAAAAAAATAATAATTAAATGTTACAAATTAGTCCATTATTAAATGCCTATAAATATAAAAAATGAGTCTATTCAATAATATTGATTAATATATATATATATATATATATATATATATATATATATATAATATAAATAACTATAAGTTAATTAATGAAGACTTTTGTCCAGAGGTTTTGAACGAATCTCATTGAAAACATTTTAACAGTAGCCTAACAATGTAATAGATCTACAATCTTTATTTGCATTTACTTATTTTGATAATAATTTCGAAGGTTTAATAGACAGTCGTCGTTGTCATTTAGGAATAATATTGTGCTTGAATCAAGATCGCCATTTTATTTATGATAAATAGTGCACACATATGGAGCTGTAGCCAATGTGTTTTCGAATTTAATATTTATACGGTAGCCTACGTTAATGTTACCAAAAGTAACCCGCGCAAGGCCACAGGCCGCCCCCATTTCCCGCGATCCATAGAGAATATGGGAATATGTAAACATGCAAAGAACAACTTATATGCATATATAATAAATGACAACTACATTTACTTAAAAAATACTGAAGTATAAGCTACGTGACAACTCGTTAATGTAAAGTACGAATTTCTCCGTGCGGGAGAGCGAGCCTCCCAATAACACCGTCTGAATAGTCATCTTAATGCAATCTTAATGCATACGTGCCAATGCGATGCATGGTCATATCCCACGAAATAAACAATAAATACTCTGACTACTATAAACACTTATCCCTATATTCGATGGAAGCTCACTCGCTTAATAATTCAAACAAAATATAGCCTATAGCCTGTGTTTTTGAATACTCGCACACAGTCACTCATTTCATAGGCTACATCAACTAATATGTCTACAAACGTTTTCATAAGTATTCGTAAGTAACACGTTTCTTGTTGAAAATTCATAGCAATTCTGAAATTCAGTTTAAAAGTTAATTTCTTGACCAAAAATGCAATAAACGAGTGTAGTCTACCTTAAGTGAAAAAAGTTAAGCTTACCTCTTTTCAGTGTCTTCATCACGTTGCGTATCAGAAAATCTTCACCCACTAACACAATAAACAATAAACAAGTGTTTAGCCTATTAATGTTAAAACGTCAAAATCTAATATTTTACTAAGTTTATAGAAAGTTAAGCTTACCTTTTCACCATCTTCATGTGCTTCACAAAATGGCTCCAATTTTTTGGCTGGAAAGGCATCACGGGAAATTGCATATCACGTGGCTCGTTTAGTTACTTAAAATGTTATGCTAGATTTACTTTATTTTGACGCAATTGTTATAGTAGTTGATTTGACTTGTGTTTTTTCATTTTATTTATGCATACATTTAAGTTCACCTGGTAACTTATATTTTTGTGTTACACACACTATATATGTTAAGTAGAGGTTGAAAAGTTATGAATACTACGTTTTTTGTGTTTAATCTAATTACTTTTATAAATAATGGTTGTTCAGCCAACGAAGCATTTTTTAGAGTGTAGATTGAATGAAAGAAAAAAAGAAAAAAACAATTCTATAGAAACAGAGCGAAAGAATGAAAAACCAAAAGAATGAATGAAAGAGTGAAAGAAAGAAAAACAAAGCGAAAGAAAAACAGAAAGAAAGTGAAAGAAAGAAAGAGCAAAAGAAGAAAAAGTGAAAGAAAATGAGAGAGCTAGAGAAAGAGTGAGCAAAGGAAAGAGCAAAAGAAAAATAGAGTGAAAGAAACAGAAAGAGATAGAAAGTGCAAAAGAAAGAGAACGAAAGAAAAAAGTGAAAGAAAGACAGAGCAAAAGAAATAGCAAGAGAAAAAAAAGAGAAAATGAAAAAGCGAAAGAAAGAGTGAAAGAAAATCAGAGCGAACGAGTGAGCAAAAAAAAAAAGAAAGAAAGAAAGAAAGAAAGAAAGAAAGAAAGAAAGAAAGAAAGGTTTCAGGGGGAGAGGTTGGACAGACTGTTGCCACACAGCACCTCAGGGGATTCTGGGAAAATCATCTTTTCTTCTGTAAGTCTTTCAGTGTCCATCCTGACATTAGCATGACAAAAACAGCACTTTACCATCCAAGAACCCTGTTTTCTGAACCTCTGCTCTTTTCAACTCTCTCGTTCTCTCTGTCACTCTCTCCTCCGCTTCTTTAACCATTCAAACCTCCAAAGAACACAGGATCAATTTATCCGTTCTCTTTCTCTGCGCTGAGACTCTAACACTGCAGATTCCTCTGGTGGTTTTTACTATTCTTAATCAGAATAGGAAATCAAATAATTCTGTTGAGAAATTCTCTCACCATCTGGGAAAAAGAAATTCATAACTTTATCAGGGTGAAACAGGGGTGAATATGAAAGAGAGAGAGACATACAATAAACATTATGTTCTTCCCATATCAGTAATTTTCCATAAATGATTTCATTTCTCTGTTAGTTTAAAGGCAAGTCGGAAATAAGTGATCTGATGGCTATCAGACATGACAAATATCAGTTGAGACAGAACAAAACAGTCAAACCCAGAACAGTAAAATTGACTTTACCTTATTATTACTTGCAGGCAGCTGCAGTTTAACAAAATAATACCATTTTCCATTCTACATGATGTTTGTCTTATTCAAATCAACAGAAAAATATATGTTAATAACGTACTAATAAACATAACTGGAGCTGCTTCTATATTAGCAACTAAATTATAAATCCATTTACAGCTTATGATCGCTTTGACTAACTGGATTATTTTCATTTTATTATCAAACTGAATGCAAACATGCACGTGTTTCAAAGCCGTTGTGTATATACTGTATGTATGTATTAGTCCGTTATGTTCTCACACTTGTTTACTGATGATGTCACTGGTTCACATGGCAGTCAGATGACTACTCTGCACAGATTCCCTCTACATCCCCCCTGCCAGTCCTCATTTCTCCTCTTTAATCCTTTACTTCCCATCCGAATCAGCCTGACTTCCACATGTGACATGTAAAACTCCCATCCTCCACAGTCAAAGCTGTAAAACACGTCTCAGAGTCTGTACCGGGTGCCAGTAATTAGGTGGACGTTTCATCTGTTAGTTAATTTTGAAGAACATCAGGACTTATTGTTTAATTCACATCCGAAAAAGAACCATCTGCCCTTGTTTTCTCTGGCACGCCGTTAATGCATGACTGCTCCATCAGGTCTATCAGAACGAGAACACAACAACAGAAAGAAGTTTCTGAAGGCATCAGCACATTTCTTCAGACTGCCTACAGTGGGACGACAACACGGTCTGATGCGATTATCGTTGGAAAAGTTGAGTTTTTTTTTATTTTTTTATAAAAGTTTGCAAAAACACTCATCTGTAAATCAAACAATATATTAGCGTTTTGCATTTAGTGTTCTTAAAGGGATAGTTCATCCAAAAATGAACATTTTGTCATCATTTACTACATTTACTGTTACCAAACAGTTGGTTGCACCCATTGGCTTCCATAGTATTTATTTCTCCTACAATGGAAGTCAATGGGTGCCATCAACTGTCAGACTGAGGACACGCAACAGGAATGAGCGCAATTCATAATGGAAGGCGACGGCCGACGAGCCTTACAACGTACTTACAATTCTTCTGTGAAATACAAAAGAAGATATTTTAAAATATTTCAAAATATCTTCTTTTGTGTTTCACTGAAGAAAGAAATGCAAACAGATTTGAAATTACATGAGGGCAAGTAAATGATGACAGAATTGTTATTATTGGGTGAACTATTACTTTAAGATGTGGCAGACATGTGCAGTACCATCAGCAAATCATAATATTCCTTACCATGTTGAAGAGCTCGAGTTTGTTTTTGACATCCATAAGCACAGGGTCAACACTTCGGACCCTTACTTCTGGATTCTGTCTTTGAGCACGAACTCCATTGCCCACCATTCTGGCAGTATAACTGAGAGAAAGAGATGGAGACAAAAACATTAAGAGATGGTCAGCTGTTATTTGCACCATGAAGCCTCAGCAGAAATTGACCTTTGGTTGAGGTCCCTTGAAAGCTTAAATCTTCAATCTACTGTTTGGCTTTACCAGGATACGGACGGCATTCTGTCCTGACAGCTTAGGAAATCAATATCGCTTGGACTTCTAGATCCCCTGACAGAAATGATGCATTGTAAAGTCTAATTGTTGGTGTGTGTGCTGTCGGAGGTGTCAGTTGGAAGTATATGAGAGTATTGATGAGATAGTTGGTGATAAAATACTGCTTTGGAATAATTAAAAAGAGAAGGAAGGCCATAAATGAAAGTTAGAAATGAGGCTAATTAGAGTCTTGTAAGAGGCCATTAAGAAATGTGTCTAAACTGCTAAAGGCTCCCACACACTATAAAGGGTCGATTTTGTACCCAATTCTCCTCTTCTGACAATCCTAGGTAAAGTCCCGATTATCTTGATGGTTCTACAGATTATTTTATCAGATTTTCCTATGGTGTGAGCTGTGAGTTGTCTAAAGAGTGATTGAATCTGATAGGAAGAACGTCGGGGCTGCACTGATCTCAAATAGTAAATTGTTGAATATTTACAATCAGAAATTCTGCTGTGTGGGGGGAACCCCAAAGACAAACATCTTACTTATATTCAACAGAATGTTCAAAAGGGACCATCAAAATAAAGTGTTACCTACATAATTGCCAAATGAGAAAGACGAAAAGAAAGTCTAACAGTCCGGAAGGAAAGTGAGATGCAGTAAAAAAAACGATTTAGTCAGACGAAAAGCAAATTATACAGAGATTGAGAGAAAAAGATAGTGGAGATACAGTAACAGGAAAGTACATGATTAAGGTGAGATTTGTTGTTCCTGAAGGTCTATATTGACGGTCCTCTTTGCGTTGAGGCCTGTTGTTCTTGAAGGTTTGCGTTGAAGTCAGTGTTGTTATTGTTAAAGGGATATTTCACCGCTGGAAAGATGAATGTATATTTAAATTGGGTCATTTATGTAGTAGAAATGTGAAATTATTTTAGAAGTTGGTGCCTTCTAGACTGAGAAAAGCCAGAAAATGTATTTTTGGCTCATGTGGATGAAAGACAACAACTCCCAGAATGCACTTGCTTCACTGCCCTACGAGGCCACTCCTAAGCCACGCCAACCGGTTACAGAGGGCAGTATAGGAAGGAATGATACAACTAGGCTACTAGTTGACTCGAAACTGAAAAGATGCCGTTTTATCGTGAGATCCCTATGGGTGGGTTGAAAACATGCGGAACTAGCTCCTACTACTGGCTGCAGTCTCTCGCCTCTGGACAAAAAACCCTCCGATGACGCAAAATGGCGATTTTTGTTTCCAGACACACAATACAGAAATCTCTTGTCTCAGGGGGACATGAGGGAGGGAAACACTAGAAAATTCGAGCATTCGAAAATACTACCGGGTTTCTACTGATACAAAGCTTAATGCTAATCGGTGAAGTATCCCTTTAACTGAAACAATAATAACTGAAAGCAGAGAAGCTAATTCAAAACATTAACAAATCCTATAATAGTAGGTACGTTGTTTTTGAGGGTTTGTGTTGAGGCACATTGTTCCTGAGGGTTTGTGTTGAGGTTGAGATGCATTGTTCTGGAGGGTTTGCTTTGAGGCACATTGGGCCTCATTTATCAATCTAAGGTAGAAACGAGCACAGATACGAGTGCAGAGATCATCTTACGTTTATTGTTTTTCTCCATTCACAAGCGTTGTTGTTTATGCTACTATTTGCGAATGTAAAGCTAAACCTCTAGACAAAAACATTTGTGGTATTTTTAATGAGGGTCACAGACATCAATCTATTCTACTTTAATTTAATTAGACATTCTAATCTAGTTGTTTAACGGTTAATGATCGATTAATGAGCTTCGTTTGTCGGAGCTTGGTCAGGACAATAATCTAAATGAACAAAATGCTGTCATTAAAATTGTTTCACCAGATTTACTATGCTAGCTTATGCCAGGTTCACGCTAACTCAAAATCTTGCGTACACGAGCTGAGACCTGAGGTGAGATTTGATCGTAGTTATTGCTCACATCCATGTTGTAAAAAAGTTTTGCATGGAAACAGCCACACGCCCAATTTTCTGCCATTCATTCGTTTCATAAATGAGGCCCATTGTTTCCGATGTTCTGTGTTGAAGAACATTGTCTTGAGGGTGTCTGTTGAGGCACATTGATCCTGAGGGTCTGTGTTGAGGTACATTTTTCATGAAGATTTGTACATTTTGAATTGGCATGATCAGTTCTGAGGTAAATTGAAGCTGAAGCTGTATGTTATCAATTGAGCCGTTGAGTTTGGAGACCAGACTGAAGGATAAACTGAAGTGCTGAGTGAGCAGAATCACCTATTCCTGGCACCTTATTCTGGAGCAGCTACTGCACTAATGAACTGTCCATTCAGGACTCAATTACTGCAATGGACAAGCCACGGGGTGAAAGGATGAGTAGAAGAAAGAAAGTATTAGGACTAAGGTGGAGAGGAAAGTTTGAGTGACAGAAAAAGAGGAATTATCAGTTCATAATGGAAAGTTCACTGCCTTCCCAACAGCGAAGTCCTAAACACCTGCACGCACACACAGAATCCATCTAATTACAAGCGCAGTACACCTCTTTCTCGCTCTCTCATCATCATGCTGTCACAAAAAAATTTGCCAATATTATTTCTGAAAGCGTGAATTTTCAACCCACGCACTAAAAATACATTATTCATCACCCAATTTTAAGATGTGACGAGAACATACAAACACAAATTGAAGAAATATGCATATGGGGTTGTGTGTGACTGTGAATGTTAAATTAAATTTGTGTGGGTGCTCTTATTTTCAATATTGGATTACAGAGATAAATATGATTAGAATTATTCCTAATGCATGAAATTAACCCATGTTGTGGTCTAGCTCCAGGCAAACTATAACATTAAAGTAACTTACCCAAGGGCACAATGGAGGCTGATCATGAATCATCCCTACAACTTACAAGAAACAAACACTTAGCAACGCCATAGCATTGACCAACGGCTGGTTAAATAATGTTGCAATAATATTTAGTTCACATTATGTAAGATTCTTAAGATTAGATTTTTGTGTTTTGTTTTTGGTCAAATCTTTATGTCTGGCTCTGAATTGAGTTATTGAGTGGCAACAGATTTTCAATAAATCTATTTCAGTGCTGTAAACATGTTGCAATCCAACAAATATTTGATTCCTAAATGCATTTATTATATAAAATTCATCTGGTTGTCGACTATAACGTTGCCCCTAACATCATACCTCTCAGACTCACGTATCGTCTCATCTGATTATAGTGTTTTAAAATGATCCCTGTACTTTAACATGGCATCATCTTGTGAAAAATATGGAAACATATTCCTGATGTGCTGATAATCTTATATTATAAAAACAATCTACAAGAGTAGCAGCTCAGAAACATTCACAATGAAAAGACATATAAACTCATTAAGTATGCTCAACCTTTAGTCTTTCTATTTGAAAATGAATTTCACCTGATTTCAGATCGACACTGTGGCTTAAATCTAGACATTTACCTCATATTCCAAACACACTCACAACAAAATACTCATCAAGTCTTACATACATTCAGTAGCATACATGCAGTGACATACATCTAAGTGACCGAAATCAGTATGTACATATTAATAGTATCAGTTCAATGGAGGCAAAAATAACCCACGGTGTTCCTCAGGGCTCCGTTCTGGGACCTAAACTATTTATTATGTACATTAATGAAATTAGTGAAGTCCTCAACAAATTGCAATGTATCCTATTTGCTGATGATACCAGTTTGTATGGTTCGGGAAAAGATCTTGAGCTGCTTTTGAATTCAGTAGAAACCGAACTTAAGATACTCAAAAAATGGTTTGAAGTAAATAAACTTTCCATAAATCTGCATAAAACGAAATATATTGTATTTGGAAACAAGGTAGTAAACAAACTATGTCGACTCAAAATTGGGGAGGTAGAAATTGAAAGGGTGTATGTAATAAAGTTTTTGGGAATCAATATTGATGGTAAGTTAAATTGGAAAGCGCATATAAATATACTAAAGACTAAAACTTATTGCTATACTGTGTAAAATAAAAACCTCTGTGAATCAAAACGCATTATATATACTGTACAATTCCCTCATCCTTCCATACCTTAGCTATTGTGTGGAAATATGGGGGAATACCTATAAAACTAATATACAACCCATTTTCTCATTGCAGAAGAAAGCAATTAGAGTGATTAGCTATGCAGAATACCTTGCTCCAACAAATCCACTTTTTATTAGATTAAATATATTAAAATTTCATGATCTTGTTGATGTTTACACAGCAGTTGTGATGTACAAGGCTCACAATTTCATGCTTCCTCACTGTTTACAAGAGATGTTTCAAACCAGAGAATCTAGATACAGCCTCAGAGGAACTGATCTGTTACAAAAACCCATGGCAAAGAGTAATATTAAGAGGAGGTGTTTATCAGTTAAAGGAGTTGATCTATGGAACGGTCTTCTTATTCAACTTAAGGGCTCTAAAACTGTTAATGCATTTAAGAAAATGTATAAGTTAAACATTATGGAAAAGTATAGAACACTTGAATGAAGAACATTAGAAAAGTAGTTGAAAGAGGATGCATAATATAATTTTGATTGTTGAAGTTTAAGTTCTGTGCTTACATGTTACCATCGTTGGTATAAGAGAAATTGTATAATTGTGTCATCTTTGGACATAGTTGTAAAAGGGGTTAGGCAAAATAAGTCTTGACTTCAGCCTAAACCCCTTCGGTCAGGTATTATTTAGCATTTAAATTCCTAATGTACACATTTTGTATTTATCTTTCTAATGTACACATTTTGTTTTTTTTCTTTCCTTGTTTTTTTTATATATTTTTTTTATTTGTATTATGTACAGGATCTTTGAATTACATGTGACCTAAGATTTAAATGTTCATAACAACCGAAGAAATAAACTACTACTACTACATACACAGGCAATCTTTTGCTGCTTTAATACAATGTCTCAACGAAAAAGTCTCTCTCTCTCTCTCTCTCTCTCTCTCTCTCTCTCTCAATGATGGTGTACTAAGAAAGCCTATAATCCCTGGGTGTGACCCAGAGGAGAGAGTTAGAAGAGCAAGAATCCTAGAATCCTTCTTACTGAACACTCTCTCTCTCTCTCTCTCTCTCTCTCGTTTCCGGTGTGAGCGTGAGCGTTTGGAGCGTCGTGAGTGTGGAGCGTGTTTTTCTGAGTGAGTTTTCTTTTTTTTTCTCTCTCTTTTTTTTCGTTTTTTCACCCTTTATTGCTTTTTTATTGTTTAGTTAGTGTTTTGGTTTTTTTGGGGTCGCGTGGGGGTTTCCCCTTGCGTGGACATGGCGGACTCACGAGTTGGTGTTCTAAAGAATCTCACGCGTCGTCACGGTGTTAAAGTGGCGGCCGCGGTGAGTGTTGAAGATAGTTGTTTGGCAATGGGGGAAGTTGTTGGCCACAACAGTATTTTGTCGGCGTCTAAAATGAATAGTGCTGTTGTGGGTTTTTTGAAGTCAGTCGAAAAAGCAAACGAACTAGTGGAAAAGGGAATAGTTGTAAATAATCTCTTCACACCTGTTCTTCCGCTTTCAACACCCTCAAAAAAAGTAACTTTGTCTAATATTCCACCTTTTGTTTCTGATGATACACTGGTTAAGATCCTTTCCCGCTATGGAAAGCTGGTTTCACCGATCAAGAAAATTCTTATTGGTACTGCTTCACCACTGTTAAAACATGTAGTTTCTTTTAGAAGATTTGCCTACATGATTTTGAAATTTAGCGAAGAACTTGACTTGACTTTTAACATTAAGGTTGACCATTTTGATTATGTTTTCTATGCCACAACGGACAAGATGAAGTGCTTTAACTGTGGTGGGGTAGGACCATCTGATTCGGACTTGCCCTAAAAGGAGTAAAGAGGATAATACATCGACTGATGGGCAAAACATGGAGGTTAGTCTAAACAGTGATGATGAGGACAGGGTTGTAGCAGGGACTTCTAATGCTCCCATTCTGAATGTGAAAAAGGTGACTGTTGTTGAGAATAATGGTGGTGTTTCTGAAGCTCAGGATGTAGTTTCTGATATCACTGAACCAGTAGTGTCTTTGCAAGGAGATAAATTGAATGCTACTGCTGTAGTGAGTGAAGGAGTCAGTGATACCATTACTGAGTCAGTTTTAACAAAGGATAAAAGTGATAATGTGAAGGGTCAATCGTTCGAACTGTGTGATGATGTTGATCTAGAATCAGATACAACTGAGTTTAAGATTCCAGGTAAAAGGAAAAGTTCAAGTGAAGTTCAGAGTGTTAAACAGAAAAAAACAAATTTTGTTGATGATGATGATGATGATAAGGAAGGGATGGAAAGTGGCAACGAATCTTCGGATTCAAATTTCAGTTTTTCTCAAAGAGCTTCATCCAGTCGTGATTATGAGGTAGAAGACATTAAAATATTCCTCAAAGCAACGAAAAATAAAAGAGGAGTACGTGTCTGTGAATATTTTCCAGACATCAAACAATTTGTTGACAAAACCAAGATGTTCATGGTGGAAAGCTTATTCACAAACAAAGAAATTTATCGGTTAAAGAAAATTGTGAGAATTTTAAACCCTGATCTTGTAAATGATAATAGCTAAAAAGCCAAACATGACACATGGGTTTCTAGTTTTGTTTTTATCAGCTTTTGTTTGTTTTTTATTTTCTTCTTTTCTTTTAAAAATGAATGAAATTAATATTGCTTCCTTGAATATTAATGGAGCAAGAGATTTTAAGAAAATAATGGAAATTTATGAATTTGTGAAACAAAGTAAGTTAGATGTGGTGATGCTGCAGGAAACTCATAGTGATCTAAAAAATGCTTCTGATTGGGCTAGAGAGTGGGGTGGTCTTTCGTTTTTAAGTCATAATACTTCACTTAGTGGTGGAGCAGCCATTCTTTTTGCGAAAATTTTTAACCCTCACTCTTTTCAAGTAGAAGAAATAGTAAAAGGTAGACTTTTAAAAATAAGAGCAAACTATGACAAGATTGTTATTGTTTTTATTTGTGTGTACTGTCCGGTCTCCGCAATAGAGAGAATGGTGTTTTTAAATATATTGTCTTCTGTGTTACAAAAATGTGATCAAGAAGAGTTTTTGTTTTTGGGAGGTGATTTTAACTGCACTGAATCTAATCTAGATAGGAATCATTTAGAACCTCATATGCCTTCTAGAAATCGATTGATTCAATTTGTTAAGATGCATGAATTGTGTGATGTTTGGAGACGACAAAAGGACATGCAAAAACAGTATACTTGGACTCACGTGCGTGACAGAATCATTTCTATGGCAAGATTAGACAGATTTTATATTTTCAAACACCATTATAATGTTATAAGGAACTGTCACATTGTACCTGTTAGTTTTTCTGACCATTGTATGGTCAAATGTTCAGTTTTTATAAATCTTTTAAAACCCCAAAGTGCTTATTGGCAATTCAACACTTCATTATTAAGTGACAAACATTTTAAAGATTTTAAAACTAAGAAAGGTTTTTATAACTCTGTACAACAATGGTGGGATGTAGGGAAAGCCCAAATTAAACAGCTTTGTTTACAGTTTACTCGAAACATCACTACAGAGACGACTTTTAGAATGAGTATCTTGGAGGCTGATATTTTAAAACTCAAAGAATTGGCAGAGTCTACTCGTACAAGAGGTTTCTTAGACTTACTTTTAGATAAAAGAACAAAATTGGCTGATCTACTTGGTTCTAGGACACAGGGGGCCTTGGTCAGGTCGAGATTTCAAAACGTGAATCAAATGGATGCTTCAACTAAATTCTTTTTTAATTTAGAAAAGAAGAATGGTCAAAGTAGAACCATTCATGCTTTAAGATCTGAATCTGGAATTCTTTTGACAGATCCTTCGGATATTCGCCAGAGGGCAGTTGGTTTTTATGAGAATTTATATAAAAGTGAAGTTGCTGTAGAGCTAGAAAATGAGGGTGAGTTCTTTGAAAACTTACCTTAGGTGCCTGAAAGTATCAACACTGGAATTTCTGGCCCTCTGAGTATGAGTGAGCTACAGAAGGCAGTTCAGGGAATGGTGTCTGGAAAAACACCAGGCATTGATGGTATACCAGTGGACTTTTACAAGTCTTTTTGGTCAACAGTAGGAGAAGATCTCCTAGAAGTGTTGAATACCAGTCTGGCAATGGGTAAACTGCCTCAAAGTTGCCGGAGAGCTGTGTTGACCCTCCTACCGAAAAAAGGAGATCTTGGAGATATAAAGTGTTGGCGTCCAGTTTCTTTGCTCTGCAGCGACTATAAGCTTTTATCGAAGGTCTTAGCTAACAGACTGGCTAATGTAATGGATAGTGTTATTCATCCTGATCAAACCTACTGTGTCCCAGGTAGATCGATATTTGACAACATTTCTTTTATTCGTGATCTTATCGAAGTCTCCAAGATGCTAAAACTAAATTGTGGTTTTATTTCGTTAGATCAAGAGAAAGCTTTTGATCGGGTAGAACATTGTTTTTTATGGAAGGTTTTAAACGCATCTGGCTTTAGTGATAGTTTCATTAACTACATCAAAGTTCTTTATAATGATCTTGAGAGTATTTTAAAGGTCAATGGTGGTTTATGTACTCCTTTTACAGTTTTTAGAGGCATAAGACAGGGTTGTGCATTATCTGGTATGTTATATTCTTTAGCGATTGAGCCTTTGTTAAATCAGATAAGGTGTAAGCTTCAAGTAGAGATGCACCGATTACAATTTTCTAGGCCGATTCCGATTTCCGATTTTTCATTGAGTTTGACCTGCCGATACCGATTTTAGCCGATTCCGATTAAATTTTTTTCTAACCACTTTACAGCACACACACATATTTATTTTATCTTTATCTTTAACCCTTTCACGCGTAAGTTTAAAATATTCTAACTGACTCCCCCACCCCCAGAGTGAGTTTTTTCAAGGCGAACGTTTCCTTTAATGTTTCCATGGCGACGCGTCACGCGATACACCGCAGACACAATAATACTGTATGACAGATGTGTCGCTTTTATTTCGCTTTTCCTTTTTTATTCAAAATATTCACAAACTTGCTTAAGTTACCATGTCATCAACTAGCCTATCTGATATTCCGATTCTCAAATACGTGTAAGTGAGTGTGTTTGGTTGTTTAAAAACCTTTATAAATAATCTTGATCTATAACATGAGATGGGCGTCGCAATGTTGTCCTGTCAGTCGGATTTAACTTACAGCACGTGAATTCATCAGTTTCTCCCGAAATAAATGCAAGAAAGTGGCCGGTGAACTGAGAAGAATAGAGTAAACTTTATAGTTAACGTTACTTCCACTATGTTTGTCTGATATGAATAACACATGTCGGCAAATTATATTTGAATAGACTGTTATTGCTGCTTCCACAGACATCAGTGTGTATTTTACAAACTCCAAATGCATTGTTTTACTCGTGCTTATGTGTATTTAAATATCTGAAACCTAAAATAAACATTATGAGGTTGAAAACACTGCTTAGTTGTGATATATGACAGCGCTGAACGCGTCCGACTCTGGCTCAGCGCCAGCCAACGCGCGAAAGCACAGTTTGAATCTGGCAGTTATAAGACGTCACTGAACATTCTAAATGTGGCACCATAACCTACTCTCAGGGGCACAGAAATAAAAATCCCATATATGAAACCGTACCGCTCTAAAGGTTAATCATGCGGCGCCCGAGTGCATTTGACCGGCATAAAATCGGCATATGTCAGACTGACCGGCCGGTCGCCGGTCATGGCCGATCACGTGAAAATTCCGGTCACCAGCCGATCAATCGGTGCATCTCTAGCTTCAAGGTATAATTTTACCAGAATGTAGGAATAAATTCACACTGTCGGCCTATGCAGATGACATGAATGTGTGTATCAATGGACAAAGTGATATTCAGGCTTTGTTAAATTTGTTGAAAACTTTTAAAAAAATATCTTCTGCCAATATAAATTGGAAAAAAAGTGAAGCTTTTTTAATAGGGGATTGGAAAAATGATAAACCAAAACTTCCTATGGGCCTGGAGTGGGGAAAAGTTGGTTTTAAATATTTAGGAGTTTTTATTGGAGACGAAGTAGTTACACAGAAAAACTGGGAGGGTATAATTGAGAAAGTTAAAGGTCGACTTGAGAAATGGAAATGGTTGCTTCCAAAAATGTCATTTAGAGGGCGAGTTTTAATTGCAAATAATTTAGTGGCTTCTTCGCTGTGGCACAAGTTTGCTTGTTTATATCCCCCGTTAACTTTGTTAATAAAACTACAAGCACTGCTTGTGGATTTTTTTTGGGATAAGCTGCATTGGATCCCGCAAAGTGTTTTATTTCTGTCCAAAGAAGAAGGTGGTCAGGGACTGATACATTTACAAAGTAGAATAGCTGCTTTTAGATTACAATTTGTGCAAAGACTTTTAACTGTTTCAGATGTTTTTAACTGGAATGCTGTAGCAAGGTTGATTTTGAACAGGTTGGGTAATTTTAACTTGGGAAGGACAATTTTTTTGATGGATCCACTGAAATTAAGTTTTCCTATGTTACCTGTATTTTATAATAATGTCTTTAAAGTGTGGAATCTTTTTACTTTTCAAAAAGTGGAAGACTCAAAATCTCTTTACTGGCTATTAGAAGAGCCTTTAATCCTAAGCGTTTGGACTTAACGAACAATTTTTTCCTTCCCGGAATAAACAAAGCACTTATTGACAACAAAATAGTGACTCTTGGCCGTTTGCTGGAAGTAGCTGGACTTGATTTTAAAAACAAGGAAGCAACATCTCGATGTCTTGGAATCAATTCTTCTCGCGTTATAGCACAACTTCTTCAGAGATGGGAATCTGCAATAAGTGATCAAGAGAGACTTTTGCTATTGGACTATAAAAACAAACGGTGTAATCCAGACTCGGAAGAGTGTTTTCCGGGTTTGTTTTTTTCTCTTAAGTTGGATGGGTGTGCTGGTTTTTATCTTGAACAAGTTGATTCTTTAAGTGTTGATTTTTTTTCCTGTGATAGAAAGCTTTTGTATAAATATTGTGTAATTGTTTTTAATAAGAACAAGTTGAATAATAGAATAGATACACCTTGGCGTGGTTTTTTTTAAGTTAAATGAAGACAAAAAACCTGAATGGAGAGTTTTTTATAAACCACCATTGACCAAAAAAACAGGAGACTTGCAATGGAGAATTGTTCATGGTGTTATTGCAGTCAATGCTTTTACTTCTGTTTTAAATCCTGAAAGCACTGATAAGTGTCCTTTTTGTGATTACAGAGAAACTATTTTTCATGCTTTTTTAAACTGTTGTAGACTTGAACCACTGTTTTCTGTTTTAAAAGATGTTTTTAAAAAATGTAATGAGGTATTTTCACAAGAGATTTTCATTTTAGGATGTAAATATGTCCTAAAACAAAAGTTTGTGTGTCAACTGCTTAATTTTGTGGTGGGACAAGCAAAAATGGCCATCTATTTGAGCAGGAGAAAAAAAATTGAACAGGATGTAATACAAAACATTGTTGTATTGTTTTTTAACTTGGTACAATCTAGAATCTTAATTGATTTTTATTATTATAAAAGTATTGATGATCTGCTTTCTTTTGAAAATATTTGGAGCTGTAATGATGCTCTATGTGTCATTTTTGAAGATGAATTAATTTTCACACTTTATTGATTTTATTTTAAAAGTTGTTGTTGTTTTTTTGGAGGCTGTATCATTGTAACAAGATGAATTTTTGTAAATAAAAGCTTTTTGAATCTCAAATCTCTCTCTCTCTCTCTCTCTCTCTCTCTCTCAATGATGGTGTACTAAGAAAGCCTATAATCCCTGGGTGTGACCCAGAGGAGAGAGTTAGAAGAGCAAGAATCCTAGAATCCTTCTTACTGAACACTCTCTCTCTCTCTCTCTCTCTCTCTAAAGATTCCAACAGCTATATTTGCTCAACATCCTTTATTGCAGGTTCGTTTTGCATTACTGTTATCTACTCTCTCTCAAAGAGGCAAGGATGAAGAGATTGTGATAAAAGAGGCCAGTCACTATTCAGCAGCCTTGGATCTGGGAGGTTTTTTCCACAATTCATTTAAAAAAAGAAAAAAAGAAATAGTTTTAAGCTGTGAACGAACTAAAACTAAATATACTGGAAAAAACTAAGACTAAACTGAAAGCAGAAAAATTAACAGTCAGAGTGAAAATTAAACAAATGGAAAATATATATATAAAAAAAAAAAAACAGACATGCAGCCTTATACACATAATTATATGAATACACACAAACAATGATGCAAATAAAAACAAACTTTGAATAAAACTGCAGAAAATAAATATTAAAAGCATCTCTGACAGGATGCTGTCTGCTTCCCAGCATGAAGCAACTCAGCAAACATCCCATAATCACCGCGTTCCCAGAGTTCCATGGAAACAGAGACGATTCCAAAAGCTTTGAAAATAATGATGGCTGAGCATGAACAAAAAAAAAAAAAGACACATGCAAAACAAAAGCTAACATTTTTGAGAAATATGTTGTGGATTCATCTGCATTCTTAAAAATGAACAGTCCAAAAATGTTTTAATAGCCACAATAATAGTTTTTTAAGTTCCTTATGCCATAGAAGAAACTTTTTAGGTTCTATGGGTCTCTGTTTCCTTTGCTGATTTGAAGAATCCATAACAATTTCAAGAACCTTTTTTAATCTCAAAAGAACTAAAAGTCCAACACAAGAACCCTATAAAGTGAAACATAGTTCCAGATAACAGAACCCAAAATGCTGCAAAGAACCATTAAAAAGCCTTTAATCCATCTTCTCATATTATATATATATATATATATATATATACACACACATATATATATACATACATATCCCAACGTTACAGTATTTGTGTGTGAGAGGAAGAGAAACAGAAATGAGATCTTAGATTGCAAACAGCAGAGCTGCTCTGTAATTAATGGGGCGGCAGAGAGTGAATGAGAACCACTAGAATGTGCAAATCTGATCTGGATAAATTAGAGGTTTGGTGCGCGATAAACTGGCAGAGAGGGCCGTGACACAGACATGTAAATTACAAGCTCGGAGTTCTCTAACTTTCTCAGAATATGCTGATCTGCTGCCTGTGGAATGGACAGCTCTATTGTCCTCCTAACATCTTTCTCTTTCTCAGAGACAATGGCAGCCTGCCTGCATGAGGACAAACCAGACAGAAAACAGCAATCACACACCGACGAGCTGCTTTGACAAGATCTGAGCTTAAGAGGGGGTGTCATTCATCTGAAGTGAGATGTCAAAGCCAAGGCTTGATAGCAGAATAAAGAATCAAAATCTATTTATTCATCCATCTTTACATTTTCTATCTGTCTGTCTATATTTCTATCCATCTCAAACATCTAACCAACCATTTACAGTACCAATCCATCTTTACATTTTATATCCATCCATCCATCCCTATATTTTTTTAAACCATCTGTCTATCTGATCATCTAACTAATCATCTACTGTACTGTACCTAACATCTACCAAACTGTCATATCTATCCATCCATCCATCCATCCATCCATCTAAGTTTAAAATGTTCCATTACGACATCAACCACTTTACCAAACTGATATCCCTCTGTTTTTTAAAACACAATACCATGCACAATCGTGTTTCATTGCAGTTCAACACCATGTAACTTTCTACCCAACTGAAAAGCAGTTTCCGTTTTCTTGCCATAGTTTTTGTCCAAAAAAATACAAACACAGCCTTAGGTTAAACATGGCAAGTCAGGCAGTTTTACCACTGAATTATACAGGAACTCCATACAGGAAACACACAGTTCATTAATCTCAGATTAATATATGATTGTGAAAACAATTATTGTTATCAAGAATCCCAAATAAACTTTTTACGCCTCAGTTTAATTTTCGAATTTTCGAGTGCACTGATCTCAGGCTGTGGCTCAGAGTTAGCTCACTGTCTGCTAATGACTCGGTCATTGGGTTTAATGTGACCATCTGGTTACTGGAAGGTTGTTTGGATCCAATCTCTTGTGCCATGCCCAGACTCACAGAAGAAACTCAAGACATTTGATGAGTTCACCTCAGTCTCTGATGAAAAAAAAACAAAACATCTAAGATAACCCAACAGGATCAGGAAATGTCACAAGTCTGATGTTTGAATTAAAAAAATGTTTGTTTAAATCCATAAATAACACTTTAGGCACAGAGACAGACTTGCAGGCAGTGCCAAACACACATCTGCGCTGAAAACGGATGCCAATCAATACAGACGGGAGGCGAGCCAAATAAAACAAGACGTACACTGCTTAAAATAGACAGAGAGGTGAAGAGAAGGAATTCTATAGAGATGGAAAGATCAGGGAGTGTGAAAGGATGAGCAAATGGTGGAGATAAACCACAGAACAGAGCTCGAACCCGAGCCAAGCTTGCCGCCCCAAGGGATGATGGGAAAGCAGACTGCGGCTGCCAGTGGCAGGGACAGATGCCCATGTGGCCAACAGCTGCATCATGTGTGTGTGTGTGCGTGTGTGTGTGTGTGTGTGTGTGGCTTGGTTCTCAAGAGAAAAGGATATGGCATTGAGGTCAGTCCATTACACACACACACTGTTTCCGCACTGAACATCAGCAGATATGCGTGTTGTGTGTTATTGAGTGCAATATCAATAACTCTCTCCATTAATGTTATGCAAACACACTGAGCATGATGGGATAAAAAACAGAGGGAGAGGGTAACTGAAGGATGGAGAGTGTATCTGAGGTAAGATAAGGTGTGTGGCAGTGCAAAGACACACACACACACACACACACACATTAGCAGGGTTAAGACCTCCCTCTATTGAGACAATTATAATTACTACACTCTACTCCTAAACTATAGGAAACAATTATTTGGCGCTATTGTGAGATTTTTAATTACTATCATTGTGCAGGCATCTCTTACAGTGGAAGCAGAATATTCAGAAATAATGAATTTCGTGCTGTGGTTCGGGGCGTGGCGGTGGGACATCATCAAATGAGGATCAAATGATGAAGAAAGGCACCGTAATCAGGCACAAAACTAGCTACGAGCATTGAGAATTAAGTCACTGTGACAAGTTAAAAATAGTCCAACTTTTTAAAAATACATTCAACCAGAAATTAAAATTCTGTCATAAATTACACACAGTAATGTTGTTCCAAACCTGTATGACTTTCGTTCTCCTGTGGGACACAAAAGAAGGTATTTTGAAGAATGTCTTGCCCGTTTTTTGTCCATATAATGAAAGTCAGTAAGGTTCATTAACTTTAACTGCATGGACAATAAACACTGAGACATTATTCAAAACATCTATTGTGCTCTGCAGAAAAAAGTCATACAGTGATGACAATGACATGAGGGTGAGTAACTGATTTAGTCATTTATTCAACTGGTCATTAAGGAAACCCACCAACTTGCCTATATAAAAAAAAGAATAGTATATAATAAAACATATAATAATATAATAAGTATATCATAATAATAATAATAATCATATATATATATATATACACACACACACATATACATACATACATACATATACATATATATATCTATCAAGGTTTCCACAAAAATATTAAGCAGCACAAACTGTTTTCAACGTTGATAAGAAATGTGATTTGAGCAGCAAATCAGCATATTAGAACGAATGAAGGATCATGTGACACTGAAGACTGGCTGCTAAAAATTCAGCTTTGCCATCACAGGAATAAATTACATTTTAAAATATATTAAAATATTTTTTTTTTAATTAATTTTGCAATATTTCTATTTTTACTGTATTTGTGATCAAATAAATGTAGCCTTGGTGAGACTTTTCGTAAAAACTTTACCCACTCCAAACAGTATTCTTCATGAATCCAGCCAAGATCCTCTGTAAACAGTAAAGCAGTTAAACAAGAGAAAGAGCGAGTGAGAGTACAGGAAGAGGGTAAAAAAACACATGAGATTCCTAGATGAGCCTGTTATTCTAAATTAACTGAAGGAAGTGGCTGTTTATGGGAACATTTACTGGTACATGGTCACTAGTTCTGCCTGGCCACTATTAAAGGCTCTTCCCTGAAGCCTGGCTCCCTGGTTGGCCGAGAAACCAATTTCACACACACACACACACACACACACACACACATGCTAAAGCCCATCCTTGTGTGTGTGACCCTGTGAATGTGGCATTAATTGGCCAGCGGTGACGCCCCATGCAGAGAACTTCCTGTTCTTTGAACTCAACCCAGTGTTTTTAAGGTCTCTTACACTTTCACTGTTCCCCTCATAATGTTGCACAGGTCAGCGGCATACAGCAGTCAATGAGCTCCAGATAACACTGTAATGAGGGTGTGTGTGGAGGTGAAAATCCACTGAGATGTGTTCTCAATTATTTTGGAATTTCGGAAGCGAAACCCAGACCTCCCATTTGTGGACTGACACACACCATCACTTACTCTCTCTCTCTCTCACACACACACACACACACACACACACACTACACATACTAATCATTTAGATGCAGTGGATGATGTCACTGCCTGAGATTGCATCCCTCTCGTTCTATCTATAGTTGTTCTGCAGCACTATTTCCAGCACTGGATTTAAAACACATTCCTGGGTATGCATGGGCAAAGCTAGAGAACTTTTGAACTCGCTCCCTAAAGCGAGAGATGGGCAGAGAGAAAAGAGAGAAACACAAAGAAATGTGAATAAGAGATAGATGGACAGACAGACAGACGATAGATAGATAGATAGATAGATAGATAGATAGATAGATAGATAGATAGATAGATAGATAGATAGATAGATAGATAGATAGATAGACAAACCAGCTGTGGCGAGGGGGGCGTGGTTCAGCGAGGTCTGCGACAGGAGAGAGAGCGGGGAGAGAAGCAGCGGTAAGTGGGTTTAATACGAAATGATTGACACCTGTGTCTCGTTGCAGTAATTGGCGTGGGGAGACTGCATTTAAGGAGAGCTCTCACAAGCCATGGGGGAGAGAGAAGGACTGAGCACTCGTGGGACTGGGAAAAGAAAGCGGACTGAGAAACCTGTGGACTGAGAATACCGAACTGCTTGTTGCTGTAACCGTGTATTGAGTTTGTGAGCGCATGTGGCGCGATTGTTATGTACGAATTGAGTTTATTATTAAAATACCCACGAGTCTCAGTCAGCCGACCCCGGTCTCCTTCCTTCTCACACACGATCTAAGGGATCTTCATTACACCAGCATATTACATTTTAAAATATATTACAATTGTAAATTGTAATAAAATTTCACAACATTACTTCATTTTTGATCCAATAAATGCAACCTTGGGAAGCATATATCTTAAAAAAATAAAAAATAAAAAAAAAATCTTACAGACTCCAAACTACAAAAATTCAGCAAATTGCTGAATTCAGTTTGCTGAATTGTTCCATAAAATCAATCATATTTTGTATAAAGACATCTTAACAGTTTATTTCACCAAAAAATCACTTATTTTACCAAATGTAGTATCTCATTTTGGTGAATACTTTGAGTGTACATACTATATACTGCAGAAATAATATTGTAGTAATAGTAATAATATGCTATTTTAGTGATAAACTATCTTGAGCAGCAACTAAAACTAGTCTCTTTATCGCCCCCTTCAGCTTTTTCTTCAAATAAAAGAAAAAAGATGAATTCAGACTTAATAAACAACTTTGCAATGCGTCTTCTTACTATTCTCTCTTGTCTGAGTACAAACACAAACACACAAAATGTTAAAAACACACTCATGTAAGAGCTTGTTTCCATGAGCACATCTGGATTACAATGTAATCAAATAGAATACTGGAAAACACAAACCAGAAACAGTCCTCTATGTTATATGTAATCATTCTCACTGTGCTCCAGCTATACAGTCTAAGTACAGATGGTATATTGGCACTTCAGTAAATTAATCACTCTAAAAACAAAACAATACAAGGCTTTGTAATGGTTTCATACATTATTAAGGTTGTTCAATCCCTTCCCCAGCAGGCTTTCCACCATCGTCACAGATCAATAACAAGCTATCAACGCATGCAGTGGATTTAAATGCAAATATATCTGTACAATGAAAACTAGATTTAGAACAGAGTGTTAAACTCCATGTTAACAAAATCACACTGAATATCAATGACATTAGGCCAGATGTGCACAGCTTGTGCCAGCATCAAAGTGATGCCAGTGGCTTCAAGCTGGCACTGGCCGACGCCAGACGCTGAGAGGCCAAAATGTTATGACTGAGGGCAAATTTGGCAGTATGCCGTTGAATTAAACACATGGACATATGCATGCCTGCGATCACCTCTCAAGTTTAGAAATAACTGTCTGAGGCAACAACGAACAGGTCAGACATGGATGCCATACAAAAACAATCACGTAAAAAAAAAACATACAATCAATGCAGATAAGCTGCCAAAAGTTGTTTGCTAAATACCTGCTAGAACAGCACAGGCGCATTTTGTCTGGTAACAAAATTATTGATCGGTATTGTATTGAATAGAGAAAGTAAACAGGTCATAAAACAACCTGGCGTCACTGGCATGAGCACCAAGACTTCACATATAAAGCAAATGTGTTAACTGCAAGACCAACACTCCCACTCCAAGAAATAACCAAGATTTACACTCAAAAAGTACCCAAAACCAATTTTTAGCACTCTGTAATAGTGTAAAAGTGCTATCCTACCACCTAGTGGTAGATAAGGTTATTGCAAAGTTTTACAGAAAGAATCCCTAACAAAAACAGATTTGTCTGATCACAGCTGACAAGATCATCATAGTGTTTTGAATGTAAACAATATGGGATAGAGAACATGCAGAAGATTTTATATGAAAGAAATAAATTAATACTTTTATTCAGTAAGGTTGCATTCAATTGATTAAAAAAGTGACAGTAAAAGACATGTTGTTACTAAGATTTCTATTTCATATAAATGCTGTTCTTTTGAACTTTCTAGAAAACTATCACAATTTCCACAAAAATATTAAGCAGAACTGTTGTTTTGAGTAATGAAGCTGAAAAATCAGCTTTGCCATAACCGGAATACATTATATTTTAAAATATATTAAAATGGAAAATTGTTATTTTAAATTGTAAAAATATCTCACAATATTCACATTTTTTTTCTGTATTTTTTGATTAAATAATACAACACAAAGTATTTGAATATATTTTACTATTGCAGTCAAATGTATTTGTGGCTTTTTGGGGTCAGTGTATTTAGCCTGTGGATGGCAGTATAGGCTTTATTCAGACACTCAATCCCAGCAGCTGACTGCAGACTATCTAAACAAGCAGCTGTTCACAGACATTAAAGGGTTAGTTCACCCAAAAATTAAAATTCTGTCAGTAATTAGGCTTCTAAGGGATCGAAACTTGCTGGCCCAAAAAAGTTATTAAAGACATCGTTAAAATAGTCCAAGTGACTACAGTGGCTCAACCTTAAGTTTATCAAGCGACGAGAATACTTTTTGTGCACAAAAAAAACACAAAAATAATGACTTTTATTCAACTATTAATTTTCGCATGTGTGGGCCTGAATGAATTCACATAGTGTAACAGCGCAACGCTTCTGGGTTGTACGTCAGAACGTAGGCTTACTATTGGCCGACGCTGGCCATGTGTGTGATGCGTGTGACGTACAACACAGACGCGCTGCGCTGTTACACGATATGAATTCATTCAGGCCCACACAGATGAAAATGAATAGTTGAATAAAAGTCGTTACTTTTGTTGTTTTTTTGCGCACAAAAAGTATTGCAAAGGAACACCCAAGTTTCGATCCCTTAGAAGCCTATGGAGGAGTGAGCCAGCTCTCAGATTTCATCAAAAATATCTTAATTTGTGTTCCGAAGATGAACGCAAGTCTTCCGGGGTTGGAACAACATGAGGGTGAGTAATCACTGACAGAATTTTCATTTTTGGGTGAACTAACCCTTTAAGGGATTATAAAGCTTGGGAGAGCCAGGACATTTTGATTGTATTTGTCTGAAAGAAGAATGTCATATACACCTAGGATGGCTTCAGGGTGAGTAAATCATGGGCTAATTTTCATTTTTGGGTGAACTATGCCTTTAAGTCTAATTTTGTACTGAGTTACAGTACAACATGAATGAAGGGGTACAGTAGGTGACACGTTTTAAACTCCAGACAGCAGTCAAGCTCTGACTATACGTTCACACAGTCAGGGATTGAGAACCATATTTACTAACTCCATTCAAAACAACAGCAGCTTGACTACCGTCCATGTGAACCAATAATTGATGTCAAGTCCCTTTCTATTCATGAGATAACGTCTGTAACCATAGAGACAGTGAATAAAGAATGCAACTTCCATAACACTGGAAAATCTGATCACAACTGATATTATGTCATTCAATAAATGATTCCAATCAAGGGGCAGATTCATTCTGCAAATCTTTGTTGACTGACAGCTATGATTTTGGTTTTTTACATTTTAAATTACGCCAAAACCACTGATGGGAGCAATTCCAATGGAAGACCTAAAACACTCAGATGACACACAGCTCATTTCTCCATCTCCATCAAAACATCACTTGAAAACAAACCCAAGATATGCGCAGTTCACAGTGACTATTAACCGTATAACTATAAACGTCCTGTTTATACAGCACAAGCTAACAAAACACACTTAAAATTCAGTTGTGAGTCCTCAGAATAAATAGAGCCAGTTTATTAGTAAATTAAGGTTGTCACAATTTATAACTAAACAGTGTGACACACCTGTAGTTAGCACTCTCTAAGACAGGAATGACAACAATGTTGTACCTCTGTATAAACGTAGGCTCTTGTTTGGACCAGTTTGCCTCTGTTATCTCAGTTCTGAAACCAGTAAAACCAGCACAAAACACACTCTCAGACACACCTGTCATTCTCAACTTTAACACACCAACAGATGGCAAGTCTACAGACATCTCAAGCATTTAAAGGCCCTGTAATTTCAAGCCCATTCAAACTAGAGTTCTGTGACTTGTAGTCCATGTGTGTTAGCTTTGAGACCATCCATCTGTATATAACAAAAGGTAGTTGATCTATTGTAGGTCGACTCTCAAACTGTTGAAACAGTGACTGGGGGACAATTCTGGCACAACCCCTATTACGGAGGCAACTGTATGTAATGGATGATGTGTTAAAAAATAGAACTGAGAAAAATAAGACAGATGCAGAATACAGGACACACACGCAGGCAGAAAATAGTGCAACAAAATGAGCTTGAGTACACTGATAGGAATGCAAAGGAACTAAACTGAACTAGATATGATAATGAGCTGGTTTGAACTAAACATCTATTTACATTTATGAATACATCAAGATATATCAATATCAATATATATATACTTATATATATATATTAGGGCTGTCAAAAGATTAATCGCATCCAAAATAAAAGTTTGTGTTTAAATAATATATGTGTGTGCTGTGTATAATTATTTTGTATACACACACATGCATGTATATATTTAAGAAATATTTGCATACATATACTGTATATATTTATATATAATTTATATTATATATAAATATAATTTTTTATATATAAATAACACATTTTTCTTAAATATATACATGCATGTGTGTGTATTTCTAGATACAAATTTAATTATACACAGCACACTATTATTTAAACACAAACTTTTATTTTGGATGCGATTAATCGCGATTAATCTTTTAACAGCCCTAATATATATATATATATATATATAAATAATACCCAAAATTAATTCAGACACTTTGACCTGACCATGTTTTGCTTAAATGTTTTTTCTTTAATTGCTAATGTGATCTTTTTACACAACAGACTGAGCAAAATTAAGCATTGCTTGGTAATTGGTTGACCTAAATTGGTATTATCTAATTGTGAACTTAAAATTAACAGCTGACAGCTATTCAACCTAATTCATTTGTGAGACAGTTTAACAGAAGGATGGCCAAAACCAGTGAAATATCAACTGATTTGACAACTCTGAGTTCTTGTCATATTAACCAAAATGCTGTATATACATTAACATAAACCTAATAAATGCTGCAAAATGTGTTAAATGTCCATGATACCAAATGCATTAAGTAATGTTAATGAATTTAACCTTATTATAAAGTGTTCCCAATATATGAACTAATCAACTCTTAACTCTTAACCTAAATAAGAGTAGTTGTATAATTGAAGCTTCTAATACGTATATTTCTGTCAGCTGTGCTTGCAAATCAACAGTCTGCATCAATTTGCTTGTGATCCGTTGTTTACCATTATTTTGAAACCAAGTAAATACATTTATGGCGCCAGTATATTTGCAGCTTAGATGTGGCTTCTGTTCTGTGCAGAAACAGCTCTAAACAGGCTCACAATTTTGTGAGGGGTCCTCCACATAGTGTTGGCCTCCCATGGGTGTCCAGTACACAGTGGTTATAATCCTGGGAAGGAAATTTTGAGGTCAGACCTCTTAGAACTTCAATTGAATACCCCTTTGACTTTTGTAATTGAAAGACAGGACTTTGTTTCCTTGGTCACTGTGTTGAGCGTTGCTATTTCCCCCATTCATTTTTCAAAATAATGGACCACTAAATTCAAATACATTACATCATCTAGTCCACTTTTCTAGCAAAGTCACATGGAACTCTCCCCTTTCGCACAGGACAGTGCAACTATGAATCAAAGGAGTGATGATGCAGTGAGAAAGAAAGATGAACAGCAAACAGTGAACTGGACGGCAGAGACTCTGAGTCATCAAACAGTCTAACAGAAGGATGGCCAAAACCAATGAAATATAAACTGATTTGATAACTCTGAGTTCTTGGCATATTTTATTACCATTTTCTAAACTATAGCGAATGAACTGTGATAATGTGAGAAATGTTGAAGGTGTCTGTATAAAGTTTGGTTTGACTGTGTGTGTATATATATATATACTGTATGTACACACACACAAACATAATTATAATTTCAAAATTATTGAAAATGATAATGAAATTTTATAAACAGTCAATTGTTTAATTATCAAAATATATCAAATATATCAAAATTTAGTTTCTACAGGAAAAAAAGGCTAGGAACATTCATTGATATTAATATCAACAGTGAGATGCCTTTTAAAAGAATCTGGTCTGCTGAAGATCATCAAATAATTCTTGAATTCATTAAGATGAAATGATTTGTGTGGTGCGCAACAGTAATTGTGGGAAAGGCAGTTCGCAGAATTAGTTTAATTGCTTTCAGGTCTGGAAAATTCCTCCAAGACATGTGGTTCACTGCATGTACTGTGGGTTATGGAGTCATCAATTTGTGTGCGTTCAAGTTAAAATGAACTTCTTTTTTTTTTGTCCATTTGTTTAATCTGCAGGTACCAATAGATATTTAAAGAAATGGGGAAGCTACAAATCTACCATGGGCATTTCCTAGAATCCAAATGTACAGTGTATACTGTACACACATGCATACATACAAACAATGAGAACCTTCTCTTTGATCCAATGTGGTTCCAAAATTCCAAGGCCACACACCATTCAGCTATTTCTGTACATGTGAGCGACTGAACATAAACTCTGAGAATAACAGGACACGCATGACGAATGCCACATGGAGCTCACAGACAGCTGGCTGCACTTACAGGCAGGTGCACACCCAAAGTTCTCCACCTCCAATTATACCTTAAAATTAAATCAAATAAATTTTTTAAATTAAATTAGAAATTAATTCAAATACAATACAATAAATAAATAAATAACAAAATAAAAAGTAGAATACAAATAAGAATTCAATGGCTTAAAATAAAAAAAGACAATTAAAGATATATCAAAGCATTAAAAACATAACATTTATATTTGAAATAAAAATGTGAGTGTTTGCTCATGCAAAAGTCACCCCCATGATGTAGGGTGTTGAGGAAGGTTGCCAGCTATGAAATAGTGATGTTGACCTTAAGTGCCAATAAATGCATTTCCTATGGGAAGAAAAACTGAAGATTGTGAGTGTGATAATCTCAAATCCCTGCAAGTGTGTGTGGGCAAGATCTGCTCTGCTCCACTAAAACCACAGAGAGAGAAAAGAATCACATTTGGTCTGCCACCTTTAATTACTCAGGATAAACGGAGGCGTGCAGGAAAGAGGACAGACCTGCAGAGTATCCTGAGAGTCGTAACTCTCGTGAAATAAAGGAATGTGTCGTCTGACAGTGAGACAGGGCGGCAGGATGGTGTTTCTGGAGCCCATCTGGTGGATGGTGTGTGTGTGTCGGGGTAAAGCTGTCTGGGGAAAGATTCAGGCTTACACAGACGTTGAGATGACACCAGCGTGAGTCATACAAAGAAGGGCGGAGGTGGGGGTCAAGGACACCGCTGGGACGGGCCTTTCATTTACCCTGCAAAAACAAATATGAGCTTTTGTTTCATAACGTCTCCTCTACTACAATTACCTCCTTTCCCTCACCTCCTAGCTGAAAAGACCTGCTGTGTTTAAGACGCATGGGATGCTGGTGCCCTCACAAGGCTCCTTGTTTAACCAGTATGGCTACTTTGGTCAAAGTGCTTCACTAACTTAATTAGCTGTAAGGAAGGACAGAAAAAATAAAAGAGAAAGAAATAAAATAGGATAGTCTTGCTTAAATTACCAGTTTAGACTACCTCTGAATGGAAAGCTTGTGTCTCCACCAGGCTATTTAACTAGCAAAACAAGCTAGGCTGTGCTAGTCAACCTGTTTCACTATCCAAATTCTGCTTAATTCGCTGTGAGGAGAAAGAAAGGGAAGAGAAAGATGGATGAAAAAGTAGATAGCTGTGTTGTAATTACCAACTTTATCTAGACCACTATTACACAAGTGGCTGGTATTCCACCAGGCTTCTTAACTAGCTTAACCAAAGGTACTTTATTGGGCATCAACAAATGTTTTTTTGGATGCCAATGTCCTCACCAGGCTTGTTACCAGCTTAACAAGCATGAATATCTTAGTCAACATGCTTCACCAGCTTCGTTAGTTATGAAAAGGAGAGAAAAGGATGAGATGAAAGAAAAGAGAAAGTTAGGACTACCACTGAATGTAAAGCTAGTGTTCTTAACTACAATAACCAGCAACGTTACCTTGGTCAACCTGTTTCAAGATCTAAATTTTGTTTCATTAGCTTTGGGGAGAAAGGAAGGGAAAGAACTTAGTCTAGAGTAGAATTACACAAGAAGCTGGTATCCCACCAGGTTTCTTAGCTTAACCAGAAATGTACTTTGCTGGTCATCAACATATGTTGGGTATTTTTGGATTATTGACTTCAAAATGTGTTTATGGTTCTTAACTAGCATGACTTACTTAGTTAACCTTTTTCACCAGCTGAAATTAATATCATTGGCTTTCTTAACAAGTGGAATAGAGAAAGAAAAGGGTAGAGGAGATAAAGGGGAAAAAACAGAAATTTCTTGGTGAAGTGACCAACGTAGACCAGCAATACACAAGAAGTTGGTGTGCCCACAAGACTTATTGACTACCCTAACTAGGAAGGTACCTTTTTGGTCACCAGCCATTGTTGTGTTTTGGATGCTGCTTTTCTCCATCAGAAAGTTTTGACTACGGGCTATTACTAGTTCACCGGCACCAAACCAGAATAAAACATCCTGGACATTCATACTGCCCTAAGCTGGTCTTTTCAGCATGGCTATCCTATTTTTCTCCACTATACTCTTATTCTTTGTTTCCAGTATTCTCAAAGCTAATGAAGCGAGCAGAAGCAGGAACAGGAAGCGTCTTTAAGGTCAGTGCTCTAGAGGAGAGACGCTCCCCTCTCCTCTCAGGTCCTGCTCCTCTGGCTCTCTGATCTGCCCACGGGAAGAGTGTCAGAAAACTGATCCTTTTCATCTCCTCCAGGGCTCCCTTCTGATCCCTGTCTCTCGTATTTATTTGATTTCCAAGACGCTGTTTGATGACTCAGAGTCTCTGCCGTCCAGTTCACTGTTTGCTGTTCATCTTTCTTTCTCACTGCATCATCACTCCTTTGATTCATAGTTGCACTGTCCTGTGCGAAAGGGGAGAGTTCCATGTGACTGCTAGAAAAGTGGACTAGATGATGTAATGTATTTGAATTTAGTGGTCCATTATTTTGAAAAATGAATGGGGGAAATAGCAATGCTCAACACAGTGACCAAGGAAACAAAGTCCTATCTTTCAATTACAAAAGTCAAAGGGGTATTCAATTGAAGTTCTAAGAGGTCTGACCTCAAAATTTCCTTCCCAGGATTATAACCACTGTGTACTGGACACCCATGGGAGGCCAACACTATGTGGAGGACCCCTCACAAAATTGTGAGCCTGTTTAGAGCTGTTTCTGCACAGAACAGAAGCCACATCTAAGCTGCAAATATACTGGCGCCATAAATGTATTTACTTGGTTTCAAAATAATGGTAAGCAACGGATCACAAGCAAATTGATGCAGACTGTTGATTTGCAAGCACAGCTGACAGAAATATACGTATTAGAAGGCAGCTTCAATTATGCAACTACTCTTATTTAGGTCTCAGTTAAGAGTTGATTAGTTCATATATTGGGAAAGCTTTATAATAAGGTTAAATTCATTAACATTACTTAATGCATTAGGTATCATGAACATTTAACACATTTTGCAGCATTTATTAGGTTTATGTTAATGTATATACAGTATATTGGTTAATATGACAAGAACTCAGAGTTGTCAAATCAGTTGATATTTCACTGGTTTTGGCCATCCTTCTGTTAGACTGTCTCACAAATGAATTAGGTTGAATAGCTGTCAGCTGTTAAATTAAAGTAAACAATTAGATAATACCAATTTAGGTCAACCAATTACCAGGCAATGCTTAATTTTGTTCAGTATGTGTTGTAAAAAGATCGCATTAGCAATTAAAGAAAAAACACTGAAGCAAAACATGGTCAGGTCAAAGTGCCTGAATAATATTTGGTCCCAAATTGGTAGACATTTTACTGCTAGTCCACTGTATGAAGAATGTTTGGGTATAATATGTCACAGTTTACTTTATTTTGCTATGCTCACTTACATAAATGAACTATGGTGTCCTGCAACCACTAGTAAAAAAAATATATATATATATCAAAAATTATATCTGGTGTCGGAATAATGTTTGGTTTGACTGTATACATTTTTATAAAGAATCAATCAAATATCGATAAGAAGAATTGTTTTTGAGCACCAAATAAAAGCTTTAGGGTTGGCAACCAGTATCTACATAAACCAGCCTGGAAAGGCAGGGAAATCATGGTGGTCTAAGGAGGACAGGAGAGAATTTACCTCATAAATATATTCAGATAAAAACACAACATTCATCCAATAATTGCTAAAATGATAACAACATGTGGCTAATATCCAGCGGGGGAAATTGTTTCTGGTCTGGGCAAATGAAAAACGTAACATTTTTAAAATTCTTCCGTCTTGCCACATTACATTGAACAGACTTTCCACTTGTTTTTCCCCTCTCTCTCTCTTTCTCTCTCTCTCTATGAGGTCAAAAACCCAAGCAGGCAGACTAACTCCTAAATGAACTCGGCATCTACACTACAGCCCTGGCACTGATGAGCCTGTAATGTCTCGCCCATCTCTTGTACGAACTTCTGATTTTCAACAGCATGTGTGGATCGCATCCGAAGGGCCCTGAGGTGATGTTATCGGATCTGATTCAGCCATGCGTCTCTGGAATGAAATGTGGAATAGAATCGTCTGTGTCCCTCCCCGGATTGATTCAGATAATTAAATTCAGGGTCTTATATAAGGGGAGGATTGTTTTTGTCCTTTCGCCAGAAGCACGTTCCAGAACGTGCAAGTCTCACGGGTTCCAGAACGCAGAGCATAACAAAGACATGTGAACAGTGTTGTTAATTAGAACAAAGCAAATATAAAGGCCGGAAAAAAGCAACAAGCACCAATAGGGAACTACAAACACGCTCGTCAGGGCTAATCAACTAAGAAAACAACCAATTAAAGCTAATTTTACACCCTGCCTCTACATAACAGTCAAAACATGTGATGAAATGCAAGGTTTCATCCTCTTTCTTTCTATTTATCAATGTGACTGTAGTGACCGAAGACAATGAACTACTCAAAACGCGCTTGCGCGTGTGTGTTCTGGTCCACAGTCTGAACGTGGGTCATGGGAATGGGTCGGGTGTCTTCTTTCCCAGTGTGCACTGAGCTGGCTTGACTTAAATTGTTCAATATGACCACTTATCTCACACTCACGAACATATTCAACTAGCTATCCAAGTGAAGACATACCAAAGACTTCTATTGTTTTTAAATAAAGCTAATCATAATTACAACCCTGAACCCAAAATACTCAATTTGCAAATACTCAATACTCAAAAACTGCAATTTAAGAATATAATTCTTGAAAGTTACATACTGTACTGATATTAATATGAGCTAATTTAAAACAGCATGTAGTTTTCAGGTATTTGTACTATTTTGCAACACAAATAAAAGAAAAAGAAAAAGAAAATGCATAAAAAGAAACAAAATAAAGTAAAATATATGAAAACAATGGAAACTCAGCATCATATGTTGTTTGTTATGATTGATAGATCAATAAATAAATATTCTCTATCCAAAAGGCAATTGGATTTTTTTTTTTCAACAAACACACAGAATAGAAAAAAATCCCTGCTAGCAAGGTTGAGTAAGTTTAAAATAATAATAATAATATACTCTAAATAAATCATATAAAATATTTATTTTATTCTAAAACTTTCATTCTAAAGCCATCATATTGAGCATCCCCATTTCCAGAATTTCTTACAAGCTACAGACACACAAAATCTGAATTATCAACACAATGGCAGTCTTCACCGAAGACGACTTTAAATGTGTCTCTGGTGTGTGATCTGTGGATGAAGGCCACACACAGAGGAAGAGACAGAACATGGAACTGAGATAGTCAGTAAGAGGAAAGAAGGAAGCAGAGAGAGAGAAAAAGAGAGCAGATCACGGTGACTGAATAGCTTCCAGATGTGTGAATGGTAAACAACTGGTTTGTTGTGAGGGCATAAAAATCTGTGGCATTCAGAATCTCTGACCAAACATCCCCAAATCCTGCAGAACCATGAGCAGAGAATGGACACGCAAGGACAGACACTCACGTACACGCAAACACACAATCGCTTTGTCGCCGTTTCATGCCTGATATCGACTGCTGAGTCTTTCCAGAAGCCTAGCATGAAAGAGTTGAAAACAAATGAGAAATCAAATCACCATCCCCTCTGACATGCTTTGAAGTGATCTGTGCATGAGCATGAACCTTCACGTACATAGATTTGACTGATGAAGAGATGTGACACCATTACAAAGAAAAAGACAGTCTAACATCCGTGTGTGCAATATTTATTCTCTCTGTATGGGTTTTGCTCCATGTATTTAGAGGGCACATTCCCAGGCTGGGCGTTGGGATTCTCTCCTCCACTGTTTCCCACACAGAGCTCACAGGAGGCCCTTTGTTCCGGCTCCAGGCCGCGGGGGACCCAGATTCAGCACAGCGGCCCTTGAGAGACCTTCCTGCATTCTTCTGCAGGACGACCCAATCCACACCTCACCTTCAGAGGTTGTCACTGTATTGTAACGCCAGGAATCACTCTGGTCTTTGAGTCTCGTCTTGTCTCTCTCTTCACACTGACAGCGATTTGGTTCAAGGAGTTTTGGTTATTTTAAACAATATGAGTGACTTTTAGTGACTAATTTGTCCTGATTTTTTTTCATACAACTGACCAATGATGCAGTGACTACAAATGGGAGTGCAAACCATGGAGTTCACCTCTTTTTACATTTTACAAAACAAACAAAAAAGTACAGGGACTTACTTTAGAGATCTACAGTGATGAAATCGCTGTCAATGTGAATAAAACATAAAAGGATGGTTTGCTTAAAATTAACATTTTGTCATCATTTACTTACTCTGATGTTGTTCCAAACCCATGTCCAACAAGAAAAAAGACACCTTTGACTTTTGAAAAAAAAAAAAAAAAGTTTTCTTGTTTCACATAAAGTCATACCGGTTTGGAAAGACATGAGTGGTGACTTGAAAAGTCACTTTCAAGACTTTTAAGTGATTAATCACATCTCTGTTCTTTTTATTCTAATTATTCAGCCATAACTGCAAAAAGCAATGGTACTGGTACTTGCTGTACTAATGGATGGATATTTTACAAGTACTCAGCAGTATAGTTGACCTTTGACAATTGTGTCCAGAACCCAGCACTGTACAAAGTACAGATGTACAAAGATGGAAGTACAATGTACAAAGATGGAAGATTTCAAATCCTGTACTTCAGGAGGTTATGCAGTTTGGACTTGGGTTCTGGGACCAGTGGGCGATTATCAATCAATTTGGAGTCCACAGTGGAGAGGAAAGTTCTGGTGCATAGAAACCATTAAGTAGCAGTCCTGTAACAGTTTTTATCCAAATTACTCTGGAACAGATTCACTTCAACGAAATATGCTAAAGTGCACCACGGTGATGGTTTATGAATCGTCCCTCAGGTGATTTGAACCGACAGCCTTTTGGTTCCCAGCCCAGATGCTTAGCCATTACACCACACCATCCAACTAAGCAAAAGCTGTGGTGAAAAACTGATGAATTTTTAAAAGGATACAAAGTGAGACTCTTGGAGACAGCAGAGAGCTTGGAGTAACACCAACCCAAATGTGAACGTGCATCCAATGGAGTCAAAGATAAAGACCCTGGATGATTCATTAAGTAATCTGCTGAAAAATACAGCTAAAACCACTGTAAAGTACTTTTATTCTAACTGGTCTAAACAAGTCTAAACATTCACATTCAAATACTTATTCCAAATAGTTAAAAAATGCTACAAATTTTTTTGGGATTGTTTCTGTTCTGCATCTCGCTGACAGACAGACTGTTCTGTTGGAAACAAATTGTTAAGCCACATTTCAAAGACTGATTAATTGTGGAAAAAAAAGAAAGAGACAGAAACAGGGATGAAGAAAAGACAACTCTTTTTTTTTTCTTTTTTTTTTTTGGACTGCAGTAGAGAGTATGTTTTTACTGGAGATCGAAATCCTTACATGCTGCTTCAAGTCAACATGAAATCTAAATCGACCCTGTTTGCTTTAATACACGTTCCCAGTCTTATGGGAATGATTCAGTAGTTGCATGATTTTCCAAAAAAAAAAAAAAAAAAAAAACTTTTGTTCATAATTTTACACTAAAATGTACTAATTTGCTCCTCTTTAGAAATAACTTTTCTGTTCAGATAACATTGTCAAAAGTTATATTTATATTATTATAACTTACGTATGTATATAATGCTGAAAGACTTTATGTAAATACCAGAGTACACAGATAATTCAATACCATAGTCTACTGTACATCAAAGTAACATAGTATTACCATCGAACACTATGGTACAACACCAGTACTTTTAATAAGGACATTGATGTGGAGGAGAGCCATATATAGATTATTTCTATCCATCTTTCTATTTTTCTCTCTCTCTCTCACTGCATTGTTGATGGCCAGGATTTGGTTGGTTACTATAGAGACTGATGGGAGGAGGGACAACCACATTTTGGTACGAGGGGACGGAACAAGTTGGAGTGAGGGAGAGAGAGAGAGAGAGAGAGAATATTGTCATAATTGCATGTTCTGCCGATGGTGCTTAAGAAGTGAAGCCAACAGGGAAATGAAACACAGATCGTCGTTTGCCACGTGACCTCTCTGAGAACGAAAGAGTGATGGATGTGAGAGAAAGAGACTTTCTTTGGGCCACAAACACCACAAAACAGCCTCTGAGTCAAACCACTTGGAGACAAAGAATTTGGTGAGAGAGAGAGAGCGGGAAGGAAAGGGAAAAAAGAAAGAAATCAAAATCTGGCATCTTCGACATCTCCTGGCTGTTAATGCAACAGCAATCCTCTATGCTGCCTTACATCAGTTAAGTCGTTTGTCATTGGTCGTTAAGGTGAGTTATCTTTTGAGGCATGAAATTGGAGCCAGACATACTTTCTCAAAGTAAACACTTCTCTCTGAGGGGCAACAGATTTGTTATAAATCTATTAGGCGTCAGTCAGTGCGACCCAAAGGTAATTTCTTGTTAATGGTGGAGCTCTATGGGTGTGTTTGGCTTTTCCATCTGTACTTTCCTGTGTGATTATTTGCAATGATGCGTTTCTTTTTTCTTGAGAACTCACATGCACATACCAGACCCGAGCCAGATGGGACCCGGCAAAACACTGAGTTTACCCTGCTGAAAAAAACCCCCCCACTTAAACCAGCCTAGTCTGTGGCTGGTTACATAAACTGCTTAGATTAGTCTTAAAAGTTAGTCATCTAATTTTTTCCTTCAAGACTAGTCCTAATTTCTTTGAAGTCAGTTACATAAAAAGGTAGATGGTCTACTCCATTTGGAATTGGAAAAGTAAAACCAGGCTCAAAGTGCCAAGTTTCCAGTGCAAAGTAATTTGTTTGTACACTCTGAATGTCTCACCTTTTGACCACGTCGTCTCCACTCCAACACGTGAGCTCATCGACGCCCATTTCTGCTTCGCACAACATCTCTGGAAGTATGGCGAAGAAGGACTTATAACGGGAGATGTAGGCCGTAAACTCCCTATAACACAAATCAACAAATAAACAACACATATAGATCACAAGTGATAAATAACATTATGAAAAAAAAAAAGGTTTTTAAAAGTTTTGAAAGACAAAACTAAAACAGAAATATTAATTTTATCGCTAACAACAGCTTTAGGAACCTGTTTTGAAGTATTTAATTATATGATATTATATTATTTAAAGGGATAGTTCACCCAAAAATGAAAATTCTGTCATTAATTACCTTCATGTCGTTCCAAACCCTTAAGACTTTCATTCATCTTGTGAACACAAATGAAGAGCTTTCTGTCCCATTGACAGCTATGCAACTACCACTTTGACACTTCAAAAAGTTCATAAAGAGGTCATAAAACTAATCCAAATAAATTGATCAGTTTACTCAAAAATGTTCTGAAGAGACACAATTGCTTTATATGATGAACAGATTAAATTTAGGCTTTTATTCACATATAAACATTCATCAACTCACACATCAGTTGTGGTAAACGAAAGCTCAATCATGCTTGCTTGACATGCGAGAACCAATGAGGTTCATTCTCATGTTCCTCAAGAGGTTTATTCTCGCGCGTCAAGCAGGTTCGGATGAGCTTCTGTTTATGTTCACTGATCAACATCTGTGAATAAAAGCCTAAATTAGCTTAAATCTGTTCATCATATAAAGTGATCAAGTGTCTTCAGAAAAATTTTACTAAACCGCTCAATTCATATGGATTCGTTTTACGATCTCATGAACTTTTTGAAACGTCAAAGTGGTAGTTGCGTAGCTGTCAATGGAGGGACAGAAAGCTCAGATTTCATCAAAAACATCTTCATTTGTGTTTCGAAGATGAACGAAAGCCTTATGGGTTTGGAACGACATGAGGGTGAGTAATTAATGACAGATTTTACATTTTTTGGGTGAACTAACCCTTTAAGTCTATGAAAAATAAAATAAAATAAAATAGACTTTAGGAGCATGGAGGTGGGTAGTTACAGGTCACATGCTTAGTAAGGAACCAATCAGGCATCCTGATTTTACAATTACAAAGGTTGTTTTCACACTTTGATTTGTTTGCTTGATCTGAACTCAAGTTCAATTCCATCCCACTCCCATAAGCCCAAATTTTTCGATAACGAACAACAAATTATGGTAAGATTAGTGGTTCACAAACTTCACATGCAAAAATTAGGCCAGACTGTATTCGTAACAAATGTGAATTATACTGGAGTCCACATGAACTGCAGTCCAGAACATTTTTTTGAGCAGACTTGGGTCCAACCATTCAGGTTTCACAACAAACAAACAAACCAAACTCTAATGACAAAGGGACTCAATCAGCACTAAAAGTACTAGTGTGAAAACACCCTAACTGGTAAGGTAGTAAGAGGTAGTAAAATAACCTATATTATCCAAAGTAAGCACACACGCAGACACACATTTTAAAGAAAGATAAATGCAATTTTTAGTAAATGCATTCATGCTTACCGTGCAACCTTTTTCAGAGTTCTAGCTCTATCGCTCTTGGAGGTTTTCAGAGGGAGTGAACTGAGAACGGTCAAACCCCCAGTACAAGATAATGGAACAGTCCAGAGGAGGACGAGGCAAGCAGTTTGGAGGGGAGGACAGAGAGATGGAAGAAACCAAAGGGCAACAAAACAGGGGGAGGGGATGATGGTGAGAGAGGGAGAGAAAATCATGACCATGGAGAAAATTAAAACCACTCATGCACATGCAAACCAGAACCTGGAAGATGGGTTACAACACACCAGCAATAAAACTCAACAGCGACCACCAACTTAGATTCTGAAAGTACTTTTTACCCACTCAGTTTCTCGATAGACATTTCAGAAAACTGTCAAGGATTAAAACCATGCTCTGAGATTAATAAAAAAATGTATTTGGAAATTAAAAAAGGTGCATTTAACATTTTGAGGGAATTAAATGCAAGCACTGCAAATTATGAAATCGAATCAGTTGCTTTTAAGTGTCCCTATTATGCTTTTTCGAATATTAACTTTCATGCAGTGTGGAATAGGTATGTAAATGTAAAAGGACTGCAAAGTTTTAAAGATCTAAGTGCATGACAAATTAGGTTATTAAGGTTATACAAGTCTCTTAAAAGAAAGAATAGATTCTGAACTGATACAAGTCATCAGCAATTAGACTTATGTCCCGTTACATACCTACGTAACAATTTGAAGGGGACATATCATGAAAATCTGACTTTTTCCGTTTTTAAGTGCTATAATTGGGTCCCCTGTGCATCTACAACCCTGAAAACGTGAAAAGTGACAACCCAGTAACTTTGTTTTGGTAAGCTTTTCTCTGCAAACATGTCAAAAATTAAGATGATCTGATTTCGCTCCCCTTCTGACGTAGGAAGGGGATATTATCATAATATTACCACCCCTTAATCTGGACGTTTCCACCCACGGCACCGCCATTTGGTTTTCGCAAGCGACAACAGTGTAACCAGTTCAAACGCAATAACAAAAGTTCGAGCAAAGCATGCAAACTGTTCTGTCGTTGGCTGCACCGACGAGCATAGAACACTATTTGACCAAAAAATGTCACAGCTGTCTTATAAAGACCTCAGGAAACTGTCAACTTGTGTAAAAGTTAAACATGACAGTCAGTGGTACATGCAAGTCGATGAGATTAATCAATGTAACTCCACAACAACTACAAATCATATGACTTAAGAGTGGGAACAAACTAAGGGTACGAATTTTTATTTTAAATTTTTTTTTTAGTGAAAAAAGCATTTAATAACCTCAGAGCACGAACGCTTTGCACATTACTAATCAAGTCCATTTCACTATGAAGATTTTGAATGGCATTTTTACTTCCAGAACCCTGCTGTTGAGTTCCATTATGCATATCATTTGAGGTTCAACATGGACTTAACATATTTTTTACTAATTATAACATTGTGTTTTGACCTCTGACCTGTCTTAATGATGGAGCACTCTAGCTACCCATTGAAAATAATTTTACATTTTTAAATGATAAATCTCCTGGCTTGCTGGTCAAAGCATTTCCATGACTCTGGGTGCAGAGATGATGTCATTTGTACGGTGATGAGTGTTTGCTGTCCTCTCCTCCACCGACTCCTGCACTCCAGAAAAAAAAACTCTAATCCATTTATCTCTCTGTGTTCCTGCTGGCAACAGTCTCAGTGCCCGTTACAGCACTGTCCTTGCCAGCCTACCACTAAGTGATGGGTATCTGTAATGTGTGGGCCTTGAAGATCTGGGTCTGAAGACACTTAGATAAATGTCCAGTAGCATATTTTTAAATCAGGGTCATTAGAGACACTGGCTGAATGTGTCTGTTTGACCAAAGCTTGTGGCTATACATACATATTTACGCACACTATATGGCATGCTTCTTATTTAACACAGAAAGAAATCATGGGCCTAACAAATCAGTTTAAAATACGGATGCACAATGTATTGGTGGTCATAGCCATATTGATCAACATGTGCTTTTATTATTGAAATCGGTCCGATTAAATTTAATTAAACAGATAATCAATCAAGGCTTATTTTTATTCAAACATCATAACCTCTTTCTATGTCCAATACAAAAAAAGTGAATTTTTTTTACTATACAAGTCTTAGTAAATGACAAAACTATAGGGATCCAGCCTAACCTGTGAAGGTGCGCCAACATCCCGATCGTATCGGCTCCTGGAACGTCCTGTGAGATGTTGGCAGGTGGAGGTGTGACTGAAGTCGGAGGAAACGTCCCTACTGTGCTTGAAGACGTGTTTGACGAGTGACCACATACTTTATCCACCTAAAAAACAGAGAGACAGATAGAGGAACAGATATAAGAGAGTGGTGATGTTCTGTTCCTTCGGGAAGACAGAACAGATGATGTAAGCGTGTGTTTGTCTTTGTGATAAATGAAACTAATGGAAAAGCAGACGGTAACAGATCACATTAAAGCCATGAATGAATGAATCAGACAGAAAGACAGAGACACAGTGTGTGTGTGTGTCTGGCTCTGGTTTAGTCTATTATGGGGATCAAATATCCTCATAAGCTCAGTAAAACCTGAAATCAGTTACATGGTGGGAAGCAGCCAACGGTCTCCAAGAGGAAAACAGCTTAATAAACAAAATAAATAACATCTTAATGAAAATCTAAAAATGCATAAAGGATTCTGAGAGGGTAGTGTGTAAGGTTAGGGGACAGAAAATATAATTAGCTCGATATAATAACAATAAAAGTCAATGGAAAGTCCCCACCATGATGAAAAAACAAATGTGTGTATGTGTGTGTGTGTGTGTGTGTGTGTAAACCAGTTAATCTCATTAGAGACTATAGCTGCAACACAGGATCTCATTCTGCATTTGCTTTTATATCTACACCTTCACCTCTGTCTCTTGCTCGTTCTTACACACACATTTAATCAATGGCGTTTCATCCCACTAAAAGCTCCGGCAGACGTCACCAGTCCATTAGTCAAAGACCCGACTACAGCAATCTAAATGATTACCCTCAGTTTCTGCCCTCTCCTATCAGTCACTTTTAATAATGACAATTTTATTTGCCATTAATAAATCTTTATCTCCTGAATCATTTGTCATTGCACTGGGAGGTTGAAGGACAGGAAAAAGACAAGTCTTCGCTCTGTCATTCGCTTTGCAACATGAATGAATAACAAGATACACTGAAAAAAAAAAAAGTAAAAAAAAGAATTTACTTTAAGGAAACAACTGTCACTGATTTTTTTTTTTTTTTTTTAAAGAAACGCCTTATTTGAAAGAAATCAGAAATCGGACTACCAAAAAACTTTATTGTTTAGCTTCTTTCTAATGACTGAAAACTGAAAAATTACATTCTAAGTGTCTTTAAATCAATCAGTTCACTGCAAGTTAGTAATATATATTATTGTTATAGAAAAATTCACAAATGCACCCCTCTAAAAAACCCACACATGCTCAATAAGAATATATAAGAATCAGATGTCTTTTTGGACACCATACCAAGGTAACGGAAAAGAACATTTAAAATATTTATAAAACTACAGTATATTTAAGATATCTGATATCAGTACATTTAACATACTTAAGACCTTGAGCAAACATTATTAAACTCTGACTTGTGTTAAATATCAGCTTTAATGAATAATAATAAACCGAACCAATGTTTTCCTTTTACTTTTAGAAGCATTTGAGAATGAGGCATTATGGGTATCAGCCAAAAATGTGGGAGTGCTGGGAAAAATATTTGTGTTTTGATTTTGTTGTATTCTGTGTAGTTTATTGATTTACCCTCCATTGTAAATATTTGTCCTCCTCCTTTTTGACGAACAGCATGGGAACCATCGTTTCCCCGTAAATAAACCCAGCGGTGGATTTTGGGCTGAGATCTCAAATATACAACGGTTATCCTTGAACCATCATGCATTTTATCAAGTTGCATTATTTCTGCATCCTAGTCACAGTTATATTTAATTCAGATTAGAAATCAGCTGCAGTTCTGATAAAGCATATACTGTATACTTTTTTTAAATAGTGAGTAAATAAACTTACAACAATAGAGTTTCTTTATGCATGGATGGAATTTCTCTTTATCCGGATGAAGTTTCATCATGTATCAAATTACTTTCCGTCCAGATAGTCTGGGAATTTTTCCCTGTGAATCTTGGCTAATTTGGTGTTAATAATAAAAATAAAAATCAATAAACCCCCCCAAATATTCTCTTCAAATCATGACAGACTTTCTATTGGTAAAATCAAAATGTCTTTGGCCCAGAATGAACCCAACGTCACTCTCCTGATCTCCCACTCCTTGGAATCTCTACATTTACCCATGAACCTGTAACATCTGTGTCAGTGATTCATTTGAAACGGGATCCAAAAGGGAGATTTGAGATTTGTTAATTTTATCAACATTCAGAGGTGATCAAAAATTAATTTTTAGTCTAACTGTAATTTTTCTGGAAACCCTTGTTTTTGTTTGATGATTGACAGGTGAGTACTGTTAAATCACCTGTCAATCTTCCAAAGAAAGGTTTCAAACTTTACCGATTATGTGCAACTTTAATTGTTTGATTTACCACACTATTGTTTTTATTTAAAAACTAGGAGAGAGATCCTCACCTCGACAAGTCCAACCAGAACTGATTGAAGAAAATTCATAAACAGGGCCTATGGTATGGCTATTATTTACGTTGCAATTTTTTAAAACTTTTTCTTTAGTATCAATATTATGATACATTAATAATGGAGTCATTTGCAGAATTATTTGTTCTGCTCCTTGAGAGAGACAATATTTAAACAAGTCCTCGTCTAACATAATGGCCCTTCACTTCCTATAACACCACATTACAGTGAAAGCTAGAGTCTTAAACAAAAACCAGACTTGTAATAAGATTCAAAAGCATGTGAAAATAGGCATGACACACTTGTATGTAGAGAAGGCAGAACTGACCTCAGCGACACAATGATCTGTGACGTAAAGCACAATGGGCCATTCCACTGGTCAACTGTTACTCAATTACCTACTGTTGAAAGCAGAGGTTTGCTCTTGTCTGGCGAGTGTGTGTGCACCTGTCCATCCTTGTAATATCTGTGAAATGCCAGTGTGTGAAACATTCTGGGTGTGATTAGATGGGGTCTGAACAGTGCTTTATCCCATGAGTCTCAGAGGAAGACACATGCGGGAGCTGTGAGCGCCTGGCCTTGAGTTACAGGCTGAACGTTTGGCTGCAGTGTGCAATGACGAAGGCCAATTTAAGGCATGCGATCTTTATATGTGCCCACCGCTCTAAAAAAAATGAATATCTCTTTCAGAGCACGGTCTGTTTTTAAGACAGACTTTTCCTTCAATCGTCATGTTTGTGCAAGTCTCTCTCTGGGGAAGTATTGAGTTACATGGTGTGGTGTTGGTGTGTAATGAAGTTTGTTCATTTAAGAATCCGCTCCAGAGGCAGCGTTACTTTCTCAGTGCTCTTTTGCCCCAAATTCAGTTCTGGGTAATAGGCTCAAACATTACAGTTTTACAAACTTATTCTGAGCTTAATTTCTTAAGTTCTGTCTAAATAGATAGAAAAATTGGATGGATGGATGGATGGATGGATGGATGGATGGATGGATGGATGGATGGATGGATGGATGGATGGATGGATGGATGGATGGATGGATGGATGGATGGATGGATGGATGGATGGATGGATGGATGGATGGATGGATGGATGGATGGATGGATGGATGGATGGATGGATGGAAATGAATTATGCTATAGACCTTATGTGGCAGAGAAACAAGCACAGCCACCTTTAGAATTTTGTCTTTGAACTTCCGTTTTTGTGGTAGCTCTGTATATACTGTATCTATGGCATCACTGTCGAAGAGTAATTCGCTGGTGAAGTGGATTTACTGATTGTACAGTTAAATAAAGTTATCATGAGCATTGTAATGTTTGAAGCGGATGTCATAACAAATGTCAGTAGACCGGGAAGAATTTAAAATGAGCAGTTCATTCATAATTGTGTAAAATCTTACCTTCATGCTGTGGAAATACAAACCGGAAGCTAGAACACAACGAGTGCAGCGCTGAAAAGGGGCGGGGCTACATAAGGTCTATAATAGGCCATTAGAACACCACTGATACATTCCAACTATATTTACATTTTAAAAACACATCTAATGCTCTCTTCACATCTTAAAAGAGGAAATGCAGAAATGCCAGCGCTGTTTGAATAACATCACAGTACGTCTCAGTGGTGTTGAATTAAACAGTGTTCTGAATGAGGCCCGTGGCTGTGCCAGCATGGGAGGGGAAGCCAGTTCCACTGTTTGGTTAGCGGGTTGTTTTTCATGTTGGTCTGGCTTTGAGTGTGTGTTTGAACTGTGATTCTCTAACTGCTTTGTTTGGCTTCATTGTTGCCACGCTGTTACTCACACATACACAATCAGCTGATTAATGATCTGTGTGTGTGTGTGTGTGTGCTCTGTTTGTGAACTCTGCATCTCCGCAAGCATTCTACCCTTGTCACAGTTTCAGACCCATGGAACAACTGACTTGATCACATGTGCTGTACATCAGCGGCACAATTCGGAGAATCTCCAATGATAAAACCCATATTTACAGGAAAGACTTATACCTTCACTTTTCCAAAATGTAATGAGCGAAAACATCTATAACAACTATAACCTCATAGGTTGAGGTGAGGAGGGATCCTCATCTTAACAAAACCAACCAGAACTCACTCGACAACACCCAAAAAGCTGTTCTATAATATTATTGTCCAATTAATACTTTCTACAGTATTTTTTTTTTTTTTTCATGCATCATCTGGATTTTATTTCACAATAATTTCAGTTACCAGCCCAGATCATTAAATACTAACCCACAACACCCTCAGGAAAAGAGGGGGAGACCGAAATCAGCAGCGAGGCTCAAATTGTGTCACATCCAACATTTTTATGTTTTGCTGGAAGTTCTAATTGGAAGCTGTAAGTGGAATTTACAACCACCAAACGAACAAACAAAAAACACATTGTCTGTCACAATGAACGCTTCAAAGCTGTGCATGGCTGTATTCGTTTCCAATACGTTTTTGATCTCTCTCTTCACTCTGTCTCAGCCAAGTTTGTGCTCTGGACACATACGCTCCACCTCATAGAGCTTCCCAGATTTAAATCACTTCTCCTAAAAATATTCTCTTTACTAACACAAGGGCACTGAGGATCTGACCCCAGACTGGCTGACTCAGCGACTGTTCCGCTCACTTTCCCCGTCTCGTCTCGTCCCTCTCCTCTCCTCTCAGATCTCCCTAAACTGTAAATATTCTGTTTACGAGCATATTTGAGTTTCTCTGCAGTTCTTCATAATCACTCACACATGATTTGCAATCTGGTTTCCCAGCAAACGGATGTCGACGGCCTCTAATGTTACTGCCTCTCCAAAACATCAATGTAAACAACATTTTGAAAGACGATGTACTGGAAAACCAAATCAGAAAAAAGCAAAAAAAAGCAAAAAACAAAATTCTTCTAAAGGTCATGCTTCTGTCATAACATCTTCATCCAGTTATGTTACAATCTTATGTTATTAGACTAAGACCCTCATCCCCTCCTACTTTTTTTCTTTTCTTTTCTTTTCTTTTCTTTTCTTTTCTTTTCTTTTCTTTTCTTTTCTTTTCTTTTCCTTTCCTTTGATCCTCTTTTGTTCTTTTTTCTAAGTGCTGTATCAACACGAAAACATATGTATGATTGTTGAATTATGCCATAATTGTTTGTACTTGAATTCTGTTTAATAATAAAAAATAATAATCTGACGGATAGTGTTATGATACAGTACTGGTTAAGTTTGAATCAGTCCACTTTTGGTGGGCGTTAACAAACCTACTTACATTTACCAGTACTCAGGAGCTTTTAAAATAGAGTTATAATTTTCTTGAAGTCAAGTCAAGTCCAGTCAAAATTAAATGAAAATTTTAAATAAAATAAAATTGAGATCCTCATTGTTTTTGTGCCAGATAAATTTTCTCTGTGTAAAATAAATGACACATAGTGATTACTGATATAAATTTCTATTACATGCCTGATCAATAAAATAAAATGCATATACACAAATATGTTTCTTTCAAATATGGATCACTTTCACTCCTGGCTGTTGAACTTCACAGCACTGGTCTAATGCCGCATATTAACAAAGAGTGCATTTATATAAAATGTCATGTGACTCAGTTATCAGCGAAGAGCTGCATAAATCATGATCAGAGCTGATCGGATTCCTCTTTCCTCTCGATTCCCCAAACCACAACCTTTCCAGACCCCTTTTGCTATTCCAATATTAAACTCTTCTGGCCCAAACTCAAACACAACTGACTGTTTAAATTCAAATATTCCTAAAATATCTCCTCCCATATTTATAATCCAAACATTTCTAGACAGATTCTCATTTCTTCCTAATTATTCATATCAAATGGACCCTAAGTCCATAAAGTCCTAGTGCATCAATGCACATAATAATTTCCTGTATCCATAAATTTGTGTTCACAGGAATGATTATATGGTACCAAGAGACGAATTCTGCACACTCAGCAAAGGGGAATGACCAAAAAGAAACAAGAAAAAGAGAAAAAAATAAGTGGGGGGCTTTCTCTTTCACTAAAGTCATTCTCTGCGTCAGAACGGAAAATAAATTGCTCTACTGAGGGTTACAAACTTGGTGAGGTAATTGATTCCTCACTTTTCACTCATCAGAAAGATGAATTAGTTAAGGGATAGTGTGATAAGACATGAATAGGGTACAAAATAGAGAAATATTATACACTATATTTCAGGCCCTATATAAAGTAGTATATAGCACTTAAAGGGGTGAAAATAAATATTAACTATTATGTGTTCTTTACAAAGTTCACAATTTAAGCTTAAAACTGCTCAATAATAAAATAAAATAAAATAAAATAATCATTTTCTGCTATGTTCATACCACAATGGAAAAAGGAGAGATGAAGGACTCTTTTACTGACCCCTCTCTCATCGCTGATGTCTGTGTTCTGGGCTTTGGAAATCTTTTCTAATCCCAGGGGCCTTGTTTCCATTATCTAAAAAGCACGAGCTACTATTAAAATTCCTGTGTAAGACTGTAATTAGAGCCCTCAGTTAAACCTTGGAGGAAATAAGGTAGAGCAGCACATTAACTGCTTGGAACGGTGGATAATGAATTATTACATTTTTCTCGTTTTTGTCTGATATGCGCTCATAGTTGTCAGCAGCCTCTTTTAGACACAGCACTTACGGGTCACGGAAAGACTGTCTGCTTCCAAGCTAGCAAGATTGAGACATCACAACACCTCAGCTGAACTCTGACCTCACGGCTACAATCCCTTTCCATCTCCAGTTGGGGAATAACATTGCGGTGTAAATCCTGACGTTCCGTTCAGCAGTAGAATTCTTAATGGACCTTAAACCTGTTGAAATATACAACAATCACTATGAAAACCCTCCGAATGTGAAAAAAAAAAAAACACTGGAAGAGGGGAGAGAAAGAATTTAAAGACGAGTTAAAAAGACAAAATGACTGAGCTTTTCAGCTCATAAACTTTTCCCATTTATAGCAAGGAATATATTCTATAATTCTATATATATAGAATACCTAGAGATTGGCATGGGGTACTTTCCATAAGATCATCTCTCAATGCAAATCAAACTAGCTTTTAGGCTAACTGAAATAAAATCATGCCAATCTCTAGGTATGGTGAAGGCTATGTGATGATGTGGGGCTATTTTAATTCCAAAGGCCAAGGGAACTTTATCAGGATGCATAGTATCCTAAAAAAAAATATAAAAAAAAACTTAAAAATAAAAATCTGCCTGCCTCTATGGGAATTTAACATAGGGGTGTACTCACTTATGCACCATGTATTTTAAGGAAGAACATTTATTTATTTACGATACATTATTCATTCACAAAGAAAATTGGTGTCCTTAAAGGTTGGATTATCCTAATTTTTTAAATTAAGGCATTAAGTTCAATTTCCAAAATATGATTTTTTATTCCTCTTTTTAGTCAACTTTAGCATGGGTGTATTCACTTATGCATTGCACTGTATATATATATATATATATATATATATATATATATATATATATATATATGCCTTTCTATATGTGAGACGCATCTTGAGGCTTCAGAATTGACAGCTGAATCCTACTGTGGGGTGAACATAGATTTAGTGGCAAGTAAACAAGATATCCTTGATCACACCTACTGTATATATTACTCTTTGGGTCCTAAGGTTATATTCGATTTCAGATTTACCTGCCTCTAAACGTCATGTAAAATATACATATTGCGTGGTTGGTCACTTTACCTATGAGTCATACAGCCTCTTCCTGGACAAATCTTGGCCAGGATAAATATGCAAGACCTCTTACTCCCCCCCAAAAAAGGAAGAAAAGGAACAATAGGGGAAAGGTGCGCTCTCTAATTATATAACCAGCACTGACAGTCCAGAATTTAAAAAGACAATGAAAGGAATGTGCATTGCATGCAAAACACACACACATACAAGTCATTACCCAAGTTCAGCTAGTATCACAGCCTAGCATGGTACATGTGTATGACACCTGATCTTAAGGGATTTAAAACCACACACTAAGACCACAGAGATGTCAAAAGACACCCCAGTCCTCTTTTAAAAACTTCTCGATTTACTCTCTCTCTCTCCCCTAGTCCCAGTCTTACAGTGCTGGTCAATAGAAGTCTTTCAGACATGCAAGAGGGCAGCCAGCGCTGTCAGCACCTACAGTGTCTCGACAGACCTCTAAAACCTGATCCCAGAAAGCACACACACATACACTACACACTCAGCATGCCCTCTCAGGCAGCACACATGATGGGACGGCATGCCAACCGCAATCCGTTTGGGAAAGTATCCCAGTGAAAATCAAACCATTGCTATAATTCCTCTAATAACATCTCAGCTTCACACACACACATTTGCAGAGAGAGGAGAAGTCTACAGTTTATGATCTTTGGAAGGAGAATACAAAAATGAGAGAGGCAGAAAAATGCCATGCATTATTTTGACAGAACTGAATACAGCTTAAGCAGGAGATAAAAGCACTAGGACATAATACAAGCACGGGATTGTGGGTAATTGAGTCTGTTATCAGGATGGTAGTCCTGTGGGTTTCAGTCTCACTATTTTCTCTCGAACTCATTGCTTAGTGTAAAGAAAACAGTGGAGATTTACACACAGCAGCAGAGGAAAACAGAAATGGCCTGCCAGAAACAATCTACTAGCTTTTTCCATCGTTTATTGCAGGATTATATCCCCCACATAATTTGGAATACCAAAAGCAATTTTACTGGCTGAAAGAAATACATTCAGTGCCTGATTAGAAAGACTACAAAATCACTTTATGATGTACAAAAGTTGTGGGGGAAAAACTATTAAATTGAACAAAAGTGATAAAAACATTTAACAAAATAAATAAATGTTATTTTGAACTTTATATTGATCAAAGGATCCAGATTTTTTTTTTTAATCAGTTTCCATAAAATAATTAAGCAGCACAACTGTTTTCAACATTGATAATAATAAGACACGTTTAATGAGCAGCAAATCATCATATTATAATGATTTCTGAAGGATCGTGTGACACTGAAGACTGGAGTACCATCACAGGAATACATTATATTTAAATTATTAAATTTAAATTAAAAATTATTTTAAATTGTAATAATATTTTCACAATAATACTGTTTTTACTGTGTTTTTAATCAAATAAACACAGCCTTGGTGAACATAAGAGACTTTCTTTTATTTTAAATATAAACAATCAATGCATTTTTAATTATAAGTCGATTTCATATTATGTAATGGAAGCTATTATTCCTCAAATTAAACATTTGCAAGCTACTCGGTAAGCCTCAACATGAGATTAGAATAGTACCACTAATTAGCCTACTAGCATATCCCTCGCCATTTAGTCTACTTTTTTTTTTTAGCTAACACTGCTAAGGAAGGATAACTGGAAATTCCATTTATAAACATTTATAGTATGACAAATGAACAGGAAGTAATATCAGCCGTGATTTTGAAACATCTCTTTCTTGACATATTATTTGATTGGACTGCAAAAAGAGTCACTGTTTATTTCCAGATTTCAATGCCACTGAAATAAAACATGCAGTGCTATAACAATTCCCCATACTATTGTTTATATCATTGCATATTTTAGACGGTTTCAGGTTTTGGAAAATAAGTAGCAGGCAACATACATGCAGCACAAAGTTAGTAGTTCACTAGTATTCCATTTCAAACACAGCCAAAGCCATCATCACAATTCAGTTAAGCAATCACATTCTGCCATTAAAGCAAACCAATCTTTAACGGCTTCAAAATAAACACACTGGCAGACAGTATAATGCCAGTATGCTAATGGAGTGTCACGTTTAAAATAAAGTGACTGGGTTCACTTTGGCTAGGTCTTTCCAATCCCATTAAGTGGCTTTGAAGTGCGAGTAAATGTTAGTTTGACTTAACGTGTGATAAATGGACTTAAAGTTTAAAGCTAAGAGCATGTGTGTGTGTGTATGTGTGTCAGTGACAAATGTACAAACAAAATTCTGCCAAAAAAGTTCCCATTTCCAAACCCTCATTCAGACACTACAAGATAACAACAGCCTAAGAAACACTTTGTTCAGACACACGGCACCAGAAGAATCTCGCAGAAGTAGTGGACTTGCCTGAACTTTCAGGATTTCCGTGTGATTTCATATTTTCTGCAAAAAATGCCTGCTAAGATGAAATACAACAGCCTTACAGCAAGTGTTGGGGGAAATGCATTACAAGTAAAGCAAGTTATGTAATCAGTAAAGTAAGTAACACATTACTTTTTTAATTTGCAACAAAATATCTCAGTTACTTTTTTCAAACAAGAAACGCAAGTTACTTAATTTTCCCATTTATTGACTGACACCTCTCCTGTCCCCATGTTGAGAGAAATCATGAGTGAGGTGTGTGCGCTGTGTGAAAATGATGGTTATTGTAGTTCTAGAGTAAAGGTAAGCATGTATTTACTATCTAACTTGTATAAAACAGATTCAGTATTCCTCAGTGAAATGCAAACTCAGAATATTATACAAACCTGCAATAATTAAATAGGTTAAAGGTAGGGTAGGCAATTTTAGAGAGGCTAGCAATAGCAAGCTAGCTATGAAAGCATTAGAACACGCCCTCCCTTCAAAGCACTCTCCAAAGCCATGCATCTTCCAAAACACAAGAATGCTCACAGCCAGAGCTGAGTTTGCAAAGCGTCACAAGAGACGGTGTTAAACTACCTCATGTCTCAAAGCACATAACGATGTTTTATTAACAACATTCAGAAGGAGCACATTCAGATAATCAACCAATTTAACGCAAGATGAGCACGTTCAGATATTCAATTAAGTATGATACGAGGTATATATTCAGCTTACTTACCACTGTCCCACGACAGTTTTTCCTGCATCCCTCCACAACCCCAACTCCTCTCTCTCGATTATTACTATCCCAGCCAGGGATGGGGGAGTACTCTGGTTTTGGGCTAAATTCAGACTAAATGACAACACGCCAAATATGCATAATCTTTGCTCTTTCTGATTATATTGTGCGAACTCGTAAATACAATAATAATGAATGAATAATAGGGGGTGTAATGATGTCATGATTCGATACATATCACGATACTGAACTCACGATACAATATTATTGCGATACTCCAAGACATATGATAAAAGGTTAACAAAAAATGTACTGTTGATTAAAATGCTAAATTTGGTATTACATTGGGTGTGGAAATGAATAGGCTTGGCCTTAGTGCTGGAAACCCAATGCACAGGACAATGGTGACACCAGAATAAAAATATAATTCTGAAAATACAGAACTATTTTAGATGAATATGCTTGTCACTGACAAGATATATTTACAATAATGTAGGCCACTTTTTACTGGTAACATAAGACATTTGGCATTATCAGGACCCACAAATATTCCCCCATTGCATTATTATACATTACATTCAAAATTCAACTTGCCAGCAGCCATTTCACCCTGTAGCCCAAGACTGGTTGCCCACTGAAGCTAAGCGGGGTTGAGCCTGGTCAGTACCTGGATGGGAGACCTCCTGGGAAAACTAGGTTGCTGCTGGAAGAGGTGCTAGTGAGGCCAGTAGGGAGTGCTCACCCTGTGGTCTGTGTGGGTCCTAACGCCCCAGTAAAGTGATGGGGACACTATACTGTCAAAGAGTAACGTACTTCGGATGAGACGTTAAACTGAGGTCCTGACTCTCTGTGGTCATTAAAAATCCCAGGATGTCCTTCGGAAAAAGAGTAGGGCATTAACCCTGGCATCCTGGCCAAATTTGCCCATTGGCCCCTGTCCATCATGGCCTCCTAATCATCCCCATAAATATACTGATTGGCTCTATCACTCTGTCTCCTCTCCACCAGTAAGCTGGTGTGTGGTGGGCGTTCTGGCGCAATATGGCTACACATTGGTGGTGGTTGAGGAGATTCCCCCTTCCATATGTAAAAGCGCTTTTGAGTACCTAGAAAGGTGCTATATAAATGTAATGCATTATTATATATAGTAGTTTAATGTCGTACTGACACTAAAACTCTGTAAACTTTAAAAGTTTTCTCACACAGTAATTTTCATTTTGGGTGAACTATACACAATACAGATTGTCACTATCCACGATACATGTTGCATTTTTGCGATGTATTGTGACACGATATATGAAGTGCACTGCACTGAAGGAAAAGAAGGTTCGCCAGATGTAAAGCAGCACAATAATCGTTTTCCCTTGAGTATCTTGTTTTCATAATCTTTGGAAGCCAAAATCGAAAATAATTTTTTTCTAATCTCACAGCCCTACTATAGCATACAATTGAAACTATGCACACTGATACCCACCGTGGCAGTTAGCCTGGGCCCATGAAGTTGAGCATAGAGAATGGCCTCCTCAACTTGACCTCTGATCCCCAGCAAAGCGAGCTCCAGGTTGTGCGCTCCGGCGACCATGTGTGAGAGATCCTGCAGCACGGTGACGTACTGTCTCCATGGGCCGTGTAACTCCGAGAGGCTGGCCAAGCACCCGCGCATGACGTTGAGGCAGTAGCCACTGCATGCCCGGATCAGGGTGAGCCCACGGCAATGAGAGCAGTATTGCATGCGCACCAGAGCGCGCGTGCACTCTTTTGATAACTCCGCAGTCTCCGTAATGTTCATCACCTCTGACCCCACGCCGAGCGCCAAGCTGAGCACCCGACCTGCCCGCAATGCATCCGCAAGCTCCTTTGCCATCGCTTTTGGGTGCGACCCAAAGGGGTTAACGTCCTGCCTCGTCATGCGGAGACAGTCGCCGAGCTGGTTGTTGTCTGAAGTATCTGCGTCAATGCTCGCTGCCATGCCGGGATTGACTATACGAGTGTGGACCAACGGGAAGAGACCGTCGAAGAAACAGTGCACAGCGGTCTCAACGGAGACGTTGCCGGTGCCCTGGAGGAAGCGAGATAGGTCAGTAAAGAGGCAGGCGATGTGAGGAGAGATGGACGACATGAGGGAAGAGTACGTGGTCTCGAACAGAGAGGTCAGGTGATTCTGAGAGAATGATATTAGAGACTGGAACGAATCTGAAAAAGAGAGAGAAAATATTTAAATTAGTGTAAACATAAGGGAAAAATCTCAAAATAAGAACATGCACAAATCACACACAGTCTCAATACAAAACAAGAAACATTTGAAGAGGACATTTGTTATTCGTCTAACAGCTTTAAAAGTGAAGTATGCCATTTCTAAGCCATTAGCCATTGATCAGACAAATGGATAGATCCGCCTCAATGTCATTCTATTGGTTGAGCATTTACTGAACTATTGGTTTAAGTCAGGGGTTCTCAACTCTGGTCCTCGGGGTCCACTTTCATGCAGAGTTTAGCTCCAACCCTAATAAAACACACCTGAACAAGATAATCAAGGTCTTCAGGATTTCTAGAAAGTTATAGGAAGGTGAGTTTGATCTAGGTTGGAGCTACACTCTGCAGGAAAGTGGACCTCGAGGGCCAGATTTGAGAACCCCATTTTGTCAAATGCTGGGCTCAATTAATAATCAAGCTATAGAAAAAGTGACAATAGTCTCAGAGTCATGCTATAGTCAGAATGAGATTGTTTGGGTATCAAGTCTTATAGAGGTGTGTAATAGTTACATGAAAGCTAGACACACACAAGAAAATCAAAACTTCTCTAAGACATGAATTTTTAACATGAGCATATGAAGTTTTGAACTGCTAATAAAAAAAAAATAATAAAAAAAAATACAATAAAAAAAACAATTAAAAATAAAATAAAATAAAATAAAGGAATTCTATATTAAATGTGAATGCAACTGAAATTAAAGTTCCAAACTTTATTAGAAAAAAATAATAATACTAATAATTTGACAAAAAAAAGAAAAGAGAGATGTCCAGAACTGCATGCTTTTTTACTACTATTTGATTTATTTATTTAATAAGAATGTTTATTTTATTTTATAAGAATGATTTGTTCACAAAGAATTTGTGGAAAAATTTTTTTTTTTCAAAATCTGAGAAATCAACCTACAAAAATGACTCAGAGAGGTCTTTTCCATACAATGCAAGTGAATGGTGACCACGGCTGTCAAGCAAGATTTACAAAGTTAGACTGTCAGACTTCCATTGCGGTCTGTTTCTCACACAAAGCTATTGTACTACAGCTTCAGAAAACATGGAATATAGCACACAAGACATATGGACTACTTTTGTGATGGGTTTTTTTTCTGTGTCATTTTTCAGAGCTTGACAGACCCTGTGCCAATTTCATTGTATCATTGTATGTAAAGAGCAGCATAACCATTCTGTCTAACTTTCTGTTCCACAGAAGAAAAAATATTAAAGATGCAATGAAACAGAAGTGGAGACAGATCATCTTCTCTGTATTGCGATGGAATCAGTTGATGATTGGATTTTGAGATGAGCACTGAACTCAAAACCAGAGGAAGATGAACAAGAGTTTTTACAGAGTGGTCCAGAAGGTCAAAACAATTTAAACATATCATCATAATCATCATTATAATGAATGAATGGTTCACAATAAGATATGTATTTAGAAAAAAACAGGGTTATGTATAACATATAGGGTTAATAACATGTACTGTAACATATAGGGTTAGTTTGACTCCATTGCGACTTTAAAACAAGTTAGGGTGAGCAAATGACAACAATTTTCATATAGTTGAACTATTTCTTTTCAACCAGTCACAAAACTTTTGTGCCACAGGAAGGACAAATAAAAGAGGGAAAGGGATTCTGTGGCTCTATTCTGTGGTTTTTCTGTCGTCCTCTCTCTCTCTCACACACACACACACACACAAACACACACTAGACTTGTGTTTGGTCAGTGGTTTGTTAATGCAGGAGCTGCCTGTCTATTCAGCTGCGCAGTAGTCGAGCATGACCACACACACATAGACACACACACACACACACAGGCTGTACCCAGGGTGCCGTTCTCTCTAAGGCCACTGATGTCAGACTGAAGGCATGTTAGGGGATGGAGGAACAGCGGCAACTGGACCGAAACTGAGACCGGTCAACAGACATACATATGAACTCACACACACACAGAAGCACAGCTCTCCATTTCACTCCATAAGCTGCAGAAGCTTCCATCAGTGCCGTCACAATGGACCAGGACAACAACTAAACTCCACCCAATCACGACAGCTGTGCCGTTCACACAGGATGTGTTCTGGCACTCTTTCTGCACTGTTTTTTTTTTTTTTTAAATTGTGCATCTATGTACATATATGTGATACAGACATCTTTATTGCTGCATCGTATTTTGCGGTTTCAAAATCTCATACCATTGCATTATGAAGATGTCATGTTAAAAGTTACACTTTTCGCATACTTCCCCATTATCACACACAGAGACTGTGGAAGAATTACACTTACTGGACCATTATGACATTAAATGTAGGGCTGTCAAAAGATTAATCGCGATTAATCGCATCCAAAATAAAAGTTTGTGTTTAAATAATATATGTGTGTGTACTGTGTATAATTAAATTTGTATATATAAATACACACACATGCTTGTATATATTTAAGAAAAATGTGTAATTTATATATAAAAAAATTATATTTATATATAATATAAATGATATGTAAATATATACAGTATATGTATGCAAATATTTCTTAAATATATACATGCATGTGTGTGTATTTATATATACAAAATTATTATACACAGTACACACACATATATTATGTAAACACAAACTTTTATTTTGGATGCGATTAATCGCGATTAATCTTTTGACAGCCCTACATTAAATGTTTTTTCTTTCCACAATAACCTTACAGAGAGGTCAGTGATGGGAAGAAGAAACAGGAAAGAGATTTGTGAAATGTCATAGATTCAAACTCGTATTGCCCATATCAGCACCACTGCCTAAAGTGTTAGAGCACATGCAAACCAATAGACCACTAAGAAAAAAAGGAAAGCGAGCATTGTAGAAGGAGAAAGTAGGCCTAAGGAATGGAAAGGCCACTTGCCATGTCCCGCTGTGTGTTCGTGTCTGCATATGAACTGTAAATGTGCATGCGTGTGTGTGTGTGTGTGTGTGTGTGTGTGTGTGTGTGTGTGTGTGTGTGTGTGTGTGTGTGTGTGTGTGTGTGTGTCTGTAGATGTGTGCCCGTATAGGCGAGATGGTTGGAATGAGAGCAGCAAACCACCAGCAGAATGTGCCAGTGTAAGGTTACAGCATTTCAGAGGGCAGCCTCATGCCACGAACGCTCCGTAAAACCACCAGAAGTGGACAAGCAGACGGAGAAAGAGACAGGGAGTTGAGAGAGGTGAATTTGTTTGGCTTTGAGACCTCACGCCACAGTTCTGGCAGAAAAAAAAAAAAAAAAAAAAAAAACCTGGAGTATCTTTTACAAGAAAATACTGTCCCACTTTATATTAAGTGGCTTTAACTACTATGTACTAACATTGAAATTAATAATTTGATACAATGGACTTATTGTGTACACACGTTTTTACATTGTACTTATATTTTAAAAATACCTGCATGTAATTACAGCTGTAATTAATTTATGTAATTACACTTGTAATTACATTAAACCTACCCATATACCGCCACACCTGTCCCTAACCTAACCCGTATCACACCTCATTAGCAGCAAAAGTGTTTTACAATACAACATGAAGACAATAAGTACATTGTACTTATTTTTCTATGCAAGTGCATAGCCACTTAAAGCCACTTAATATAAAGTGGGACCGAAAATACTATTTCAGTCTATTCTAGTTTAAAAATTCACATTTAATTCAATGTGTTTCTCGCGGTTTCTTTTTATTTATTATTAGTGAAATTCCCTAGCAACTTCTGAGAAAAAAAGGTTTCTATCCATTTTGTTTTCAGTGTTTACGTCTAAAGACAAGCTTACACGATGTACTTCTACTCAGATGGAATTAGACAATAATTCCAGAAGAATCAGGGATGATTCTGATGATGAGAATTGGTATTTAAACATAGGAAAAAAGAGATCTCCCATGAGAAACCCACATAAAGGCTGTCATTGCTCAGACAAGCACACGCACCAAACTTAATGTCCTGTACAGAAACCAACAGTGGTCTGACAGCTGGGGAAAAGCTATCTGAAACCATTTGTTGCTCCATTAGTGCTTCACCATTAGAGCAGAACTGCCAGACATTGTTCATTTGATTTGTCAGAATTATTACTGGGCAAATTGCAAAGCTTTAAATGGCTTGTTTGGTTTATAGAGAACATGTTACTGATTCTATCTTTCGGTTTGCCTTAAAATTAAGACTCTGGGTATGTTCAGAATGCGACTCATGATATTTTTGCAGAATGCAATATGTAAAATGTAGGGATGCTCCTATCAATCAGCCGCAGATTGGTATCGGTCGATAATCACATTCTATTGCTGCCTTCACATGCTATCGGAAATGTCCTACTTCACACTTCTGAAGTTGTCATTACGAGGCCATCGCATTCAAGTGCTTTGTTGTCGAAAGGAATAGGAATCATGGAGGACACCAGGTTTATTCTTGCCTATTTATTGGGAAAATCTTAATAAAAGCCAAAATGATATTTAGCGTCCCATTCATTGACAGACATAAACATTCACAGCGCTATCTAGATAGTCAGCTTGCTGACAGTTCTGGAATTCCGGTCAAATACAGGCTATTTTCGCTGTGTGATAAAACAAACACTTCAAATAATTATGCATATATGTAAATATGCACTACTTTAAAGATAAGACAAGGGATGTAGCTGTTGTGGAAAAAAAACTAATAAAGAATAGCAGTTAGACAGCAGCAGTCGTTCTCCTCTCTGCCATGTTTAAAGTTTATGGCACCCCCAACGCGGGAACTTGGGTATCAAAATTATCCCGAGCTTCCCAATGGTAAATACAATGTGAGAGGGCATTCATTTCTAATTTTTAACTAGGAAAAACATAATAATTAAAAACATAATAAATAATTCCAATAGCATGTGAAGATCGGTAGTCACTAATTTTGGCCGATCTCACAAACTGATGGCATTATGATGATGTAAAAAACTAAAAAGTTGCCTCAGACTTTTGCACTACGTTCAGCTTTGTAACTTCAAGAAACATTAGTAAACCATGGTAAATCACACATCTTTATTTAGAGTCGGTTGTCTTGATTAAAACGAGCCCACACACAACATAACATGATCTCGAGAAAATCCTCACAGATTGACAGTGGCAGTATGCCAACTAAACCACACAGCATGCAAGAGTATACGCTAGTATTCCATTTCAAGCATCTCCTCTGAATCCAAATGAGCTCAAATGGAGAGAAATAAAGGTTTATAGTGGGAGAATTAATCCCTGTCACTGGGCTCCAGAGGAAAGTAACATTGTACGTTACTGGTTTGTGAGCTGGCGAACTGCAGTGTTGCAGGGATGCCAGTGAGCCAAGATGGAAGCCAGATTTACAGCCATGTAATTGGATGTTATATAGCCTCTTAAGAGGGTCTACTAAAGGCTTTTAGAGATGACTAATCCACCTAATGACCAAGACTCATTTCCTAAACGCACAGTCTGCTGGCGAAAGCATTCAGTCAGATGAGTAAAACCGATAAGATAGACAAAGGTGTTTCCGCATCAAACTCTGCTGGAATATGTAAACATTCCCTGATGTCATGCACCTCTTAGTGCACTAAACATACAGAAACTAATGAACACATTTTTTAACTGGATTCAACTGTAAAACTACAAGTTTGATCCAGTAAACCTGATAAACCACAGTGAGTGACCCACTTTTGTCACGGCCAAGACCCTAAATACAAGGCCATGCTGCATTCCTCAATGACCGCGGTCAGCATTCAGAGCGTTCGAGGGGCTGGCTGGTTCGAGACATGAAGAGTACATCATCTGTCGATCATCTTCCACCCCAGAAAGCCCCGTAATCCAGCCAAGGGCTTGTGTTTCATACGGGTCAGATGCAGATATGAGTTCATCACCTCTGTAGGGGGGCTATAAAATCCCACTTTAATTAGTGACAATACATATGTCCCTGTCCTCTGACTAAAACAGCTGTGATGAGAAAACACGTCACATTACCAAATGCAACTTCAGCATGAGAAGCTGAAGAACGGAGAGCAATGAGATTGAAAAACAAGATGGAAAAATTAATTGAAATTAAGAGAACATGTCTGCTCTGTGCTGATAAACAAATGGGGAATGGATTTTGTTGCTACAAGATTTTGTTGCTTGTTGCTACAACTGGACATTGGTGATATTAAGTGTACAAAGCACTCATTGGACTAATGGTTAGCTTAAGTTCCAACACACAGATGCGAGATATATATATATATATATATATATATATATATATATATATATATATATAATAAATTATAGTATAAGTTACTGTTTTTTTATCTTTGTAAACATTTTAGTGTTAAAATTAGGCCTCTTTTTGACGTGTATAATCTGTCACTGGATTTCAATCGGTGTGAATACCACCCATTACTAAAAAGTTCTTAAACCATTTAATAAATGAAACAAGTTTACACGTTGTCGACTTTATCAGTGAAAGGCCGTTCATTTAACTGCTCTCAAGAAAATTTGCCAATTAAAGGCATTCTTTCACACCATACTGAAATTAATGACTATACTCAATCCACTCAAATCTGAACCCTGAGTTCAGAAATGCTCTGTAAACAGCACATAAGGTTAAATCAACAGCACTTAATGTTACACATTAGGAGACAAACTAGACGTAACCACCTGTCTAAAACTGCAGCAGACTTCAAATCCCCTCCCCTCAGCAGCGTCTTTTCTGTCAGAAGGGAAACAGGTGGAGGGTGCAGAGGAATGTTTCACCAATATCTCTCTCATCAGATTGCAATTAAAATGGCTGCACCGTTATATCAGAAGTCACTAAGACACAATTCCTGAGATGCCGGATGTAGTGTGTGTGTGCGTGCGTGCGTGCGTGCGTGCGTGCGTGCGTGTGTGTGTGAAAAAACTGTGCTCTCTAAAAGATAAAGAGATCGGCTTGTCTGGTTAAAAGGTGAGTGACGTCTGTCTCCAGATTGCTGCACCGATAATTTATCCGAACACCCCAATCATCATCGTTCACTTTTGGACTCGCAGTCAAGAAACAATGCAGTAAATTGCTGTATAAAAGCAAATTGTTTCTGGAAAACAACTGATTTGAAATATTTGTGTTGCCCATAATTATATGCATGTGTGTCTTTAGTCTTGAGGAAAAAAATCTTCAAGCTTGAAACACAAATGCAAAGTTTTTAAACCTACAAGGATGCATTAATTTGATCAAAAGTGACAGTAAAGATATTTATAATGCCACAAAACATATCTATTTCAATAAATGCGGCTATATATTGAGTATAAATCAGACACTTGGGAAAAGAGAGAGAGAAAGACGGGAAGAGGAATATGTAACAGAAGGACTGATGATCCCTTAATTCTGAAATGAAAAATGCTTTTCTCTTCCAACAGAACACTTTCTTCTAGTGCCAGCTGTTCAGACATCTCAAGCATGTTCTGTGATGATTGGTGGCAGCTTTTTCTCCTGAAAAACGGTTCACCATGCTGTTGGAAAAGACTGCACAACAGGAAATCAAACCACCATCTCTTCTCTGTCTCTCCCTCCCAGTATTAGGACAACCTAATGATTTTGGAAGAGAAAAGGGTGGAGAGTTTGAGCCATGATTGGGTTTGGATCGTGTGTTTGGTTGTCCATTTCAGTCTGAGGTAATGAAGTGAATAATGAGACATGAAGCAACTAGACGCTAACCTAAAAGCCGTGTGAAAGTGGCCGCAATGACACTCTGGAGATGAGACCACTCCCTTTCTCCTCAGACGCCCCCTGGCCTAAACACTACTTGTACTCCTATATCCTGTTTTTTTCCCTTTCAAACATCTTTCTTTAGAAGAGTTTGCTGGGGTAAGCATCACTATTACTATTATTGCCCATGCTTTGGGCCCTATCATACACCTGGCACAATGTGGCGCCAGGCGCGACAGAAGTGTTTTTTGCTAGTTTCAGCCCGACGCAGTTATCATTTTCCACATCCTGCGCCACATTGTTTAAATAGCAAATGCATTTGCACCTATTTGTGCGCTGGTCTGAAAACGAGCAGTGTTCAGGCGAATTGTTGGCACGTTGCTATTTTGAGGCAACTGAAATAGACTGCGCCATTATATATATTTTTTTTTGTTATTTAAAGGGCGCATTAGTAATGTGCCCCTTCTAGGCGGGTCCACAACACGCGTACACTCTGCTTATTACACACACAGGGACGTGCAGCGGCACACAAACTAGCCAAATATTAAAAATAAAAGGATTACAATGTAAAAGATTAATATTGTGTACATAAAGATATGATGGAATCCAGCTTGTCCCGTAGATGGTCTGTTTGCGCACTTTAACCTCGCACACGAGCAGTTCCGTTTCCTCTCTGGAGAAGCGTTCAGTCTTTCCACTTGCAAATTCCGTCATGTCAATAGCGAATCCACCATGGTGCAAGAGCAACTGGCTTTTAAAGGGAATGGGAGATGAGACTCTGATTGGTTTATTGCACGTTACGCCCAAAACACACTTATTACTCATTAAGAGAATAGGGACAACCCTTTTAGAACTGACCATTTTTCCCATCGTTGTACTAACAAAAGTGGATCGGACATGTCCTAAGTGCACTTAGACCACGCGATTAGATCGTTAAAATAGGGCCCTTAGAGTTAGTGCCATGATGGTCAACCAAATCAAAAGCAGGTCTACCACCTGGTAATTCAGTTGATTAACCATCTAGACAAGATTGGACCAGCTAATGTAATGCATCTATGTAAAACCAATGCCAACTACCACCTTAAACTTTTTTTTTGTCCTTTTTTACTTCTACAGAAAGTTTCACTCACTTGTTTTGTTTGTTTGCCCCACACAATCTTTCATCATCTGACGTTGGACATTTCCAGACAAATTGCATTTTATTTTTTCTCTCTGAAGTGCTCAGCGTGCAGTCTTTAGGGGAACGCAGACAGCTGGGTCACTCTAAATATTTCTTTAACCTTTGTTGAACAACAAAATCATTCGTTCTGTCCTGTACAGCGAACAACAGGCTAGCATCATTCCCAGAACACCGGCGTCCATCTCACGACAGCTGGACGGCAGGGGCCGGATGGGATGTTTAGAATCCATCCATTCCACTGTTACCATGGGAATGACATAGCAGGTGCATTGCGTGTGAGGCTGAAGCCACTAGATTTGCTCAGAGGTACGGTATGAGCATCACTTCCTGTCCCAAGCCCACTCACCGCTGACATCAGGCTTTGGGTTTGGGTCAACCCGTCAGTTCAGGCCAAACTGCCGCTCTCTCTCAATCCTTTTCTTTTTATTTTTCTCTTTAGTGGACACAAGTTGTGGTCCAGCGCCAGCTAAGGAAGTAACATGGCAAGCTCAATTAGTCAATGGATAAATCGACCCTCCAAAAAGGCCAAATGATCTTTGGGAGGAGGACGTATAAGAGGAGGGGGATTCCTCTGAGACTTTAAGAGTCATGCGATCACTGATGAAGACAAGGGAAAGACGAATAACAACAATGGGAAAAGAGAGAATAAAGGCCAGACAGAACGAAAGACTGAATGAGAATGAGTGAGAGAGAAGGGTTTCCCCAGAGCACAACTGGCATGATGCCACCAAGGCGGCGTCTACTATACTGTCACTGCTAAGCAGTTATGAGGTTTCTACCGGCACTTTCCATGAATACGATACGCTTTAGTGTCCTATGAAATTTTTTAAAGAACTGGAGGCCCAAATCCCATGCCTTACGCTGTGAGCGGCATCAGATTTGTTCAAGGTGCAAGGGTTTGCTGTCTAACATGCCCAACTTAAATCTTATGTAAAAGTGTTACCCAAATTTTGAACAGTCAACAGTCTGTGCAGCCAGATGGTGTAGTTAAGACATCTACAAGCAGGGGCAAAAAGGGCATACTAGACAGCAAAACTGTGCACCTTTTTTCAGAGATTATTTGTTGACAAAGAAGCAGATAATTACACACAAATCTATTTTCATTGAGCAGCATTCCAGAGCTATGTGTAAACGTAAACATCTGAATTTCTCATCTTCTCTTGCCTCTTCTCTACTCTCCTCTATCTAAAGACTTTAAGCAACATCCATCTGTTATTTTGCACCTCTTCAAACCTCTGAGGGAAAATTGAGGACATACTGATATAGAAACACTCACTCTTGCACTTACCCATGGCCACAGGGAGAAAGACGATTAGTCACTGTCATTATGAACCCCAGTGAGGAAAGGCCTGACTGCTGCTCCTGGGACTGCCTTCACTTCATTGTTTCCCTTTCTTTGGCTCTGTTCAGAATGGCATTCTCCCATACCATCAAACATCAGAATGAACAAATAAGTTTGGCAAAATGTGCAGTTTAAAAGCAGAGTGGAATTCTGTATCTCACAATGCAATGCACTAGACTTTTCTATGTGACAAATGAACAAAAAGCAATATGAACCATGTGAATTTATTTATCAAAAAACATTTTTTTTACACAATTTAATTAGGAAAGTAAAAAAAAAAACTATTTTTAAAAAATATACAGTAATGTATAACAAAAGTATACAGTATGAACCATATTCAGGGTACACACTAGACTAGGGGAATTTAAAAAAAAGACAAATTTAAATATTTAGATAAGTAGCCTATCAGTGTTCATTTAGTTGTTGTTTTTTCTTACAGTTTTATTTATTTTTTTGAATGTGCTTATATTTTTATATTTTGAGTTATGTTAATTTCCCTATGTACTTTTGTCATTTTATTAGCTGTTTTTTTTTTTATATATTGCTATTTATCTTCAATTTATTTTATTTCAGATTTAGTTTTGGTTAGTTTTATAATGAATTTTTACTTAATTACTTAATTTTAGTGCTTCAAATCAAACTTATTTCAGTTTATTGCCAAGGTAACATTTCTAAATTTCAATTAGTTTAAGTTTATCAACTAATATTTAGATTTTATTTTATTTCAACTGTTTCAATTAACAAAAATGTTTTTAATAGTTTTATTTTTATTTACGATGATAAGTATCTTTCGATTGTTAAGTATTTAATTCACTGGATCATTCAAAATAAATTACCACATAATAGTAAGAATAAAGTTTTAGTTATAAATATCTGCATAACCATATCATGAGTGATAAAAGAAAATTACTGGTATTAAAAAACGATTCTGGTCATACCCGACCCAAGAAGATGGCATGTTTAATTTGACAAATTAAATTAAAAAGGAAAAGATTCAGTGGACAAAATATGGGAAATTTAGATGCAAATGTTAAAACTCTACAACTTACATAACCATACAGTATTTCATTCCAAATATGGCCCCTGAATCCAAGTTTAGCAGAGAGGAATAAAACAAAGACAGGGTCATTTAATAAACATTCCAAACAAACCCTTTGTCTATTAAACTTTTTCTCACGGACAGTGACTCAACATCCCAGTTTCTCTTTAATTCTGTGATTTCTTCTTAGTCTGAGATGATCAGAGCACACATTATCCTTAATAACTCCTTAAATCCTTTATTACTACAAACATACCCACTAGGGATGGCCCGATACCGATACTGGCATCGGGTATCGGGTCGATACTGCCCTCATATACTCGTACTCGTAGGCTACTCATAAAAATTCGCCGATACCACGCACCGATACCACGTACATTTTGCGAAACGAAACTGGCCGCCGCGAGTGCTTTGTCGAGGTGAACTGAGTCAAAGACGCACGAGCTGGTCGAGCACATCCCTTAGTTTAAACAGACATTAGTGGAAAGTTTGTTCAGTCGGATGTCAATGGCAACAAAATTAAACGAGGCATGTAGCTTTAGCTTATTATTGACGTTAACTGACGAGAGAGAGAGACAGAGAGAGAGAGCGAGAAGCGCACTTCTGTTGAATGCTCTTTGCTGATCGACTCAGCACATGTTATTTGGATGAAAACTAAATCGTATATGTAAGTAAAGTAAAACATGAACTGTTACCTGACTGAAGTATAACGAGTGGTTCCCTACATAATTACAGGACGTGTGCAGGTTAAGAAGTTTCATGAACGCAAACATCCGAAGCGCGCGCCTCACAAACCAGCGTCTCAGCGCGCGAATGCTGAATTAAATTGTCTTTCACGTCTTGCGCTTGTACGGACGAATTCACACACAACTATGTAATAACGCCCGTCTTGGTGAGTATCCTATAGTAAACAAAGTCGGTTATATCTCAAATGAACGTAGCATGTTCAAATGAGCTCTGGTGCGCTCGGTCTTAAAGGGGCAGCAGTTTGATAAACCTGCTTCTGTGTTTTAATGTTAATCAAACAAAGGACAAAGAAATACTGACTGCTCTTGACTAAATAGGCTACCCTTTTCAACTTTACAAAAATATCCATCTATATATAATTTATACAGTAATGAATATGCTTTTTTCACATTTGATTACTTTATTCAAATGTCTGTACCTGTTAGATCTACCTGAAAAAACTCTAAAAACACTGTTTATTTCATTTGTAGCCTTTCTTTGTTGTATTGTATATATTTATCCTATTTGTAATTCGATTGATTGTTTTTATTTTGTTACTGACTGCTTACTTGTTTTAAATTCACATTAATTAGGCTGCTAGTTTTTGTTGTAGTCTCAAAATTGGATTAAATAATTGATATTTCACTGGTTTTGACAAACATTTGAACCGCTGACCCAGTCCTCAGCACTGAGCCCTGCTGAAGCAGCTCTAAATATGTGCTGTGCTATTAAATGAAAGATAAAATATAATAGAGCAATAGAATGAACAATGACAGTACAGAAGTACAGTACAGAAGCTCATACAATGCATTTTAGCAGGCTTAATTAAGCATGAAAATAACTGAAAGAAATATATATATTTGATGAACAAATTAAGCCAACTAATATGATTTATAATCTTTTGGTTTATCTACTAATACATTTAAAAATTACAAATGCAGTGAAAATTCAGGTATCGGTTACGGTATCGGTATCGGCGAGTACCAAAAATTACAGTATCGGTATCGGACTCGTTCTGCAAAAAGTGGTATCGGGACATCCCTAATACCCACTGTCACGATGAAGCTAGATAATTAGAATCAACTGTCTACTGAACTTCCTTAAACGAGATCCCACACAAATGAGAAGAGACAGATTCACACACACCGACAGAAACCTAAACAAACACATGCCTTCTAACTATATTCTTATCGTAATGATGGAAAACCTAAAATCATCATTCTAATTATGTCTGCACGCCACAGGCTAATAATTAATCCAGGATGGAGACATTGTCTCTCGCAGTCTCTTGTATTGTTTACAGAAAAAATTCTCACAATCATTGCAAATATGTGGCAATATATACATTTTATACATTATTCTTAAAGGGATAGATCACCCAAAATCTGTCATTATTTACTCACCCTCGTGTAATTTCAAAAATATGTATGACTTTTTCTTCTGCAGAAAACAAAAGAAGGTATGACCAAGCAACATTGGACCCTCATTTACTCACCCTCAAATTGTTCCAAACCTGTATGAATTTCTCTCTTCTGCTGAACACAAAAGAAGATATTTTGAAGAATATGGCTAACCAAGCAGTAGATGGGCCCCATTGACTTCCATAGTATTTTTTCCCATACTATGGAAGTTAATGGGGCCCATCAACTGTTTGGTTACCCATATTCTTCAAAATAACTCCAGAAGAAAGACATTCATGCAGGTTTGGAACTAGAGGCTGAGTAAATGATGACAGAATTTTCATTTTTGGGTGAACTATCCCTTATACAAGCAAACATTGAGACATTTAAAAATATATATTCTAAAGAAGTTATAGATCTTATAAGTTATAGACGTTATGAGTCATTTACTCACCCTTGTGTAGTTTCAAAGTCATAGAGCTTTGAAACAACATGCAGAGCTAGAGTAAATGATGACTCAGAAATGTTGAAATGTTAATTCTTGGGTGAACTATCCCTTTAAGACGAGCATCTTAAGATCCAGTGTTTTCAGCCTTTCAGAGGTTCTCAGTAAATGCTCCATCTCTGCATGTGCTGTGAATTCAACATGCAAAAAGTTTCACATTTGCATAATTCCCAACATTTTTGTGGACAGAACTTTATAGCATTTCACAAGATTTCTAATGAGCATTTGTAAACCTGATGTCACCAAAACATTAAGGTCTTCCTGCAGTTTTATGTCAAAATAAAAGCTTGAGGGTTTAACTATTGAAAGTGAATGAATGAATGAATGAATGAATGTCTATACAATAATTTTTGTTACACAACCAATTTTCCTCACTAACCCTGATCCATGCAGAAACTAAATAACAATGGTTGAGAATCTATAAATCACTATAGAGACTATAGATTTCTCAGTCTTTCAAACACAGACACCACACACACACACACCAGCAGCCGTAAAAGGCGATCAGCTCCAGAAACCTTCTTCGCATATCTCCGCATTCGAGACACAACCATTAGAAACACTTCAGTGGAATGCAGTGAACAATCTGCGCTGTCTTGTGGATACGTTGCCAAAAGAAAACGGGCTGGGAAAGACAAAGGGATGATTGAAGAGCATAACTGAAAACTATGTATGTGGTTTGCACCCTTCTTGTGAGATGCAGAATGTGTATGAGTATGTCCATTTCTGTGGAGTTACTGTGGCCGCAGGTCGTGTTAAAATGAGCATATCGTGAGTGCAGGACTGAAATAGTGTATGTGAGAACTCATTCATTCACACCAAAGCTTGATACTCATGAATGAACTGACAGAAGACCTTAATAACAACCGGTGCTCTCTGCCAAAGCACACACAAGGCTGCATACGACTGAGATTCTTTAAAGCCTCACTGCCGATTATGGTTTGGCCACTGGGTTCGACACTCGTGAGAGTGTGGGCAAGTACTCTAAATTCCCCTTCTAAAGAATGAATGCAGTAAAACCCAACCAAACCTCATAGAACTAGACTTCATAGAACATAATCTAACATAATTAATTTAAGACTTTAAATGCTTCTGAATGTTTGCAGCTAGTTCATATTTTCCTAAAAGACACATCTGGGGCTTTAATCAAGACGATGAGAAGAGGCTTCCTGTTCACATACAACCAGCGCCAGTCTCTTCCAATCACAATATGCCAAACCACATGGGGGAAAAAAACACTATGCCATTTCTACCAATTAAACAAGTCAAACTATACGGTCAACAAAGAGGTACACAGAAACAGTTAACCCGTAAATTTGCCATACATCCATCCAAATCCAGGTTCATTAGAAAAAAAGTGTGCCTGTGGCAGCATTTCTGTAAAATATTACAGAGTTTCTTGCACATTTTGTGACAATGTCAAAGCGAAATATCAATGTAATGTAATAAAAACAAGGTTTTATTACATTGGTTGTTTTAGATATCTAGAAAGTTCAGTAATGAGATGTTCGGTGAGGGGCGCTAAAATGTTAATGCTCTATTGCATTTTAAAATAACATACCATCTACACTAAATCCTACCCTAAACCTATACTATAACGTAAACAAAAACAAACATGAGATATAAATACATATACTGCAGTTCTTAAACTCTTTAATTGTGACTCGTGTTGTAACTCGTACCCATGTGCTCCACATCGCAAGTACAATGCTGCACCAGGTGAGTTAAAAGTCATATATGGAGATGGTTATGTGTTGTTCGTGTCAAAATGTATTAGTTTACAAATTATACATTATATGTTAAAAGTATTTTGAGGTCATTACATGGTGTAGTGCAGGTAACCGCATGAAAATAAGGGCCAGATTTTTGGACACAGTTATTTTTGCGGCTGAATTTATTACATTTGCATCTGTAGGAGTTTCCCTTTCAGACACAACATTTATGGGAGGATAGTATTTAAATGAATGAGATTTACTAAGGTGTAAGCTAGTCAATTTACTGGTATTTGTACCATTTACTGGTATTTGTGCCTTTTCCTAACGTCCAAAAAAAGAACGTCTTAACCCATTTTGCGTCTGTGATGTTAGTAGATCATCTGCACCTGATTATCAGCGGCTTTGCTTGTTTGCGACTCTACGATAATGCTCCAGTGCTGCTCTTAGTAGACTGAGTTGGTCATTATGGAAATGATCCCGCTGCATCTGTGTTCATTAATTTGCGTGTCATCAGTAGATCACGCACAGAACTTTCCACTCCCATCTGTGCTTTTATGGAATTGCACTCTCACGCTAATTTGCTCTATTTAGCAAATCTGGCCCTGTGTCTTTATTAATCAATAATCTACCCCCATAATCATTATTTTTCATGAAAAGGGATAAAAAGTGTTGGAGTTTTACTGCCGCTAGTGTTCATTTCAGCTGGAAACTGCAGTGAATTGTATGTATAAGTACATTTTGTACCTACACATACAATATACAGAGGCAATTTTTCCAATGAGCTTATGTTGCTCTATCCATATAAATTCATCCATTTATCCATCAATCCATTCCTGTATCCATTCTACAGTTTTTATTTATCCATTCATTTCACTTATCTATCATCCATTCATCCCTCCATCCATCTATCCATCAATCCATCCATTCAAGCATGCATCCATATACCCTGGAAGGCAGCGGCATGTGCAGAAATTAGATATTTCAGCTCAAAGCTGTATGATCTGATGTTCTGGGTGGTGTCTCTCAGGACTGCCGCTCTGTAGCTCTCTTCCATTCTTCGCGTACAACATGATGGCCCAGCGTGCTTGCACACCGACAGGTCCACATCTACAATAAAAGAGAAAAAAAGTAACAGCACTTGTTAGACAGAAGTTGTACAAATCACATTAGTGACACAATAAAAACATAAAATAAACCTGCCTTGCACCAATATGACCATTCACATGCATTCATCCAACTTAATACACAGCAGTTGTGGCATTGAGTGTTACTGAGGCTTTGCCTTGTGCATTGGAGATATCTGGCAGGCGAAAAGATAGTATAATGAAACCTGAACCTCAGAAAGCTCTTGCACTCTCTTCATGGCTGAAACATAATTACTCAGGATGCACCACGTGCTTTGGGTCCCAGAAGGGTTAAGTCAGTTAAAGCAGCATTGAACCCCATGCCCGATGCCCCCACCAGTCTAGGCCTTGCGTGGGTATTTGTATTCCCAATAGTCTATATGAACTATGCAAATGAAAACAAAAACAAGAATCTTTTAAATAACATGACATGCTGTAAAGCTGTATTTTAACACACAAGTGGAATAAGGGTTTCTGCATTTTCCATTGCATACATTTCGAAATGGCTTCCAAGCAAACTTTCCTAAATGGGAAACTCACTCACAGACACATTCTGAAATATTCCAATTCATTGTCACTCGTTATACACAACATTATGAAACGACATGAAATGTTCGCTTACTGTTTCCATAGTTAATTAAATGACAGATTCCAGGTTTAAAAAAGAACCAGCCGCTTTCATTTATGAATAAGGAGTATAAATATATCTTTAGAATAATGTGCCTCAAACTACATTTTTACAAAACGCCAAAAACCTATACATACAATTCATTGCACTTTCCAGCTGAAAAAAAAAAAAACTATTTCTTTTTTTACACAAAATTATGATTACAGGCCAGGGCAGATTACTGATTAATAAAGACTTATTTTCACAGTTTCTTGCACAATATCTCAAAACACTTTTGCTGCATGATTTGTAATGTAAACTAATACATTTTGTTGAGTCTATTAACTACTAACTTTGTTAAAGAAAAAGAAAAACACGCAATGGAAAAAGTGAGATATGCAGACTGTCTGATCATGATGACTGATGTTAGGCCTGTGAGGAAGCTTCATTCCATTTCCATGCTGTACAGACGTCCGCTATGCACTTTAGAGACTCGGGTCACTACTGTGACTCACAGGACATTATTGAAGAACTATCTGAGATTGAGTTTCAGCTGTGTGGGCAGACAGACCTCGTCTACATCAGGTCATCAAATACAAGTAAAAACCACAAGCACCTGCTCCGTAGGATGGTGTAAATAACAGTGGTCAGATTTTAAAGACACACACACATACAGGTACATGTGACATGATCACAAATCCACTGCTGACATGACATGCCTTAGGGATGATGGAAACATATTGACCTTTAATAAAAAGAAAAAAAAAAGAAACTGTAACAGCAGCATTACTAATTGAAATTTTGATTGGTAGATTCAATTATTTGCTAAATATGAATGCACATATTCAAAATAGTTTCAGAATGTGGACATATATTTACTATAAAATAAGTAGAGGTTATAATTCAAGATTTACCTTTTAAAAAAAGCAAATGTAAAATAAACATTCTTTATGAAGCAAGAGAGAAAGAAAGAGAGAGAGATTAAAGAGTTTTAAGGCTCCATTAACTCAGCAGGAATCAGCTAATGATACAGAAGTTGGCAGAGAAAGAATTAACTAAGAGGCCCTTGAATAACAAACATACATGACTTAAAAAGAACGATTCTAATAAAATACTATTTTATTATAAATAATATAAAATAAAGTTAATTTGATAGAAGGGTCATAATATGCTTAAATTATCTAAAGATGTGGAAAACACACATGGATAAATAAATAGTATAGAACAAGCATTTTCAAACTGGGGTTTGGTGGCTAGTACAAAGGGATTTCAGGAAGTCTAAGAGACAAGTTTTGCGAAGAAATATTTAGAAAAAAAATATTTTATTTAGTACAATGCAATTCAATGAGGTCAATTAAAAGTCAATAAATAAATTGTGTTACCTAACCCAAACCCTAAATTTTGTTGATCACTTTTAATATTTAAATAAATTGTTTTTAATTGACTGAACACTCTCAGAAAATGTGGTACAAAAGTTGTCACTAGGCCCCTTTCAAAAGGTAATCATATGTACCATTTAGGTACTTATATAAGGTACAATTATGCAGTCTATAGGGGTAATAAGGTACAAAGGTGTACCTTTTGAAAGGGTACCTCACCACCAGTGACCACTTTTGTACCTTTTTTCTGAGAGTGAAGAAAATATATAGCTGGAATTTTCCTTAACAAAATGTTTGAAAAACCTTGGTCTAGAAGACTATCTGAAACCATCCCTGTCATCTGTCTTTCTCCAAGTCTTAATTAAGAGATGAGGGAATGAATTCAGCCCCTGGTGAGTAAATTAGGACCTCTGTGGTTCTGCCTGAGTGGACACTTCCTTATTCTGGGGTTCAAACTTAGCCAACCTGATCCTATAATCACCCTCAGGTGACAAAAACCATTCATTTGATTGGTCAGATTAAGTCTTTATTCGGTCCTTTTTTGCAACATCACAATGACTACCAATGACCAAAATTCCGACTGCTGGTCAACCAGAACGAGTTGTGCAGAACCCAAACATGACATCTTCAGTATATGGAATGAAAATGTTACGGTTTATTAAGGTTAAGAAGACTTAAGCAATTTCCTGATGCTTGAAGTGCAGAAGCAATTTTATAGGAAAGGAAAGTCATTAAAGTAGACGGCAACCCAACTGATTTAACCCCTGGCTCCCCCCAAGTTCTTCTCAGGAAGCTCTCGCTGCTTTGAAGTGCTGGCGTATGCTGGAACCAGCAGGATATTTACCCACAACTGATGTGCTGTTTTTGGGATGAACCCTGTGGAAAGAAAACATCTCTCTAAAGACCTGGGCAGCACACCTGCATTTCTCAAAGCCACAGGCGTGCGGCTCCGGTGTTTGGCTTTGTGGAGCGCTGGCTGGCATTTGCGCCCACAGTAAGAGAGTGAAAAGCTGATGCAGAGGAAAAGCTGGCGGATTGGGCTGAAATCAGAAGAAGAGGCAAAAGTGTGGAACCTCAAAGTGATTCGCAGACACTCACACAAAAGTCCAAGTTAAGTTAAAGTCAAATCTGTGGTCAAACTAGACAGGAGCTACGATCACCACAAAATGCAGTTGTCAAACTGACCACTAGGGCCATGGGCACAAGTGCTCACGGCCTTCAAATGTGCACACACACAAAGCACTCCACATGAATACGAAGTTAATAACTTATGCTGGGTACACACTAAAAGATTTTTTACATCTTATAAGATTTTCAAAATGTGATAGACCACAAACATGAGGACAAAAAATCCTAGATTTAACCGTTTTGCTCCTATAGTGTGTGGTGTGCCATGATGTGACAAAGACAGCACACCACACACAAACAGATTTTCAACCAGAGTCTCGACTGTGAACACAGGAAATCTCGCAAAATCTCGCGAGACCTCAGAATAAGCATGCCGGACGATATGCAGGAAGAAATTGCGATGATAGTGTTTGGAAAGGTTTTACACAACACGTTGTATAAACATTTGTGCTGTTGCCACAAATCAACAAGCTGATCCTCCATCTCTGCTGTCCACATCAATTTCACTTTGTGCTGCGCCATGACTGCGTTTGTTATGCTTCTGTCTTCCATCATCTCGCTTTCTGATTGGATATTGTTTCCTTTCACGTGATAATCTCCAGAGCGTGCGCGCGTTTGTCCTCGGGGTTCCCCCCACACATCAGGGTTTCTGATCGTAAATATTAAACATGTTGAATATTTACGATTCGCGATCGGGGCGGCTCCGATGTTCTTCCGATCAGGTTCGGACACTCTTAACACACCTCACACCAAGGGAAAATCTGATAAGATAATCTGTAGAACCATAATTTGGGCTCTCCACTTGAGTACTCTGCGATGCTGAATGTAAGAGAGGAATGAAAAACATGATCGAACTAATATATAGTCCATTCATTTCACTGAAATAAAAAAATAACACCAGAGGGTAAGCTTTGGTGCTTAAGTGTATACAGCAGTATATGCTCAGCTAAAAAATCCTCAGCTAAAAAAACATAAAATTATCAGATATTAGAAATATCATTACCCAATAAATTGAACTTGGTTAAGGAGTTGGGTCAAAACAGCAGGAATATCCTTATCTGGCCTCAACAGTTCAAACATGGCAGATATATTTCCACCTTGACCTGGCCCTTAAAACATACCAGGAATTCTTGTATCAGACTCAAAAGACTGAGAAACCACAGATTCACAGTATATGAACCTTTGGTCCACTTTTAATATACTTTGAAACAATAATTTTGACTTTTAACTTCATAACTTTAAAAGCTCAATTAAAAGCTTTTTAGGTAAATATTTCATATTTGCTATGATATGAATAAAATATTGCCTATTTTAATAATAAAATAGAAATACAATTCAATAAATTCAATAAATTTCAATAAAACGTTATCTATGTTTGCCAAAAAATGGGCTTTTTTGACATTTGCAACAACAAGAACATCACAGAAAACGTTTTAATACACTTTAGTGTGCAAAACAAGATCAATGCATGAACAAGATCAATTCATGTAAAATTTCCAGTAGCAGTGCAGCACTCGGCTGAAGTTTTCACAATCGGTTGATCCTTATTGTTGAGCATTTCTTTCTTTTCAAACTATGAATTTTATGAACCATTACACCCCAACTTATTACAGATGTTGATCAAACTCAAAGTTTCCTTGATTGCTCTACGTTTACACTTTTACATTGGACACATTTTGTAACATTTTATTTAAGGTCAAGAGTTTCTTTAACATTTACTTTTTTATCTTAATACAAGACATAAAGAAGATATTTTTGTTAACATTTTATTTAGTTTTTGACTGCTAAAACTAATATAATTTGTTGCTTGGCTTAATAATGTGGATAAATAAAAAACAGTGGTTTAAATTCAAACTTTTCTACTTGTCTTTAAAAAAAAGGTTATTAAAAAATGTCAATAATTATCGATACCGAAAAATATGAAACATTATATCGTGATAATGTTTTTAGCTATATGTTGAGAGGTAAGGGGATACATCAAATCTCCATAAAATAAGTGGACCCTAATTTGGACTCTCCACTTGAGTACTTTGCAAAGCTGAAGGTGAGAGAGGAATAGGGGAAAAAAACAAGCCAGGACCTCCAATCCAATTAAAGTCTGTGATAGCAAGTCAGACACATAAGAAGATCAGGGGGAGACTGAGATCAGTTCTTACCGGGACTCAAAGACCGAACTAGACATGTTAAACTGGTAAATGGGGGATTTTCTGGAACAAACAACCCTACCAAGTACTGACTGTATTTGTGTAGCTCAAACAGTACAGCATGGTGCTAGCAACGCAAAAGTCATGGGCTCGATTCCAAAAGAATTCATGAGTTAATAAAATGTATACCTTGACTGCAATGTAAGACGCTTTAAATAAAAGCATCTGCCAAGTGCATAAATGTAAATTAATGGAGACTGTAATAATACACAGTCCAAGCAAAAAACATGAACAAAAAGGTAAAGGCATGTAAGACTCAGGTATATGGTGTATCTAAAGCAACTTAAGGACACAATGGTCATGGCTCAGCCCTCACAGTGCTTGAACCAAAAACTTTCTGGTTACCAGCCCAAATTTGTATGTATTACACCACATTATATCTGCTACGCAAATACATTTTTATGTATTACACCACATTATATCTGCTACGCAAATACCAACATGCTCTGGCATTAGCATACAGGGTTCTGGATGCACTAAAAGGGTGTTTTGCTGAGGGCAGAGAGACTAAGGGGAGGGCCTGCAGGTGTTAAAGTCTGAAGAAGAGTAAATATTCAAAGACGTTTGGTCTTTCTTCTCATGCCAGAGATTCAAAGCATGAATGCATGGCTGTTCTGCACCTTTCATCATAGAACAGCGTTTACCTCAAAAGTCCCCATCAAAAAAGCATTTGATGTTCCAAACAAGTATAAAAAAATTAGTGGTGGGGATATTCAAGCCAGGTTAGTTTAAGCCAATGTGGCTTTGCTGTTTACATTCCAGTCACATTTAGTTTCTGGATACTAAAAAAGAAGAAAAAATGGAAAAACATAAAAACAAAAAAGTATATATTTTATATTATACAAATATATGAAAAAAATATGTAAATCCTCAGCTAAAAAACTATTAAATTATCAGATATTAGAAATATTGTTACCTAATACATTTAACTTGGATACACAGGGTGAGCAACTTCTGGAACCATAAATAGACAAGGCAGTAATATTGTGTAGCTGTTGAGACCAGGCTGAAGCTCTTACTCAGCAAATAATCCATCTAGATAATTATAAAACAATGCAGCAGACAAGAGGCAAGTCAGACTGCCGTAACTGACTGGCTAACAAACCTCCATATGAATGGCTTAACCCACTAGACAGATAAAAGTCTCTGCAACTTAATTAACTAAAGAACTTTTGACCCAACAGAACGGCTGGAAATCCAATACTGATTAATTAGGCCTGGATTAGCAAGATTTAATGGTGTGGAGTGTAGGACTGACTGTCCTTTAAATATTTGATTGCTGCTTGCTTCATTTCATTAAACGAGTCATAATTAACACTTCCTTAACCCTTCCTCTTTTTAAAGGCTCATCTGGTAGCATCATTCCTGAGGAGAAAAGAGTCATTTTTTGTTTCATTTTAATGAACACACACACGCGCACAAACAGAAGATATAGACCTGAAGAACTGAAGCTGGTTATAAGAAAATAATCACACAAACATACACAAGGTCCTGAAAACTCTTGAATATCCATGCTCAAAGACTCACGGGATTAGTTATGAACACAGACATTTTTGAAAGAGTCTGGGTTTCAGAGGTGGAGATTCAGGAGCTGCTTTGCTTGGCATCTGATCTGAGAACATACAGTGATTCTCATGCCCTCAGATCCTGTCAGCGCTTCTGAAGAGAGGGAGCGAACCCAGATTTCAACCCTCTGCAGCATTAAAGGGGCGGTCACTACACTTTTTGTTCCACTGACTTCCATTTATACGAATGTGTCACACCGGAAACTGAAGCTCATGCGAAAGGTTCAAGTTTGGTGAACTCTGACCTGTGAATTTGCATCACGTGTGTGGATGGATGGATGGATGGATGGATGGATGGATGGATGGATGGATGGATGGATGGATGGATGAAAAACATCACTGAACTTACTTAAGCTATTTTCTTCTGGATACACACTTTGTTGCATTATTTTCCTGTTATCTCTGTAAAGCTGCTTTGAAACAATCTGTATTGTAAAAAGCGCTATATAAATAAATGTGACTTGACTTGACATGAGGGTAAGTAAATGATGACAGCATTTTGTATGAACTATTCAACAATATCAATGTTCATTTATTGGCAGCACAAAGCTTCATCTGAGAGTTCTACGTTCTAAGACTCTGCTCATAGGAGAAACTCACTCAGAAAATGAGAATTCCAGTCTATCTGCAACAAAAGCAATTTAGAACTTATTTAATCATTTGGCTCACTTGAAACTTTTATTTTGTGGACCGCAAAAAGGAAATAAAGACTTTAATGATCTTAGGAGGAAGGCAAAAGCGCTAAACTGAGATAAATTGTAATTATGGTTTTGCTGTGGTATGGTCTTGGCTCCCAGAGGAACGATTTCTATGCTAAGTCTACAAATCACCATTCAGTCAAATAAACAGGAGAAATTGTACCAGAGCACAAGGTGTCTACTGAGAGACCAGACTCATTAAGACTCTCATAAATGCTCGAATTCTTCTGCACATCTAGACCTTACCTAAAAGGGGGCTATTAGCTCATCACCAGTGCTGGGTAGATTACTTACAAATTCTAATCAGTTACAGATTCCAAATTACATGACAAAAAATTATAGTTAACATAATGCATCACATTGCACATTTAAGGTAAGATTACTTTTAGATTACTTTTGACCTAACTTGTTCATCATATTGATTTGAATAGGATAATCTTGTTCATCATATTGATTTTGAATAGGATAGTCTTGTACCATATTGATATAAAAATACAAAGAGAAAGAATATATATTCCATTCTTTGCTAGCAACAACATGAAGTGCATTAAATAATATTTTACGTTAGGGTTTCCCAGACCAAGGCGTGTGATGGAACTGCAGGAGGTTCGTGAGTTTAATGAGCACTTACTAAAAAAGATTATTAACATTTTTTTTTTTTATTTACCTGCATGTCATGTGACCATAAACTGACATCAGACAACAGTGAACTATTGATTCAATTTTATCATTGACCTAACTAAATCTCAGGGGGTACTTCAAGTAAATATATTAGGTTAAAGAGGTTCAGCTGACAAAAAAGTTGGGGAATCCCTGCATTGCATGTAAATATGAAATGACATAACAGTGTACATTTTAATGTGTCTGAAAGACAAAAGCCTTCCAAAGACAGTAACACATTGTTAAATGACTCACTGAGTGATAATTTAAATGATTAATGTGTGAAATGATTTCTGTAAATCCAGTGATCAAATGCTCATGACTAGTGGCTGGTCTGCGTGTGCAGTTCAACAAACCTGGAAGACCTTCTGAACGTATAAGCAGTAGGCTTTTTATAAAGGAAAATGTTAAAGATAAATTTATATTTATAAATAATTTACATGCCATTGTGAGAACAACATGTAATCATGTAATAAATAAAAAAGTTAGTCTGATTGCAAGTGTTTTAAAATGTCTAATCTAAATCTAAATAAGTGCTTAATTTTTGGAATCTTGGCATTCAACTTTTAGCTAACCCTAATCAACACCATCTTGGAAAACTTGCCATCTGTTGCTCTTCAGGACTTCTTGAAATACATCTCTGTCTCAGTCAAAGAATAGGTGTTACACACACCTTGACTGAAAGGTGTTATAGTTTCACAACTCACTTTGCCAGTACAGTAGGTGCTCCAACACACTGGCTGAATTCAAATTGACTGAAATGGGGGAAAAAAAATCTAAAGGAAAAGATACGTTTTTCATGAAAAATCTTAAATGTTATTTGAAAGTCGAAGGAAAAAAAGTTTAAAAAGACATAGACAAAGCGATAAAAGATAGATCAACAGAATTATAAAATTACAACAATAGACAGACAGATAGATAAATGTGAAGACATCACTGTTTAAAGCATATTGTACACCACTTTATACTGCCCATTTGTGGACAAATTATAGAACATCTAGCTTACGGAGGCTTCAAGTAGCGTACAATGATGCAATGAGAATTTCATTAAGGAGACCTAGATGGCATAGTGCAAGTGAGATGTTTGTAAGTGTGGGAGTTAACACAAAACATGTGTTATGAAATCTTATGTACAAATGTATTTACCGACTTAATGCTTCTAAAAAATAGATTATCATGGGTCTATCAAATACAAGGTTTAGCACTACACAATGTCAGTCTAAATTGTGGAAACAATTTTTTTATTGTTGTTGTTATTTGGGTGTGTTTTAAAAATTGGACCCTGAGTCTGTGATAAAGTTTTGATTGATAAATGGATGGATGGATGGATGGATGGATGGATGGATGGATGGATGGATGGATGGATGGATGGATGGATGGATGGATGGATGGATGGATGGATGGATGGATGGATGGATGGATAACAGATATATGGATAGACGGACAGATATAACGACAGATAAAGTGACATGGATGGATGGATGATAAAACGATAGACAGAATGAACAGAGACAGATATATGGATAGACGAATAGAACAACATACAGATCAACAGATAAAGTGAAAATGATGGATGGATGGATGGATGGATGGATGGATGATAAAACGATAGACAGAATGAACAGAGACAGATATATGGATAGACGAATAGAACAACATACAGATCAACAGATAAAGTGACAATGATGGATGGATGGATGGATGGATGGATGGATGGATGGATGGATGGATGGATGATAAAACGATAGACAGAATGAACAGAGACAGATATATGGATAGACGAATAGAACAACATACAGATCAACAGATAAAGTGACAATGATGGATGGATGGATGGATGGATGGATGATAAAACGATAGACAGAATGAACAGAGACAGATATATGGATAGACGAATAGAACAACATACAGATCAACAGATAAAGTGACAATGATGGATGGATGGATGGATGGACAGAATGAATAACAGATAGACAAACAGATATATGGATAGACGGACAGATATAACGACAGATAAAGTGACATGGATGGATGGATGATAAAACGATAGACAGAATGAACAGAGACAGATATATGGATAGACGAATAGAACAACATACAGATCAACAGATAAAGTGACAATGATGGATGGATGGATGGATGGATGGATGGATGGATGGATGGATGGAAAAACGATAGACAGAATGACTGACATACACCTACTGTCAAGCAAATTAATGACAAGTTATCAAGGCAGTTGGCTTCTATTTCAGCAGCCACTTTAATACCTCGATCACCCGGTTCAAGTGTGTATGATTAGTATTTGATTACTAAACTACGCAGGTAGGTTGATCTCTAGGAGCAGGATGGGCATCCCTGTCATTGGAGAACCGGACTTGGCTGTGAGTTCGTGCACCGTGAGAACTTTGGCCCTGAGTATTTGTAACCGGTGAGCTCGACCGATGTCATTCCAGCAAGGCTCACTCCTGTCCGCTGAGTCATGTGTCAAAGCAGCTGGCTGAACGCATCTGTCAACACTGATTCCCTTAACCTGACTCGATCCTTGTCTGAAGTTTACCAAGACTTCTATACTATTTACAGTGCAGAGTCGAGAGCCTTACAGCACACTTGGGCATTAACATTGACTTTGTGGTTGGGAAAATCAGTCAATAAACTTGTAAAACCTATTAAATGGAAATTACATTTTCCTGTCAGGAACAACAAAATGAAGAAAGAAAACATTCCACTTAAATTCCAGTAATAAGGCTGATGAATATATTGATAATAATATATTTGGTAAAACTTGACTCTACATGAATATTCTATTCAGAAATCACATCTAATCATGCCATGCATTTTAATACTCAATATGCATTAAGTGGGTTTTTTTATCATGCAACTTCATGTGAGCTGTTAAAAGTTCAGAGACACCATGAAACATGCAGAGACATGATAACATTTCTAGTAAGTAAATACAGTGAGCAGCTGATGGTTTTTAACAGGGCACTGTGGGAATTTTTAGCATGGACATATTTCAGTAACTCAGGAACCGATTTGACAGCACTAGAAACGGACGAGTAGTGCAACAAATGCTGTTTGAGACACAACCTTTAGGCACTACCTTTAAAGTTCCTTGTGGGCAAATTGCACTTGTTTAAGAATTTCCCATGCACAAATAATTTGTGGTTGTCAGGGTCAAAGGATACCTAAAGAATGCCCTTCATAGCACACTATGGGAATTCAAAGAATCAATATAGCAACCACAGCACCTGGTTGCTCACCACAATACAAATATTTACCATAGTAATTAGCCTACCCATACAGTAATCTATTTCTGCCAAAATACCTAATTAATCACAGATATTGTTGCTTCAAAAACACTGGTCAAAGCAAGTAGGCTAAATAAATGAACACAATGACACAAAGATTCAAAGAGTTTCTAACTCTGAGGAAAATCATGTCGGTTAAGAGGCTACCTATGATTTTACAAGACAAGCAGATGAAGAAGTCTAACTGATATTTTCGGCGGCAACTCTTTACCATGCAAAATTCAAAGCAGGAACATCCATAAAACATAGAGACAGTTTCGTCACAGTCATTGCGTTCACACTCACCTGTAGCAGGTGTTTCCGGCACCCATTTGAGCTGGCCGATCTGACGCACCTGAAACGCCGTTTTCACCTCGTGACAGCTGTGAGCGCGCGCGGCGGACAGTGTCGCGAGCTCCACCGCGAGCACCGCAATAATCCAGCTGACATTCACGCGTGACATGACGGCATTTCAGTGGAGAAATCAGTGCGGTAGAATTGCTTATCTCTGATCAGAAACTGGCTGCAAAATGTGTAAAAAGAAAAGAGGAGAAAGTCGCCCGTGTTGGACTTTCACATGCTGCACCGGCTGGATGAGTCCTTCCTTCCCAGACCGAGACGGGAAAACAAGCGCCCCTGCGTCCCGTTCACTGAGAGTGTCACTGAATTCATTCAGCATGTGGAATCATTCAGAAATCTCTCTCTCTCTCTCTCTCTCTCTCTCTCTCTCTCTCTCTCTCTCTCTCTCACACTTCCGGTGTACGCTGGGAGAGTTTGGGTGTGTGTGGGGGATTCGTAAGGGGAGAGGGTGACTGTTATTTACTTTTTTTCCTTATTTTTCATCTTTAAAATTTGGGGTATAACAGTTGATTTTGGAAAGTGGATTAAGTTGAGGTTAGTCTTGCTTTTTTGGGACGGTGTTGGGATGGCGTCGCTCCCGGACGGGGGAGAGCCACCGCCACCTGTGTCTCTGCGTAACGGAATCAGGTGTGTTACCGCGGCAGGTGTGGATGTGGAAGACGTGCTAGTCGCGGTCGGAGAGCAGATCGGCTTTGAGAACATTTCTTCGGCTTCGAGGATGAATAAGGCCGTTGTGGTTTTTGTAAAGGAGGAAGAGATAGCTAATCGCCTCATTACCAACGGAATTGTGGTAAGTGGTGATTTTATTAATGTTTCACCGCTGATTTCGCCGACGACACGTATAACTATCTCGAACGTGCCCCCATTCATTCATAATGATGAGATTGAGCGGGGATTAGTTCGTTATGGAAAGTTTGCTAGCGCAATTAAAATGGTTCCACTTCGTTGTAAAAATGCAGCATTAAAGCATGTTATGTCGTTTAGGCGGCAGGTGTTCATGTTTTTGAATGAGCAGGAATTAGACATTTCTTTCAGAGTATGGCATGAAGGAAAGGCATACATGGTGTATGCAAACACTGGAAGTATGAAGTGTTTTGAGTGTGGAGATGTGGGCCATAAAAGGATGGCGTGTCCACATAAAGCTCAAAATAGTGAGGAGGCTGCAGGCCCTAGTGATGCTGCCGATGTAGCAAACGGATCTCAGACCGCAAAACAGTCTCATGCTGGAGAGACTAGTGACGGTAGAGCTCCAAGTGCTAAGCAAACTGATGATGTTGTTGACAATGTTGACAACGATGATAATGAGTTTAGTAAGAAAGGTGAAAAATCTGTTTTTTCCAAACAAAATGAAAAGGCTGAAGCTAATGGAACTGTGGATAATGAAGTGGCAGGGATATCTGGATGTGTTGAAATGTCTGAGGATAAAGAGATAAGAGATGATGATTCGGTCTCTGATATTTCTGAGATAGGTTCACAGGTTTTGGATGATACGTACACATTGCAGGAAATTAATAACTTTTTGGATGCAACATTTGGAAAAGTAGTGGAAGTTAAGGATTTTTTTCCAGACACAGATAAATTCATTGGGTCTGTATTGTCGCTGCAGAAAACAGTCAGTTACGAAGCTTTAGATAAAAAAAAGAGATTTCGTCTGAAGAAAATGATAACAAGGTTAAGGAAGGATAAAATGCATGCTTTTAAAAAAGTAAAATGAAGAAGTTGCACCTGGTGATTTCTAAACTTTGTGTGTCATATTTGTACCTGTCCTGTCTCTTTTTCTTTTTTCTTATGGGGCTTTTAAGGGTGGGCTCCTTGAATATAAATGGAGGTAGAGATAGGACAAAATTGGCAATGATTTCAGAGTTTTTTAAAATTAACCGGGTTGATGTAGCTTTTTTACAAGAAACACATACTGATAATGACAATGAAAATGAATGGAGCATGTGGTGGGAAGGGAAGCTCACTTTAAGTCATGGGACAAATAACAGCGCAGGGGTAGCTATTTTATTTTCAAAAAATATCAATGTTAATGTTCTAACTGTAGATGAGGTTATAAAAGGTAGACTTTTGTTAACTAAAATTGAGGTTGGAGGAATGGAACTTGTGTTCATGAATGTTTATGCCCCAAATAATGGGTCTGAGAGGATGGATTTTTTTATGAAAATGACAAGGTTAATTAAGACAATTGATAGTAATGTGTGTATTGTTGTGGGAGGAGATTGGAATTGTACCACAGACTTTACAATTGATAGAAATGGAGAAGAGCCACACAGTCAATCAAGCATGATGTTGACAAAGGTATTGAATGAATTTGAATTAATTGATGTGTGGAGAATGATAAATAAAAGAGCTAGACAATATACCTGGCTTAAAGTAAATGATAATAGAGTTAGTGGTGCAAGATTAGATAGATTTTATTTGGGTAAAGTATGGAATAATAGGGTGATGAATACTTCTATTTTACCTAATGGTTTTTCAGACCATCACATGGTTATTTTTGACTTTAATTTAAAAAATATGTCAAAACCTATTTATTACTGGCATTTTAATGCTAAATTGTTGCAAGACATTCATTTTTGTGATTCGTTTGTTTTATTCTGGAAGAACTGGAAAACGAGGAAAAGTTCATTTGAGAATCTCAATCAGTGGTGGGATGTGGGTAAAGTTAACATAAGGATGTTGTGTCAGAATTATTCATCTCATATTGGATCAGTGGTGAGGGATACTGTGAAAAGACTACAAAGAGACATTGAACTTTTAGAACAGGACATTTTTAATAACAATAATGAACTTGTGCATGATGATGCTCTACAAAAGAAAAATAAAGAGCTTGGGACTTTTCTACAAGAGCAAGTAAAGACAGCTCTAATAAGGGCAAGATTTTGCTCTATTAAAGACATGGACACCCCTAGCACATATTTTTTCAATCTTGAAAAGAAAAGTACAACACAGAAGCAAATGTATCATCTTCGTCGTCATGATGGTTCTATAACAACAGATCCTGCTGAAATAAGGAAGATGTCTGTGGATTTCTACTCACAATTATATGCTTCTGAAAACTGTAACCATGAAAGCGCTGAAGATCTACTTGGTGATCTACCAAAGATTGAGAGTGAACAGAGAAAGACTTTGGATGAGAACATTACTTTTCAAGAGCTTACAGAGGCAATGCAGCAGTTGTCCACGGGTAGATCCCCAGGAATTGATGGACTGACTGCAGAATTCTATCAATGTTTTTGGGGTATTTTAGGAGAAGATTTTTATGAGGTACTTTCTGAATGTTGCCAAAGTAAGATACTTCCCACAAGTTGTAGTCGGGCAGTACTTTCATTACTTCCAAAAAAAGGAGATCTGGGACTTTTAAAAAATTGGAGACCAGTGTCATTGTTGTGTGTTGACTACAAAATATTCTCAAAATGTTTGGCTAACAGGTTGAAGTGTTATCTGGGTTTATTGGTGCAGAAGGATCAGACGTACTGCATTCCTGAAAGATCTATAATGGACAATATCTCATTATTACGTGATGTTATTGAATTAAGTCAATTAAATAATTCTGAAATTGGTGTTCTTTCTCTAGATCAGGAGAAAGCATTTGATAGAGTTGACCATGGGTATCTCTATAATGTTTTACAGATTTTTGGCTTTGGTGAAAATTTTATTTCATATATTCAATTGTTGTATTCAAATGCAGTTGTTCTTGTAAAAGCTGGTGGTGGTTTAAGTGCACCAATACCTGTTTCTAGAGGAATTAGACAAGGCTGCCCACTTTCAGGACAGTTATATAGTCTTGTCATTGAACCTCTTTTGTGCAGGTTAAGGAGAAATCTCAATGGAGTCTTAATCCCAAATGGAGACATAAGTTCTATAGTGTCTGTATCGGCTTATGCTGATGACGTTACTGTTTTTATTAAAGACCAGGATGATGTTACAGTTTTAACGAAGATCATTGAGCAATATGAGAAGGCATCCTCAGCTAGATTAAATTGGGGGAAAAGTGAGGGTTTTATTATTGGACAGTGGATGGGGAAAAGACCTCCGCAGCTTCCTGGTGGTTTAAAATGGGGCAGGGAAGGGCTAAAAGTTTTAGGTGTATATTTAGGGAATAGTCAATTTCAGATGAAGAATTGGGAGGGAATGCTGGAGAAAGTGATTGCCCGATTGTCTAAATGGAAATGGCTATTACCACAGTTGTCGTATAGAGGGCGAGTTTTGGTTATTAATAACCTAGCTGCCTCTACACTGTGGCACAAGTTTATGGTTATGGAGCCACCTGATGAACTGATCTGCCGTATACAAAGAGCATTGGTGGATTTCTTCTGGAGTGGGCAGCACTGGATCCGGGCAGCAACACTGTATTTACCTGTCCAGGAAGGTGGCCAGGGGTTGGTGGATGTGAGGAGTCGTATCAGTGCCTTCAGGATACAGGCAGCACAGAGACTCCTCTATCATAAGGACTTGACCTGGGCCCAAACTGCTTGTGCTTTGCTACAGAGAGCAGGAGGACTGGGATTGGACAAACATTTATTCCTAATAAAACTGGAGGAGGTGAGCTTGTCTGAGCTTACCCCCTTTTACAAGGCTATGTTAAAGGTCTGGAGAACTGTTTTTAAAGTGGAGCGGGACATTGATCCTAATGGACAATGGGTCACTGAAGAACCCTTGTTTTTTAATCCAATGATCCAGACAAGGATGTTATCTTCTGTGAGTATACGAACATGCTTACTAAGGAATAACATTGTAAAACTGGGGCACCTCTTGGATAATAATGGATGGAGATCGGCAGAGACCCTCAGAGAGGTGACAGGATTACGGTCACTAAGACTTACAGCAAAACTAATGGAGGAAATTTTGAATGTAATACCAAGCAGCTACAGAGAGATCATCGCAAGAAAGGAGACCAATGAGAAAGGATTCCCAAAGATAAAAATAACTCCCGCAAGTAAGGAAGATCTGGAAGGTGTGGAGTTTGGTTCAATTTTGTCTTTTGAGGTTCCTCAAATAGAACTCTTCGAGTCTACATCAAAGAAGGCCATTTATCACATTACGGTGAAGATCATACATCAGGAATCACTCAGGAGAGTAAAAGCCTCTGGGTGGCCAGGTCTGTTGACACCAGAGTTCCTCGTGAGGGACAGATGGAGAGCACTGTATAAACCTCCGGTGGAGAAGCGAACAGCTGATCTACAATGGAGGATTATTCACAGGGCAATAGCTACAGACAGACATGTGGCACACTTGAATCCAGCAGTGGGTGGGGAATGTAGGTTTTGTGGAGAGGAGGAGGATTTAGAACATTTGTTTTTAAGATGTGAAAGGCTACAAAGTCTTTTTAACCTTCTTAAGGAATGGTTCAGGGAATTTAACGAGGCTTTTTCGGATAAAGTGTTTATTGGAGGGTTAAAGTATGCATTTTTGATAAGGAAGAAAGTGTGTTTATTGAGTTATTTGATTGGGACTGCAAAATTGGCAGTGTGGAAAACCAGGAAGAATAAAGGCTTGCAATTGGCATCTACGGACCCTGAAGTTATGTTTAGGAAATTAGTAGCAGGAAGGCTTAAAGTAGAGTATGCATATTATAATATGGTTAATAATGTAAGGAGTTTTATTGAAATATGGTGTGTTGATAACGTTTTATGCACTATTTATGATGATGTGATGGTTTTGAACTTTTAATTTTATTTTTACTTTTGTTATATACATCTGTGGGTTTATATATAATCTAATTTAATAATGTAGAATTATTTTAGAATGAGTATATGAATGTATGAGTTTTGAAATGTAAAATAAAAGAATTTTTGAACCTCTCTCTCTCTCTCTCTCTCTCTCTCTCTCTCTCTCTCTCACTCAGAGTCAACAAAAATTTAGTCTACTGCATGACTGTCAGAATTTACAATATTTGAAAAGCATCTAAAGTAGGCTACTTAAAACACTGGGGGGAAAAACGTAAACCGGTGTGTGTACATTTTACTTATAGAATAATAATAAAAGTCCAGAAATATAAACATTGATATGATCCCTTTCGCTGTATTTTGTATTTTAAATTGTATAATATTGCCAAAGCTTCCTTACATGATCTATTCTTGACTACTCTAGTTATTGAACTGGCCAAATATAATCAGTGCAATATTTACAATCTTATTTCAACCCGGTAATTCCAAAATCATGACAAAACACTACCTGCCCCGTGTGAGGCTCGAACTCACGACCTTCAGATTATGAGACTGACGCGCTGCCTACTGCGCCAACGAGGCTGATACAGGGAGGAAGTAAGCGCTAGTAACAACGCTTCTGATTGGCTGATAATTGTTTCTAATTATTTGTTGGCGTCGACTGTGATTGGTCATGGAAGTTTTTAAAAGCGGCTTGAACGAAGACGTTTTCGTTTTTACCTGCTAATGTTATTCAGTGTTTTAATGTTGTTCATGCCCACAACAACACACTGTACTGCATAATCATCGTTGTGTCAAACCCATCCTTTATTTAAAAATAAAATCACCCGCTTAAACATTATTATTTCTAATATATAAAAAGGGGAATTGTGTCTGATTACGACGGTGTAATCTGAATGTTCACAGGTTAGAAGTACCAGAGAAGAAGTACCCTTTTACAGTATAAGGTTACCTAGAAGTATAATGCTTTCGTGATGAGTTGTCTCCCTCTGCCGGGCAACCAGTTTACTCACTTCTACTCTCAACCAAAAAGTTTTTGTTTTTTTTCTCAACCAGAAAGTTGATTTTGTAACCAATACAGTTCTATGTTATGTATCAAATGCACAATAATAAAACCTGTATAATACAGCATTCATGTGTTTGTTTGTTTGTCTGTTTATTTGTTAACAATGAAATATGATTTGTGCAAACTCCATTTATATATTCATTTATTATATATTATTAACTCCAGCAGTCTCTTTTCCCCATATACTCCATGCATTGTGCATTGGCACACGTAACTTAACTTTATTTTATTATAACATTATGTTACATATAAATAATCCAAATATTACAAATAAATTTTGTTATATATTTATTCTGTCTATGAAACCTTTTGGAAGGACTTTTATTTTAAAGTGTCGTCAGTTGTCATTTCGACGCAGTTCACACAGCGTCATTTAAAAAACTGTCGTCTCGCACGCACACTGACTCATGTATTCAACGCGCCCTTCAAAGAGTTTGTGTTCCTCTCTTTAAAAACCTTTTCCAGGAGTGTAGCAGAAAAGCTGTCGTCCTTCGCGTATTTGATTAATGGCGTTCATCATGATGAAAAAGAAAAGGTTTAAGTTTAAAGTGGACGTGGAGCTGGATGAGCTGTCATCTGTCCCGTTTGTGAATGGAGTTCTGTTCTGCAAGGTTCGACTGACGGACGGTGGCTTTTCAGAGGAGTCTTCGAGGTGAGACTTATTATTTTAAGTGACAACAGTTATTTATCTATAAAATATAATAATAATGTAAAATAATACATTTGGTTATGAGTCTGTATAATATATTGTATGTTATGGGTGATTAAGAAGAGTGTTGCTTTTAATATTAAAACTAATCTTTTTATTAGCTTGATATTAAAAGATATTAGCGAGATATTAAAAAAGCAATGTAGAATAGATCATTTTGAACAGAGAAACATGTGGCAGGGGGTATTAGAGGGGGGGTGTTCTACATGGAACTCAACAGGTCGACAAAAGTGGGCAGTGTCTGATTAGCAATTCCTTTCCTTCCTCTAACCGTCAAGGCTGGACTTGCTATAGCAACAGTGTGCATTTTACAGAATGCTAACATTCCATATCTGTCGGAATGCCAGACGTTCCTTCTTTTTGAACACTGCAGATGAAGGTTTACTTCATTACCTTGGCATTAGTGTTACTGTGTTTTCAGGACAAACAAGGGAAGAGCTGACACATAAGCCCCTTTCACACAGCGGGGTGATCCAATATTAATTTCACAATGTACAGTCTTTCACAACCAGAACAATATGACTTAACAGACACTGCAACAAGCTAATCCTTCCCCAGCTTGAAGACATTATTATAAAATACCTTTTCTAAATCACTTTCTCTAATAACACAGCGGTAATGATGTGGCGTATAGAGATTTTCTTGTTTAGATCTATCTATCTATCTATCTATCTATCTATCTATCTATCTATCTATCCTTTTGCTTGTCTGTCTATCTATCTATCCTTCCTTCCTGTCTGTCTATCCTTCTGCCTGTTTGTCTATCCATCCATGCATCCACCTATCTATCCTTCTATTTATCTGTAGTTCTATTGTTTTATCGTGTTATATGTCTCACTATTTTTCTTGTGGTTTCTTCTGCAGAGAGCCAGTTCTGGTGAATTGCGTTAAATGGAAGAAAAGATTCTCCTTCTTATGCAAGTTGTGTGCTAATGCTGGGACAGGGGTGCTGGAACCTTGTGTTTTCCGGATATCTGTAAGAAAGGTACGATTTAACGATTGTTCTGATTCTTAAATTGGGCTCTAAGAATAAACACTTTGGTTCTTTTCTGTGTTTCTGTTGGATTGGATAAATTTTGGTGTGTTCTTTTATGAAGGAGCTGAAAGGTGGGAAGACATTTGCAAAGGTAAGCTCTGTTTTTCCGTGGAATATGGCAACGTTTTCTGTCAGATCACTGGCACTGATCCGATGTGTGTGTCACACAGCTTGGTTTTGCTGATTTGAACTTGGCTGAGTTTGCCGGTTCAGGAAGCACCACACGGCGCTGTCTATTGGAGGGATACAACACCAAAAATACACGTCAGGACAACTCTATACTGAAGGTATAAAGACACACACACATACAGCTATACTGTATATATATATATATATATATATATATATATATATATATATTAGGACAACTTTATAATGAAGTTGCACACACAGAGATTTTGAGACAGTTGCCCTCTTGGGCTTGAGATCACATGCTCTCTATATTGTATCCTTTCGTTTATTTATATCATAAATATGCAGTTGCTAGGGGGCGGGTCCTCTCAGATCTGTGTGCGGTGTTGTGTTACTTTATGTTCCGTTTCATGTGGGTTATGTCTGGCATGCTCCGGCCTGTGTTGAGCTGTGTTTTCCAATCCACAACCCCCACCTATGCCTAGAGCTGTTCACAGCGCCCCCAGAATTCCACAGCCCTGTATCCTTCCACCTCCGCCTGAAGCTGTTCGGGGACCAAACTAAATTCCACAGGCCTTCACTTTTATATCTGTAGAGATCCATGCACACCTTTGAACTTGCATCACTGCAGTCCAACAGTTGGAAACATACATGTTGCCATATTTATTATAGAAGCCAAGTTTATTATAGAAAAACTCATGTGACACAGAGCATTACACTTATTTTACCATGTATGCAGGAAGTTCCTTGTTGAAATTTTAAACTTTTTTCTTTTTCTTTTTTCGTATTGGGTTTGCTGGTAAATGGTACCATTTGTTGGGCCCTTAAAAATGTATTACCACCCAACAATGGTTCACATGTTTGGTACATGAATGTTCTGTTTTAGATTCATTTTCTCTCTGTTTGCTCTGTTCCCTTAGGTTTAGTTCCCATATTTGTTTCAAAAATTAGGTTACTCATTCATGCTCTAGTTTGTTGCTGTTTAATCACTATTATCCTAGTTCCCTTTGTTTGTTCCTTGTATTCAAGCCCTGAGTTTCCCTATTTAATTTGTCCGTTATCGTCGATGTTAAGTGGCTGTGATCTTCTAAATTTTAGTTGGTGGATATTAATAAAGACTGTTTTGTTTATCTACTTCCATGTTGTGCACTTTCAACATAATTGCAATCTGTATCAGTCGTGAAAAAGTAATACAAAAACAAAATGCAAAACATAGAATCTTAAACCCCCTTGATTAAGCTCTGTGTTTATTGCTTTTAGAAAACAGTGTCAACTTTGTACAATATATTTATGTTCATTCTGGGCTATTTTACAGTAGCTTCAAACATGGCTCATCCAATCAGATATTAGATATTATGACTATATCCTTCATGAAAATACAATTTATCACACAATACTCCAGTATTTGATGTTTTCAGTGGGTAATGGGTAGTAATGAAATATTCAATCTGCTACATCTAATATGTGTATAACTACTCACCACCTGTCTCTCTTTTTCTAGGTGATAATCAATATGCAGCTAATGTCGGGTGATCCCTGCTTCAAAACGTAAGTTGTCCCTTAATTTAAATGTGAGAATTTGGAATTTCATATTCAAATCAGAATCTGTCTTCATCCTTTTGAAAAGACCAGCATATGTTTTGGAAGCTTTTTCTCAGCTTCGGATCACCTGGCGTAATGAATGAGACAAAAAGACCATGCTGGGGTGCGTTTCCCAAAATCATCGTCAGCCTACTATGGTCGCATAGTAGCAAAGCCAACGATGGAACTTGCGACCATAGTTGGCTTTGGGAAACGCACACCTGGTGGAGATTTGCTGTTAACCCAGTTAGATCAGTGCCAAACCAGCATGAAATTCATACTGGTCTAAACTGGTCTTTTCAACAAGATATTACTGATATTACATTGAGGAAACCAGCGGCTTAGAATGATCTTGTTGATGTGACAATTCAGGCACAGCTGTCGTGATGCTTTGATGCTGTCGTGTGCAGATGCCAGTATGTGAGTTTGCGCCCGTGTTCTTCTGCAGTGAAATATGTTTTGTCTGACACCAATGTCTGGGACCGCATGAACACAGGAAGTCTATTTCAACCACACTTCCGGTAGCTTTTAGCCAAACGCACAGGTGGTTTTTTTCAGCGTCTGCAGCCTAAAACCTCTGAAAATTAGTTAAGGTGGCAGGTTTACTGCACCGTTCAACAGTTTGGGGTCTTTAAGTTTTCTTTTTGAAAGATATTAATTATAATATTGAAATAATATGAACTTTTATTATTAAATTGATCAAAAGTGACAGTAAATGCTGTTCTTTTTAACTTCTTATTCATGAAACAGGGATGTGATTTTTCCGGATTAATCCGGAATTCCGGATTTTCCGACCTGAAAATGTGACCTACGTGAATCATGCAGATCTGTAAAAAAAAAAAAAAAAAAAATGGGGGGGTAATCTCACAGCCGTCACCATGGTAACCCGGGACGGAACCACAATCGCCGCGAATCGCGGCCACACCGGGCGGCACGTCAACATGGTTACAGATGGCAGAGAGATGCAATCTTTCCCCGCCCAGCGAGTGCTTGAAGTGCGTCAGAAACAGAGCGCGCGCGCGATCAGTTGTTGGTAATTTGTTGTGTAGGGTGCGCGACGCCGCATCCATATAGACAGCATAGCTTTTTTTGAGAGCGCTTAACACACAGGCTCGTAGAAACGGGCCTGGCAGCTCGCGCCAGTTCTAGACGCGGTGAAAGTTTCCTGATTGTGACGGATGGCCGAATTTACGTGACACATTATAAATGAGCATTATAGTCTGCGATAGATACAGTGCCAAAAAGAAGAGAAGAGGATAAAAGGAGATAAAGACAGAGGTAAAGTGATGTAGTGAATGAACAGTTTATCTAATTGCATAGGAGTAAGATACTATAATTTCATGGCAGTTATTTTTACCTTAAACTTATTTGTTAGCAGTTGTTCTGAGTTCTCCAGACTGTGTGATTTTGTTACAATCATGTCAGTTTTAAGACGCATTTTTTATTATCACTTTTTTATTAATGTTTTACCCTACAGTTGTGCAGTTTTGGGGGGAATACAGTACAGGCCAAACGTTTGGAAACATTACTATTTTTAATGTTTTTGAAAGAAGTTTCTTCTGCTCATCAAGCCTGCATTTATTTGATCAAAAATAGATTTTTTTTTTTTTTTAATATTGTGATATATTATTACAATTTAAAACAATTGGTTTTCAATTTATTATACTTTAAATTATAATTTATTTCTGTGAAGCAAAGCTGAATTTTCAGGATCATTACTCCAGTCTTCAGCATGTGACATCCGGTCTATCACATGATCCTTTAGAAATCATTCTAATATTCTGATTTATTATGAGTGTTGGAAACAGTTCTGCTGCCTAATATATTTGATGAATAAAAGGTTAAAAAGAACTGCATTTATTCAAAATAAAAAAAATATTTTCTAATAATATAAATCTTCTTTACTATCACTTTTTATCAATTTAACACATCCTTGCTGAATAAAAGTATTGATTTATTTCAAAAAAAGAAAGAAAAAAATTACTGAACCCAAATTACTGACCAGTAGTCTATATTGTTACAAAATATTTCTATATTTTTTTTAATTCTTATTCTTTTTTATTTTTATTTTATTACTTTTTATTCATCAAAGTATCCTAAAAGTATCACAGGTTATTAAAAAATATTAAGCAGCAGAACTGTTTCCAACTTTGATAATGAATCATCATATTAGAATGATTTCTAAAGGACTGCAGTAATGATCCTGAAAATTCAGCTTTGGGGGGGTCTCAGTATATTTTCCTGCTTTTTTGTCCTTAGCCAATCACATGCCTGATGAAAGAATTCTGAAAGAAGTATCACGGTTTCCACAAAAATTAAGCAGCACAATTGTTTTTAACATTGATAACAATAAGAAATGTTTCTTGTGTTAAATGTTATTGTTATTAAAAGTTATTCAACACTGGTAATGGCATGGTTGTTTGTAATAGAAAATTACATTTATTATTTGTAATGTCAATAATTAACTTTTGTTTTGAAGTTTTCTTTATTTCAATGCTTTATCTCTTTATGCTTATTTGATTCTGCTTAAATAGACTTGAAGCACTACATTTGGTATGGTTTCAGATCAGTGTAATTGTGCTGAATGCGTTTGTGTGTATGTTGAAATAGTTGACATTTATGCTGACATTTAGTGGGAGATAAATGCATCACCTCACACAGCACCCAGGCACACTGAAAGATGCGCTTCCTGTTATGTAAGCGAGCTGGCACACAGTCAAATAAACGTGTGTGTGTGTGTCAGTCAACTTATGAGGACATTTTACTGGTCCTACTAGTTTAAAAGAAATTGGGCCAAACATGTTTCTGTGATGGGTAGGTTTAGGGGTAAGGGTTGGGTTAGGCCATAGAAAATGTCATTAACCTGATATAAAATATATTTACCCACTTGAAATGTGCTTCAGTGAGAGTTGTATCATTCCTTCACTGTGGATAGTTGGTTGTCAAAAATAGTCATACGCACTCATAAATCAAAGTGTTTGGTGGTGTTTCCCTGTGAGTATGTGTTTATGAGAGGCATCAGAGGTGTGATCGTGTGTGTGTGTGGGAGTGCTCATACTGCGCCTGAAGTGCTTTTAGTTCTGGCTGGTACGTCATAGTTTTATGTCACTCAGTTTTAGAGGCACTAAAACCATTGACATTCCAGATTAGTACTTAATAGATTAATATCCTTCTAAAATCAGTGGTTTATAGATTATTTGTTCCCCATACTTAACACTGGAGAAATTTGAATATTTCCATACTTTTAAATGCAGTTACATGCTGAGCTGAACATTTTGAGCTTCAGAAGATGCAAAAATATCTTAAAGTATCAAAAGTTGTTTGTTTTATTCATTGTCTTGAAACATCTGACTTTTCTTTACACCCCTTTAATCAATGCGAATAACCTCTTTTTTGAAAAACTTATTAGTGGTGCTTGCATCACTATTGTTATTCCTCTTACTTATTATTATTCTTCTGGACAAAACTTCAGTATGTAACTCGTCCCGCACCGTTTATTGTAGACCCATGTATGAGGTGTCAAATCATGTGGCTTATTGAGGAGAGGTGTGCTATCTATGAGTTAATTGGTCGTACGATGTTCGTCCGGCGGGCAAAAAAAGTGGGCGAAATAAAATCCCATAGGTTTACATTGGCCATAAATCTGTGAGATTGTATCTCCGCATCAGAATGCCAATTTGTGGTGGGCTCATTTGACTCGACTTAGCAAGCAGCCAATATATAGTTACATTTAAACTTTTGTAGCCAGTTATACTAGCAACCAGTTATAGCACCCTAGCAACCACCCATAGATTTTATATTGAAAAAAGATGTGAGATCTTTGGATCAGAACATTGTACAGACAAGTGGGTGGTCTCTTTTGACTCAGACTGGCAAGTAGTCTTTAAAAATCACCCTGGCAACTGTCTATCCTAGCAACCATTTAGAGCACCCTAGCAACCATAGAATAAAATTAATTGTCTGTGTCTCTGCATCAGAACAACATAGAGACTCAGGGATGGGCTCTTTTGATTCAGACTGACAGGTAGTCTTTAAATATCTCACTGAAAACTGTCTTGCCACGCCCTAGCAACAATTTACAACACCCTAGCAACTGTATGACAGCATGAATAAGCTGTATCTCAGCATCAGAACATCATAGAGACAAAGGGGTTGGCTCTTTTGATTCGGGAAGGCATCCGTCCTGTCTATTACTATCACCCTGGTAACTGTCTAGCCACTCCATAGCAACCATTTAGAGCACCCTAGCAATGTAATAGCAAAATTAACACACCATATCGCTATATTGAGGCTTGTGTGTAAACAATTGGGAGCTGGGATGTAGGAGTCTAAAGGCCAGATTTACTAACAGCTTGCATCAACGCAAACCCTCTTTTGGCGTTAAAAAACTACTGTCATGATTTACTTAGGAGTTTCCCTTTCAGACGCAAAATTTATGGGAGGAGAGTATTTAAATGAATCATGCAATGAGATTTACTAAGGTTTACGCTAGTCAATTTACTGGTGTTTGTGCCTTTATTTATCGCCCAAAAAAGCAATTCTTAAACTGGATGCTAATTGGTAGATTGCGTTGTCATTATGGAAATGATCCCGCTCCGTCTGTTTTCATTAATTTGTGTGTCGTCAGTGGATCACACGCAGAATTTCCACTCCCATCGGGTCTTTTATGGGATTTTGCTCTCATAATGTTTTGTAAAAATATTAAGTTTAAGTTAAGAATATTATTTTGTATATTATATTATGTGATTTTTGTATATGCAACAACGTCTTTTTTTTTGTTGTTGTTGATGTTTTGTTATGTTTACATGTTTTTAATGGTGACATTTTCTTTATTCTTCCAGGCCTCCATCCACATCAATGACCATTAGTTTTCCAGGAGACACAGAGACATGTCTACATGAGGACAGAAGAGGAGAGACACAGAAGGCAACTCTTATCTGTACAGGTACCTTGACAATCCACACACCTCTACCACCTATATATACTACCATATATTTTTACATTACATTTATTATTATTATTATTATTATAAATTTTAAAAACAGTTTTTGCTGCTTTAAATTTTTGTGGAAACTGTGGCAAACTACCATTCAAAGGTTAAGTAAGATTTAAATAAATAAAAAATAATACTTTTATTCAGCAAAGGCACATTAAATTGATCAAAAGTGACTGTAAAGACATTTATGAATAATATAAAGATTTTTACTTCAAATAAATGCTGTTCTTTTGAACTTTTCTTCTCATCAAATAATCCGTTTCCACTAAAATATGAAGCAGCATAACTGTTCAACATTGATAATAATAAGAAATGTTTCTTGAGCAGCAAATCATCATGTTAGAATGATTTCTGAAGGATCGTATGACTGAAGACTGGAGTAATGTCTGGAAAAAAAAAAATTCAGCTTTGCATCACAGGAATAAATTACAATTTAAAATGTATTAAAGGGCACCTATTATGCAAACTTCACTTTTACATGTTGTTTGAACATAAATGTGTGTTGGCAGTGTGTGTACACAACCACCCTATAATGATAAAAATGATTCCGCTGTTCTGAACGGAAATTCTTTAGCCTTTGCAGTCCAAGTACACTTGAATTAGTGGCAAATATTAGCCGGAACTCTAAAATCGCAGTTGGTGTGCCCTAGGCTCCACTCAAAACTGGACTCCAATCCGTTACTACCTGACGCAGATTTGCGGTAACATACGCATTCGCTTAATCTACTTGGGAAAATAATTTCAAAGTCAGAATTAAATCAAATGTAACAATTTATTATGTCAGGTAAATGTATCATGCTAATTACATAATCAATTCAAAAATAATCAATACAAACCATCAAATGCTCAGAGATGAAGAGTAAAAGATGCATACCTGACATTAGAAAAAATACATACAGTAATGCTGAGCGGCCGAGGACATTCAGCATTACGGGCTGATCTGGCAGCAAAATCACGCGGAGACATTTTTTTTTCTATACTTAGACCAAGACAGAAACCTAAACGTGCTAACAATGAGAATTTGCATTAATCGCAGTTGAGGACAGTATTCCATTTGCATGAAAGATCTACCCTCCTCTGTAAGGAATATATCTCTAAACTCTTAAAAACGTTATTACCTTTTGTTTTACTTCTTTGGGGATGAGACCTTTGTACCAGTCGCACTGAGACATTTCAAATGATACCAAACTTGTGTAGTATGTAGGGCTGCACGATACTGAAGAAAAATGCGATATGCGATAACTCATCAAATAATGCGATATTCGATATGCGATACGATAATGCTTAAAAATTGTGTAAAGTAAACTTAAATAATCTTCAAAAAATATTTAAAATTATATAACCTACATACGTGTTCCACATTCTTTTTGTGACAAGAAAACATCCCTACAACTTCTGAAAGTGAACAGCAGTGTTTTACTGAAACATAAGTATTATTTTAACATCAGTGTAAAGCATGGGGTTTAGGGTCTACGGTAGGCCTTTATTTAACAACAGAAACTAAATAATCAAATGTAAAAATAAACACTGCTTAGTTATCACTGTATGAATTAAATATAGGCTATACTGATTCTGAGTGATTTTCTCTTTGTCTTTTGTTCATGACCCCAGTTATTGCAAGCTGTTGCGATATGCATATCGCGATATATACATTTGTATACATGATAATTGTTCACATTAAACCATATAGAGTTTTGGGTGAATTTCTGGTAATCTCAGCATGAGAGAGAGAAGAGATGGGGGGGGAAAGGAGTGAAGGGAAAGAAATGTAAATTAATACAATACTGAGGTGATTGACTCAGTGTGATTGCGTCTTAGATGGGGATGCTAGTTTCTCAAGAGAGAGTTAAAATGTTAATTTCCTTTGTTTTCTCAGGGAGTAGCCTCTCTTCTAGTTCTTCCAGTTTTCCCAGTCTTACAGTGAGAGAACACAAAACTTTTGCAAGAGTATGCAAAAGCATTGAAATATAATTTCTACTCCCATCTCATATTTTTTCCATCACCAGGGCACATCCCTACTCTTGAGTAAAGACCACCAGTTTGCATTTCAACAATCCCAAAATTCACAATGATGCTAACAATCCACTGGATTTTATCTTCTAGAAAACCCAGGAAAAAGTGGCTTAAGTCATGGTTCTGTTCCAGATGAAGTTGGAAAGTGTGGACACTCACGAAACGCCAGTTACGCCAGCCAGCAGTCCAAGTTATCTGGTCTGTTCATTCACACCAAATGTATTGCTTTTCTGTTATTCTATTATACTTTGGCTTTTTGCATAATATTATATCATAATATTGATCAGTCTGGACATCCTTGTAGGCTACAGCACAGGTCACTCGCGCTCCTCCAGCCTGACGGAGCTCTCGCATAGGAGGAACTTGTCTGCGGGAAGTGCCTCCACTGGGATTGGCAGCCTACCAGAGCCCAGTGAGGACAGAGAGTCCCGCACACCTTTGCCCCAGGGCTTAGCCACACCGTCACACAGTGGGATCACAGCCAACAGGTAAACAAGTGTGCTTCAGCTCTTCCTGAAAAATGTTTTTCAGAGTAATATTTAAATGAATCCATTAATAAAGTGTGTATGTTTTTATTTCAGGCACCCTGTAAAGCAGGACTCGGTTGAGTCTCAGCTAACGCGAATGGACGCTACCAGAGTGGATGCTGACGATATCATTGAGACGATCCTACAGGGTCAGGACTTCAGCCACAGCATACTGGATTCTAGTAATGAAGGTACTATTAGAACAACTTTGATGGGTACTATGGGTACACATACACATGCACATATAAAGACAGAAATAGGCCTACTTCTATAAATATATTTTTAATGGCCCTGACATTTTTTTTTTACATTTGAACATCATTCCGATCTCCATAACAGCAGGTTGTGGGAAACAACCAATGATAGACACACACGAAAACATGTTGTGTATGACTACACCACAGAGTGGGCCATTGTCCCATAGTAGGTGCAAATTGCATTCAGTAGACACAAACTCAGTATAAGGAAATTCTGAGTTGTGTTTTACCACATATGCACAGTTGCACTAATATGCACCACATAGTGGTTTTGTCAAATTAATGTTTACTATGGTTACTGCAGTCTCAAACAAACAGATGATTGAATTTCCCTTCTTCTCTCTCTGACTCACGGATAGACCTCAGAGACAGCAACATTAAACCTGCAGCTGCCACAACAACTTTTCCCTGAAACCAACAGAGCTCTCTCTCTCTCTCTCTCTCTCTCTCTCTCTCTCTCTCTCTCTCTCTCTCTCTCTCTCTCTCTCTCTCTCTCTCTCTCTCTCTCTCTCTCTCTCTCTCTCTCTCTCTCTCTGTCCTCTCTGTCTCTCTCTCTCTCTCTCTCTCTCTCAAAATAAAGTAAACTGTGACATAGCATACCCAAAAAGTCTTCATACAGTGGACTACCAGTAAAATGTATACAAATTTGACAGTGTTTTGCTTCAGTGTTTTTTCTTTAATTGCCTTTTTACACCCCAGACTGAACAAAATTAAGCATTGCTTGGTAATTGGTTGACCTAAATTGGTATTATCTAATTGTGTACAGCTTTTAACAGCTTGCAATAACTGGGTCATGAACAAAAGACAAAGAGAAAATCACTCAGAATCAGTATACTTTAAATTTAACAGCTGACAGCTATTCAGCCTAATTCATTTGTGAGACAGTCTAACAGAAGGATGGCCAAAACCGGTGAAATATCAACTGATTTGACAACTCTGAGTTCTTGTCAATATTGTATTACCATTTTCTAATATAGAAGCTATGTATATAATATAGCTTTAAATGTTTTTGAAATAAGTTTGTTATTCTCCTCAAGGCTGCATTTATTTCGTAAAAAATACAGTAAAAAACAGTCATATTAACTGGTTTCTATTTTAATGTATTTTGAAATGTAATTTATTTCTGTTACGGCAAAGCTGAAATTTCAGCATCATTACTCCAGTCTTCAGTGTCACATGATCCTTCAGAAATCATTATAATATGATGATTATATGTGTATGTACATAAATGTTGTGTATGACCAGAATGGCTTCAAACTGGTGCTTGTTCATTCAAAAGTTGATGCTGTAATGTTAAGACATTGCTATGTGGTTGCTAGTGCTCTGGATGGTATAAAACAAAAAATCTATTGTGACCCCTAAATATGACTCTAGTTCCTTCAGTGAAAGTATGAGAGATGCTTTTGCCCATTTTAGTGTCCACCATTTGATATGATTTTTTTATTGTATATATATAAAAAAAATCAATATAGTCTAAATATTTGTGTTTATATGTGTTGCAGAGGAGGGTCTTCGGCTGTTTGTTGGGCCAGGAGGAAGCACAGCACTGGGCTCTCAGCACACCAGGTGAGATATATTATCTAACATCCCTGCCGCAAGGTCACCACAGCAATGGGCATCT